>NW_027397104.1:11686439-12129753 GCF_003265705.2 Callorhinus ursinus | reverse complement strand
TATATATATACCTATTTACCATTATACCTATTTACCATTTTATGCCTGTTTAATAAGTTTTTGGCAAAAGCCCACAGAAAGAAGACTGAATGAGAATCAGGAATACTTTGCCCCATTCCCAGCTCTAATGGTAACTTGCTGAAGGACGACAGAGAAGGTCATTCACCAGCTCCACCGTTGGTTTTCTCACCAGCAGAAGAATTAAACACACTTCATCCCTAATCTATCATGAGTCTATACTTTCTGTAAATGGCTAAATTGTCCACATATCAACTGTAAGTGGAGCCGCTGTATATCCCTACATCCTACAGATTTAAAAGCGGTCCAACATGGTGTCCTGCCAGTTAGGCCCCCAGCTTCATCTGACAATTATGGCCCTGCAGTTCTTCCCACAGACCCACAGGAAATCATCTTGCCTCCCTTTTTCATAGGGCCGATTCCCCACTCCATTTCTCTCAGACTGCAGAGGACTATGATGTCCCCCAAAGCACTTCTTTCCTTCACTTTAAACCATGTACACGTACCTTTCTTTTCTTTTTATAGTTACTTCCCTGACATACTTTAATAAAAAAAAAATGGTATCTAGAAATATGCCTTCTGCCTTCTTTTTTTCTGAGGGGAGACTTCATAAAAATTTCTCCTCCTTCATTACCAAATTAACCAGTAAACGACACTCTCTTCCAAATTAGCGGCAATTCTTCTTGATGATATAGTTAGTGGATGCACTACATATAAAACACTTGACTGTTCCAATGACTTCTCTCAAGGGAATCATTTCTTTATCCAGCAACTTTCAGAGAGGTGACTCCCACCTCACTTTATCTCCTCCTGTTTTATACTAAGACTCCCACTTCCAACAGGGAGCAAATGATCAGAGTACATAAAAGAATACCACCATTTATTCTTGCATTGTATTATCTTTCTGTACCCCGAATTCAAAACCTTTCTGTCGACAGGACATATTAGTTTGCTATGCTATATAACAAAAGACCACAAGCTTAGTGGCTTAGAACAACACACGTCATCTCATAGTTAATACAGATATAGTTTACCTTGGTTCTCTGCCTGAGGTCTTCCCAGGCTGCTTTTGAGGTATTGACTGGGGGTTCTAACCAGGAAAGATATACTTCCATCCTCTCTTTAGCGGTTGGCAGGATTAATGCTCCCGTAGTACTAAAGGTCCCTCTTTTTTTCCCCCCTGGCCATTGACCAGACTTTTCTCAACTCCTAGAAGTTGCCTGCAGTTCCTTGAAGCATGACCCTCTCCCTCGGCCCTCTCACAACATGGTTGCTTACTTCTTCAAGCCTAATGATAGAAGGTCTCTGACCTCAAGGAACTCTGAGAGCTTGCATGAAGTCATGACTACCCAGAACAATCTCCCTTTCAATTAATTCAAAATCAACTATTACAAAGCTGTGATCATCAAGACAGTATGGTACTGGCACAAAAACAGACACATAGATCAATGGAACAGAATAGAGAGCCCAGAAATGGACCCTCAACTCTATGGTCAACTAATCTTCAACAAAGCAGGAAAGAATGTCCAATGGAAAAAAGACAGTCTCTTCAACAAATGGTGTTGGGAAAATTGGACAGCCACATGCAGAAGAATGAAACTGGACCATTTCCTTACACCACACACAAAAATAGACTCCAAATGGTTGAAAGACCTGAATGTGAGACAGGAGTCCATCAAAATCCTAAAGGAGAACACAGGAAGCAACCTCTTCAACGTCAGCCACAGCAACTTCTACCTAGAAACATCACCAAAGGCAAGGGAAGCAAGGGCAAAAATGAACTATTGGGCCCTCATCAAGATAAAAAGCTTTTGCACAGCAAAAGAAACAGTCCACAAAACCAAAAGACAACCGACAGAATGGGAGAAGATCTTTGCAAATGACATATCAGATAAAGGGCTAGTATCCAAAATCTATAAAGGACTTATCAAACTCAACACCCAAAGAACAAATGATCCAATCAAGAAATGGGCAGAAGACATGAACAGACATTTTTTCCAAAGAAGACATCAAAATGGCCAACAGACGCATGAAAAAGTGCTCAACATCGCTCGGCATCAGGGAAATCCAAATCAAAACCTCAATGAGATACCAGCTCCCACCAGTCAGAATGGCCAAAATTAACAAGTCAGGAAACGACAGATGTTGGCAGGGATGCAGAGAAAGGGGAACCTTCTTACACTGTTGGTGGCAATACAAACTGCTGCAGCCACTCTGGAAAACAGTATGGAGGTTCCTCAAAAAGTTGAAAATAGAGCTACCATATGACCCAGCGATTGCACTACTGGGTATTTACCCCAAAGATACAAATATAGGGATCCGAAGGGGTACGTGCACCCCGATGTTTACAGCAGCAATGTCCACAATAGCCAAACTGTGGAAAGAGCCTAGATGTCCATCAACAGATGAATGGATAAAGAAGATGTGGTATATATATATATACAATGGAACATTATGCAGCCATCAAAAAGAATGAAATCTTGCCATTTGCAATGACTTGGATAGAACTGGAGGGTATTATGCTGGGCAAAATAAGTCAATCAGAGAAAGACATGTATCATATGATCTCACTGATATGAGGAATTCTTAATTTCAGGAAACAAACTGAGGGTTGCTGGAGTGGTGGGGGGTGGGAGGGAAGGGGTGGGTGGGTGATGGACACTGGGGAGGGTATGTCCTATGGTGAGCACTGTGAATTGTGTAAGACTGTTGAATCACAGACCTGTACCTCTGAAACAAATAATACACTATATGTTAAAAAAAAAAAGAAGAAGAAGATAGCAGGAAGGGAAAAATGAAGGGGGGGGACATCGGAGAGGGAGACGATTGGACTATGAGACTATGGGCTCTGAGAGACTGTGGACTCTGAGAAACAAACTGAGGGTTCTCGAGGGGAGGGGGGTGGGGGGATGGGTTAACCTGGTGATGGGTATTAAAGAGGGCACGTTCTGCGTGGAGCACTGGGTGTTATACGTAAACAATGAATCATCTAAAACTAATGATGTAATGTATGGTGATTAACATAACATAATAAAATAAAATAAAAAAAAAGACACAACCAAAAAAAAATCAACCTTAACTATATCTGAAAAATACCTTCCTTTTGCTATATTCTGTTGGCTATAAGCTAGTCACAGTTCCTGTCCATACTCAAGGGGAGGGTGTTAGACAAAGTGTGGACACCAGGGGCTAGGAAATTGGGGCTTATTAGGGGTACCTTGGGGTTTATCTGCCATAAGAAGTATTTCCATTACATTTGTATGTCAGATACGTCCTCATTAATTGACGTAATGACAAATAGGTCTGTTGTTTTAAAAGGGGAAATAATTGTAATTTTCTTATCTCACGAGATTGAAGCTTGTGTGTGAGCTATGATAGGGAAATAGCAGGGGATTTCTCCTCCAGTTCATGAGGCTTTGGAAGTAGCTAAAGTGCATAACTGAAATAACTGGTATCCTTTAAATATCATAGGTTTTTTATCATTTTATTTATTTTTTTATCATGATAAGTGTGTACTCTTTATTTTTTTTTGATATTTTTAAAGATTTTATTTATTCATGAGAAACAGAGAGAGAGGCAGAGGCAGAGGGAGAAGCAGGCTCCCTGCCTAGCAGGGAGCCCGATGCGGGACTCGATCCCAGGACCCTGGGACCATGACCTGAGCCAAAGGCAGACGCTTTGCCATCTGAGCCACGCAGGCGCCCCAAGTGTGTACTCTTTCATCCCCTATTTCTCCCAACCCCACACCCCCCTCACCTCTGATAACCGTCAGTTTGTTCTCTATAGTTAAGCATCTGTTTCTTGGTTTCCCTCTTTCTCTTTTTCCTTTGTTCGTTTGTTTTGTTTCTTAAATTCCATATATGAGTGAGATCGTATGGTATTTGCCTTTTTCTGACTGACTTATTCTGCTTAGCATTATACTCTCTAGCTCCAGCTATGTTGTTGTAAATGACAAGATTTCATTCTTTTTTTATCAAGCTGAATAACATTCCATTGTATATGTGTGTGTGTGTGTGTGTGTGTACACACACTTATCACTTATATATGTGTATATATCACATCTTTACCCATTTATCTATCGTTGGACACTTGGGCTGCCTCCATAATTTGACTATTGTAAGTAATGCTGCAGTAATCATAGGGGTGTGTATATCTCTTTGAATTAGTGTTTATGTATTTGGGGGTAAATACCCAGTAGTGCAATTATTGGATTGTAGGGTAGTCCTAGTTTTAATTTTTTGAAGAACCTCCATACTGTTTTCCACAGTAGCTGCACCAGTTTGCATTCCCACCAGCAGTGCACAGTGTTCCTTTTTCTCCACATCCTCAATATCATCCTAAATATCATAGGTTTTTGGTCCATGTTATGAATGCTTCGTTTTATATTACATTTTTATCCCAAGTGTCTTTCATTAACTATGTTCATGTGATTACCATTGATAGTTTGCCTATATGTTAAGTGTGAGAGGAACAGTAATATTTCCTCATCACTTCAAAATTTAAATATATATATAAAACCACTGTGTATCTAAGTGTAATTATGTGTATGATCCGGTAGCTTCCTATGTGCCAGGTGCAGTGTTAAATACTTAGTGCATTAGCACATCAAAGCAACACAATAGCCATTCCAGCTAAGTAATGCTGGAACTAATTTTAAAGGGAGGGCAACTCATGCTTACATGAGTTTAGTAATTTGCCCATGGTCATACTGAGTCAAGAGATGGGTAGAATGTGGATTCAAGTTCAGGACTATCTGACTCTAGCTAGCACGTACATTCTCCATTATTACACTATAGTATTGAGAGGTGTATGTTCTTGTCTGCACTTATGAAGAAGGAAATTGAGCTACTTGCCCAAGACTGAAGTGTCTTTCCTATTTGCTTGTGGACTACTTCAAGGCGAGGACTTTGTCTTGGTCATGTTTGCATCTTCATCCTGGTATATAATAGTCAGTATGTATGGAATGACTGGAGTTGACTGAGGTCTAAACTTCAATCCATCTCTTCTGCTTCTGAGATCTTTGCATTTCTCCTTCCAATAGGAGTCTTCCCAGATCTAGCCCTTAATATAATAACATGTCACCTTGAACAATCGGTAATTTATCCAGTGGATCAGAATTCAAAATTTTTAATATACTTGCTTTGCAAGCATATGAAAGGAATTAATGAATTTTGGGAAAGGGTTTTTCTGGGTGAATAAACTATGTTTTGAGCACTTTAGTAACCACATTAACTCCTTGAGCCTGTGTGAATAGTACTTCAACTGAGCAAATGGTGGCCTAGTGGTCTTTATTTTAATGTATTTCTCAAAGATGGTTGACTCACCTCATCTGGTAAGATCATTTGGTGAAATGACTTGAGCCACTCAGTGGGAGAATTGATAAAAATGCAAAGTGATTGAAATGTAAGAAAAACATTCTGAACTAAAGGAAATGACCTGCCATGAAGTTCAGGTTCTTCTCTAAGAAAATTCAGCTATTAATCTAAAATTGTTCTACACATGACTAAGAACAAAGCACTGAACTGTTGCTTCAGGCATGCTGTGTGGTTACCTTGAATAGTAGATAAAGAATGGCCATTTTAGTTAGTAATTTTTTTTTTAAGTATTCTCTGTTACAGCTGAGATAGCTCTTCCTTCTCAAGCAGAGAATTAAGGGACTCAATTTATTAGTAATCAAAAGCAACATCCTAACATCAGATTTACAATGATAGACATTTTTTTTTTATTAACTTTCACATTTTAGCAGGAAGAGCTAGCAAGATGGTTTTTTTTCAAACTTTCAACAAATCAAAAACATTCTTTTTCTTTTCAAGGTCCTGAAATCAGGGCATACTTGCCTTGTTAGAATTACAGCACACATCCCAAATGCTGCCCACGACTGTCTCGAGCCCTAATGCTGGCCCTCGCTCCAATTTACAGTAAGATTAAAACTCTTTTAAGCTAGCTTGTGCGTCTTCACTGAAAATTATCTTTTTGTGAAATCTAACCTAAATTAGCCAATGTTTTCATTCTTATTATATTCATGAAACCCTGCAGCATGTAAGCTTCCTTCAAATTACTGTTTAGCTACAAATGTGACCACTTTCACCTGCTCTTTATAGTATTTTTTCATCGGTTACTTAAATGGAATGTGCATTATTAGTGCTAGTGAATAACATTCTGTGAAAATGAGGTGAGTCAGCAGAATCATGTGCTACTTAATTGATGAGTAAGCCGAGGGAAAGAGAAGCAGTGATTTTCCCAAGGTCAAACCCTGGGCCCATGAATCTCCATCCAGTTGCTAAATGTGCTGAGCCACGCTGCTCCTCTCTAATGTCTGAGATGAATTATTTCCGCACATCTCTAATTACACCAGTAGTTGAATTAGAAACCTGTTGGGTTATGTGGGACACATTTTAACATAATTGTGATGCCAGGTATGTTGATGTGACCTTCTCATTAGGAGAAACACTTCATATTAACTGTCAAACCTTACATTAATTTTGGAGGAGCCACACCAGGGGCTACCAAATGGTGTGAGGGGAAGAGAAGGAAGAAAAAGAAGAGGTGAGAATAGGGGATGAAAAGTCACCTGTCTTCTCAAATCCTCCCAAGGAGCGAAGCTTATAAAGCTTAGACAGAAGAATTTCCAGAATCGTATCTGGTAAAGCACTCCTATGTGCAGAAAATATTTGAAAACTCCACATGCATACTGAGTATAATATCTTTTACATTTTATGCTGACATCTTAAAACTTGTATATCATTTGTGTCGATCTAGAGACCATAGGGATCAAAGGAGAATTCAATCTGCAGGTTGTAATGCAAATGGGAGATGTCATAAGGGAGGGTTTCTTATGAAAATATACAACCTTCCTTTTGAATTTGCCCTAAGAGATATTTGGATGATCTGTGCAAATTTTAAATTTGAGTAGCCAGTAGAAAATAACCCCCAAAGCCCTCTGCATGTTAGGGTCCAGCTAACTGTGTTTAGAGAAATCAGTGTTATTGAAAGCAAGCAGAGGTTATCTCTATAAATTAAAGACAGCATGCTGAAATCTGAGCTTCAAGAAGATTGTAGTCATTCATTCACCAGTTCGTCAATACCCAAAGGAATATTTATTGAGTCTCAGTATGGAACAAGGTGCCATTCTAGGCTCTAGGGAACAGCCATAAGCCTGTACTTACGCCACCCCTGCGTTTCGACTGTGTGGGGAGAGAGGGCAGAACACAGGGAAGGGGGGAAGATAGCATTTAACAGGTAGGCCTGATAATAACTAGATGCATCATCAATATTAACTTCCTAATCAAGGAGTATATATCAAGCACCCTTCACGGAGCTTATAATTGTAACACAAATCTTATCAACATACACATTGTTGCAACAAAAGCAGCACCTCAGAAACCAAATTAATGAGGATTCTGGGCCTGGATTTTTCTCCCTCATCCACCACGACCCTCCACCCTGCCTTCTCTTGCAATTACATTCTCTCTCTTCTGTTTTTTTTTCCTGCCCAGGCGACTTGTTTAATTCCTTACATGCAGTATGTGGTCAATGAACTTTTATTAAATACATGAATAAATTAGTTAATATAAAAGAAAATCTCAAAGTATATATCTAGTCCCTCCTGATAAGCTAAAATTTTTCCAATACTTAACTAATTAGAATAATGTACTGCCTTTTTCACACAAGCTATCAGGAAGCTTACACGGGCATCTTCGTTCAATTGCTGCAATTTGCCTAATAAGATTTTCTTTCAAGCTTTTTATTTTCCTCGCCCCATTTGCTTCTTGGCTTTTTTCTTTTTGTCTTATATTATATGATTTTGGCCTTAGTCTTCCTGCATTTTTTTAAATAAGCAGAATTAAACGACTTTCAAAAGCAGACACATTCAAATCAATATTATTTAGGACACACAGAGAGTAGAAAGGAAAAATATTGAATTAGTACATGGTGTTTAATCCCCAAGCTTATTTTCTTTATCCTTGTCAGGAAATAAATTGTAAATTTTAGTTTTGCCATCAGGGGAGGGGAGTAAAAGTTACAAATAACTTGCTTATACATAAGTTTTCTTTTCCTGATTATAAAAGCAAAAAAAAAAAAATCATTCCTATGGAAAACAATAAAAAAGGAAGAAAATTAATACCTTTCTAATATGCTTGGTGTGTTTTCTTTTGGTTATGAAAAGAAAGAGATCCATATTTGGAACTTATAATAATAGTTTGAATCCAGATGATTTTTCACTGAGATATATCACAATGATATATCTTAAGAGTCTATAAAACTTTTTTAAACATTACTTTTAGTGGCTTATTAAAAGTCTATAAAACTTCTTTAAATGTTACTTTTAGTGGCTGTACCTTAGCCTAGCTTACTGAAACCTCTCCTACCACTATTCGCTTAAGTTGTTTTCTTTTTTTAATTGTTTATTCTTAGTATGAAAAGTCATGTAGAGTGGTCTCCCTGAATTTTGTGTGAATCTTGTATTTCCTTTGGACTTCTCCTGGAACTGTAGGGCCAACATAGAGGTAGGTTTTTGAAGATGATATTCCAGATGAAATACCTTTTTATATATCCCTTATTGTGCTATCACTCTCCTGTCCTAGAAACTGATTCCCATGTGTCAAAGCCTACAACAGATTGACCTCAGATATGACTGAACTCATGAAAAAAAATATGGTGCCACCATTATCTTTTTCTGGAATTCTGTGCTTTCTTTAGGAAACCCCCAGAGTGTGTCAGCATTAGTTCTTACAACAGCATGTTGATAAATCATATTTAGCATAAGGTTAACATCTGCCAACACATACATTGGACTTTTTCACGTGTGAGCTCCATTTATTGTATTCTCTGTTTAAAAAGCTAAAGAATTTGAGCCTTTGTTCATGTTCAATTTTGTACTATGGCATCATTTCTATACTTGCTTCACACCCTTATTTAATTAAGAATGTCCCAAAATGTCACCAACCCATTTATTCACCTATTCAATTTTTTTTTTTTGGTCATTTAACAAATATTTATTTGCCTCCTAATTTGTACTGGGAACTTTTCTAAGTACTGGGGATACAACTATGAAAGAAACCCTTTGATTATATTAAAGTGTTTGGAGGTTTTATATTAAAAGCTACTCAAACAAGCAATTTAAAAAATTAATTAGAGAACATAATAGATAATACCTTTTGGAGGATTATAAAAATAATAGAATAGAATAATAGAAATAATAATAAAATTGGTGATTAAATATTACATCTCTTTGTGACTAACAAAGCCAGCAACAGTTCTATTTTGAAGCAAATGAAATTGTCTGTAATCTAGAAAGTCTAGCAGAAACCACCCAGGATCATGAGAATCATGACATAGAGATAAAATATTATATTCACAGATGCCTCACTCAGAGTGTTGGTAAATAGACAATATAATGTTGAAAAGACCCATAATTAGAATGGGGAAATATGATGTGAAACCTTTTTTCAGAGTACTTTACAGAAGATAATTGATGCCCTAATTTTCATGATGATTTGAACATCATGAACACCTCACTTCACTGTACAGATATAATTTCATTTCTTCAGAATTTAGTTATTCTGGGCGCTTAACCTAGGAAGGTGGACCAAGAGGTGTTATGACGCAAATCTGTGGTAGACATGGGGATGTGCAATCCAGATCTCATTTTAAGAAAGGATTTCTGAGGGCAGTCAGGAGGTAGTATTCAGCTTTGCATTCCTTCAGGGTCTGCCTCGATGGCAAGACCACTGTGCTCAAGGCCAAGACCTTCCCAAGACAACTTGCCCCCAGTGACCAAGTGAGAGAAGAGTATTTCAACCAGGCAGGAGACACTCTCCAGAGCTCTCTGTAGGGCTGATCAAGGCAATACTAAGCCTGCATTACAGTTTGACTTCCTCCCCTCGCCAGTCCTGCTTCCGAAGGGCCTTGATGGACTAGAATTGCATCACTAAGAAAAAATTGCAAAGACATCAAAGAGAGCATTACAAGGGATCAAATACAGCTTTCTGAATTTTATAAAAGTTTACAGGTTGAAATGCAGTCATTTCTATTGAATTTCATCAAATAGCACATGTAAAGCATTCATCTGAGTCCTGACCATGGGAAGTTATTTCAATCACTCAGTAAGTAATTTCTGAGTTAATAGGCCCTGCCTGTAGTGGGTATTGAGGATGTAAAGATAAATTTTGGGCCCAGCACAGAAGGAATGCCTAGACGGATAACAAGAGTAAAGGGTAGTCAGGACACGTCAGTTAAAACTGAATAGCAATAAATAAATAAGTAAACAAACAAACAAGTCAATAACCAAATAGCAGAGAAAATGTGAGGGAGAATTTCATGTTACCTAAGGTTTCGAGTCTGTGTTCAAGGATATAGCTAGAGAGCGCTACCCAGCTGAAGTCAAAAAAGAAAATAAGAGCAATACGCGGTGCCATCTCTGCAGCTTGCTAAGAACAGACTTCACAATTTCTTCAATTTGCACAATTCTCTCTCCCATGAGAGTTGTTCTCTTCAAACAGAAGCACGTTACAAAATAATCATTTAAATAAGTCATTTTGGAGTCTTGCTGACACAGGAGAGGATTTGTGTACGTTTTCAAACTGTTCCTTTTTATTTTTGATAGGGACAAGATAATGGGCCAGCATTGTGTCTTAACAAAGAAGCCTAAATCCATTCACAGTCATAAAATATGTGAATGCCGGATCCAGATGAGACTTGAGGGGGGTGTTTGGGGAAATCTGTACACAGGCAAAGATTTAGAACATACAGCCCCTGATCCAGGACCAGCAACGTAAATTGCAGGGAAAATGAAAATTCCCCATGTTCAAAAATGGTTAGGATTTCAAGACAGCAAAAGAGAACATTACACCAAGTGCAGGGTCCTTCTGAGCCTGGACCCTGTGCAAGGACACAGATCACAAGCCTGGAAGCTGGCATTGCCGCTCTCCTTCCCAGTCAAAGGTGGGAAAGAACAAATATATTTTGTCTACAAATGCTGTGATTGGTACAGAATGAGCATGAGCACTCACACATATTTACTAAATGAATAAATACAGACATGCTGACTATAATTCATATTTTACCTGCCATACTCCCTATTAGTGAGAGGGGGGTCCCTTTGGATGCTGTCATCAGCCTCACGATGCCTGAGTTTTCCATGAAGCTTTAGACAAGGCTGGTGGCCCTTCAGTTTGCCTAAGTTTCAGTCTGCTCTGATGCTGCTTTTCTCCCTTTCCCATACTCAGAATGTATTTTATATCCCCAAATATTTTGGCCAGCTTATGAAAATACAAACGCTGCAATAAAATAGAACCATGAGCAATCTTAGAATACAGAACAATACAGAAGGAAACATGAGATAAGACCAGAGAAAAAGTTAAAATGCAGGCATACAGGCTGGTGGCCCTTCAGTTTGCCTAAAAATCAATATACACTGATGGCGCTTTAATTCCCCAAAAATAAAAAAAAAGCATTATTTATCCTAAAAAAAAAAAAAAAATTCTCATTGTTTATGGGAACAAGGTTGTGATAAATATTCTGAAGAAACAGGGCTTGCAGATTCACTTGTAAGCAACAAGTTTTGTTTTCCTGTGGGGCAATTTCTTTCTCTTCACTTGAATGGAATTTGGGGCAGATCTCATTAATGTTGAATCACTACCAGGTGATAAAACGTCCTCCGGTCAGTAATTTAAATGTCTAATCTAGAAATTTAAATACCTAAAGGAATTAAGTCAAAGGTAGCTACTCCCCTCACCTGTTTGTACAAGCTGTAGGCCAGCCACACACAGTGGGAAAGGGCATGATTGGCCTCCACTCTCTTTCTCCACCTTGTGTTTCTTTTTCACTTTTTCATTATACTAATAATGGCCATTGATTCTTCCAGACAGTCGATGACTCTTAGACCCGGGAACTAGAGCTCTCACCGTGTATCCTAGAGATCCTGTGTTGGCTGTCTTCTAGTTTTGCCCGTCACATGGAATGGAGAGACTAGATCAAGGAGAAATACCTTTTCAGAACCAGCATCCTCTAGTGTGACTCTGCTTGGAGTATCCAGGACCCCATCATTCTTCATCAAATGATGCCAAGTCTGAGTCCATGGTCTGTGTGGGGCTCTTCCTTAGGGTTTGCCTTCCTGAGGGAGGGAAGCTTTGATGGTGTGAACATTCCTTAGATTGTGGGGGGAGGGGGGGAGTGGCCAGGGGCTAACTATCTGTGACAATGTGGATGGAACTTGGGCATTTGGTGTGGGTGATTGTAAGTATATCTGTGAGATTTTCCATGGTGCTGAAGGGAGCTAGAGTATAAAGAGGAGGGAGAGAGGCTGCAGGTGCTCCCAAGATGTCAGAACGTCAACTTGACATCTGGGGAGCACCTGTCACAGTAGGCTCTATGCTGCTAATTTCCAGCAATACGCTAAAAGGGTATCAAGAATTCTATTTCCCCCATTTTTTCATGGTTTTTTTTAATTTTTTATTGTTATGTTAATCACCATATATTACATCATTTGTTTTGGTGTAGTGTTCCATGATTCATTGTTTGTTCATAACACCCAGTGCTCCATGCAGAATGTGCCCTCTTTAATACCCATCACCAGGCTAACCCATCCCCCTACCCTCCTCCCCTCTAGAAACCTCAGTTTATTTTTCAGAGTCCATCATCTCTCCTGGTTCGTCTCCCCCTCTGACTTACTCCCCTTCATTCTTCCTCTCCTGCTATCTTCTTCTTTTTCTTTTTTCTTAAAATATGTTGCGTTATTTGTTTCAGAAGTACAGATCTGTGATTCAACAGTCTTACACAATTCACAGCGCTCACCGTAGCACATACCCTCCCCAATGTCTATCACCCAGCCACCCCATCCCTCCCACCCGCGACCACTCCAGCAACCCTCAGTTTGTTCCTGAGATTAAGAATTCCTCATATCAGTGAGGTCATATGATACATGTCTTTCTCTGATTGACTTATTTCACTCAGCATAACACCCTCCAGTTCCATCCACGTCGTTGCAAATGGCAAGATCTCATTCCTTTTGATGGCTGCATAATATTCCATTGTGTATATATACCACATCTTCTTTATCCATTCATCTGTCGATGGACATCTTGGCTCTTTCCACAGTTTGGCTATTGTGGACATTGCTGCTATAAACATTGGGGTGCACGTACCCCTTCGGGTCCCTACATTTGTATCTTTGGGGTAAATACCCAGTAGAGCAATTGCTGGATCGAATGGTTGAAATTAGAGCTACCATTAGGGTATCAAGAATTCTAAAGAGATCACAACCTGAGCAGAAACCAAGAGTCGGTTGCTTAACCGACTGAGCCACCCAGGTGCCCCTTATTCTTCCATTAAAGAAATATCTGGGTTACCTTAACCCTTGCCCCCTTACGTGATCTTCTTGGTCAGTCTCTAAGACTTTAAGACAGCCCCATACAAGCTCTCTATCGGATGTGGTCTACATATCGTACACAGAAAACTTTCATATGTGCTTTGCTCTGACAACATCTGGCCTAACATGGTCATCTCTCTGTTACTCTACTGTGAGAATAATTAGCCTCCCAGTCTCATCCTTGAGACTTCCTAGGCTTGGTAGAACATCAATTGACCTTTGCTTCCACATTTCACAGGAAACATAATTTCTCCAAGAGGTCTCAGAAGAAACAAAGCTTTTTTTCCCCTTAATACTTAGGTTTAAAGGTATTTATGACTACGGTCTTTCTATAAGGGATCCAACTTGTGATAAATAATAGTAACACTGATAATGGCAGCTCACATTTAACCAAGTACTTGTAAAAGTGCCAGTCAGAAGAAATTCTGAGGCCGAATATGCAATCTAGAATATAAAAAGGAGGGTTAATTTATCAGGGATGGTTCTGGGAAGGCAGTAAAATCCTGGGAATTTTGGGCAAATGTTGTGTGTAAACGTGTATATGTATTTTTCTGAGGAAAAGGTCATTTGCTTATCATTTTTCTCATACAGGCAATCACACAAAAATGGTTGAAAACATTGACGAAGAGGGTGACGGGATCAGCATTACTTATACAAATTATGAAACCTCATCGTAATTCTCTTCAGATGAAATGGTCATCAATAAAAATGGTTGAAAGATGTCAGAATTGGTTGAGGCTAAATTTCTGCCTTTTTTTCTAAAGTAATTTTGTGCTTTTAAATTCACTTGTGGGAGTTATTAAACTTTGACTGCTCAGACACTGTGCAGAACTACTGGGTCAGGATTTGCAGCATCCTGGGGATCTATTCTTTCTCTCTCCTCTCTATCTCTCCTCTGTCTGTCATCTCTCTTGGAAGTTTTCTAGTTGATTTTAATATATAAATAAGTTGAAGAAACATTGTTTAAGAGCCCTGGTTCTCAGTTGGGTAGGGCGGGTAAAAGAAAAACAACAAAATTCTCAAGATATCTGGAGAACTTTATCAAACTATATGTATCAATCCCCTCCTCTCCACCAAAACATGAAAATGGCACTCCAAGGAGATTGGTTAGGGGACAACAATAAAAATCTAAATCAGAAGATTATAGGGACATAAGTCGGGGCAATGAAAATGGGAAAGAAAACATATGGATTCAAGATTTTTATCCATAGTGTTATTAACCATAGAGATCAACATCTCTTGATACATGAGATCCTATTACTTGACTATAATACCAAAGATAATAGGTTCTAACTATATAGAATATTTTAAAATAGACATTTACCTTGAGACCAACTATATCTGTGAATTTAAAGGGATATTTTGAATGGCATCAAAAATTTTGTGAAATCCTAAACTTTTCCATTTTGAAATGTCTACTTAAAGATACACTTACCATATAAATTTCTAGCCTTACACATTAACTATATACATTTTTGTTATTTTGTACACTCATGACACCATATATCAATATTTCTGAACATTTTACATACTTTTAAAATTTTTTTTCTTTTTGTGCATTCAAATACTCCCATAAGGACATAAGATAGCTTTCCTACTAACGATTATTGGTGTTTCTACTCAGTGAAGGTAATAGATGTGGTATAATTAACTTGACTATATTTGAAGTCTAAAATGGTACCGTTAGAATAATATTGGAAACTCCTCCCTTGATTTCAATGACATTTCACTCACTACCTCCCACCTGATGTCAAATTGAGATCTTTCTGTTACAATAGCATCCAACTCTACTAGTCATTGGAAGTGTCTGCAAAGTCTACAAAGTGTACAAAACCCCCCCTGAAAAAGCCACTTTGGAATTTTGCTCTACATGTCATGGACATCTATGTGATCCTTTCAAACCAAGTAGCTTTGAACTGCATATAAAAATCTGATTCATACATACATATCCTCATAAGCAAGTATATTAATGCATGGGGTTTGCTTCCTCATTGTTTTATCACACTGGAAACTATGCTCAACATGGGCGAGTAGAGGAATTGTGCAAATTCTCCTTAGGTGAGCAATTCAGTTGCCAGCTGAAATAGAGGATTAGTCAGATGAAAAATACATCTTGATGAAGGGAAATTCTAGCAGTTCATTAGATGGATATTAAGTGCACATGACTCTTTCATAACGATATACACTCTGAAGTTCTACCAGCATTTTCTGCTTTTCCACCAGCAGCCATGCTCACTCCCTGAGGACCTGACTTTTTCCTAGGTGTGGGAGAAGGGGACATTGCATGATCTAAGATGTTATTTCTTCCTTGGATCTCTATAAACTCACACATATTTGGCAGCTGCAGAGATACACACTGTGGTCTCTGGGTTGCTCTTCTTGTCAAGGGGGAGTGGTTGGCTTCACACAGAGAACAGGTTGCTCAGACTAACTTTTCCAAGTAATAACCCTGAGATCCTAGAATGGGGGTGGACTGAACCAAGAAATCGTGGTTCTCTCTAGTTAAATATTTCATGCCTGATCTGTTGTAGCTCATTCTATGGAAAAAAAGAAAATAAACTTTCTTTCTATGTCGAGCTTCTCTTATTTCTTGGAAAAGCATTTCGGGTCCTTGCTCCTCTTGCAATATTTGAAATATGAATTCTGAATTTGTGGCTTATCAATAAAAACACATTGACTTTCACAGAGGTTGTCTGGTGAATTCCAGTACAGGAGTAGAAGCATTTACTTACATTGTGTTCACAGCTGATAAACTGCAGTTGCTAACAGTTTGTTAATTAAATCTTAGTTAAGCTTTGTCCTTCCTGCTTAGAAACGGGAACTCTTAACATTTGAGGCTGCAATTTGCATGCATCAGTCAACACAAATGCGGAACAAAGTGCTTGTTTAGGTAATAAGATAAGGAGGTGCCCTCTCCACATTTCAGCGCTAACCGCCTCAGAGGCAACATTTCCCAAGATTCCCAGCTGCTGCTTGTTCAGGCAGCTCTGTGGTTTGCGCTGCATATTAATTTCTGTTCGACACGGGAATTCAATTTGTACTGTACATTTCATTTCTTCACAGATTTAGATTTATTTCATGTTCTCTGCTTTTAATTAACTCTCTGGCACAGCTGCTGGACAGGATAGAAAAACTCATTGCTCTCCCTGTGTTATGAGTACACCACCAATCATTTGCCACTTAGATGGTGGTGCAAGAGCTATCTGTTTCTATGGCAACCAGAGCCGTGGTGATTGATTCCTTGCCAGTGTGGCATCACCACAGGGAGTGCGGCTTGTGATTTTTCTATGCTCACAACATCCATCTAATTAAAACAGGATTATGGAATCATCCCAGTATATGTTCAACAACTACACTGCAATCCATTTATGTAAATGTCAACACTATTAAATACAGTGGTCAGAGTGTTTATGAAGAAATAACTTGTTTTAGTCTTTGGTTTGTGCCCTGGAAAGCGAGCACCCAACCACCTGGTTTTGGCTACCACGTTCTCTTAAATGGTAAGCCTTCGATCCGGTACAGTCTTTTTGCCCTGAAAATCGTATGAAGCAAAACCAAATGACTACATTTCGATTGATACAATGCTAGCTAGAATGCGGTACTAAGACTGACTTGGAAATTGGTTAATTAATTTAGTGTGTATGAATTATTTATTCATCGAAAACTCTTGATTCACGTGATTGATTTTTCTTTCAGTGGCTTCCCTTGAGAGCAGAATACCCTTCTGCTCTCATGATTTCCTTCTCACAGAGCATTCCTCAAGTCCTCTAACAGTTACCTGGGATTTGGGGAAGGCTCACCTGTCAGGTGAGATGAAAGACGTAGTATTCACAGTTCTGCATGGAGGTTCCAGATGAAAAAGGCAGCTCAAGGATTTTATGAGGGCCTCAATGGGGGAGGCAAGCCCTGTAGAGAATTGTGAGATGTATATGCACAGTGAAAAGGAAGGATGGAGGGTGACAGATCTGTTAGCAATGTTGTTTTATACATCAGAGTTGTTACTGGATAAGGCTGACAAAATACTCTGTTAACATGAAAAATGACAGTCTGTGCTACCTAATAGCTTCATGTTCCTGCGTGTTTCATTTCCCAATGTGTTTGTATGTTACAGAAGCTTCTACTATGACATGTAGAAGTAGGGCTAATAGCATGTGTGCTTGCCGTCAAAACTCTATTCATTTTACAGATTTCCCCCTTTGCTTTCATATATGTTATATGAAGAAATTGCACATCCAAATGATCCTGTCAAAAGTACTTCTGGCTAAATATTAATTATTAGTACTATACTTTCCAAAAGTTTTATGACATTTCAAAGTTCTCATGAATTGACAGTAAAATTATTCCCAAAGCGGGAAATTCATAAAATGACAAAAGTATATAAAACATTTTGACTAGAGAAAGAAAAAGGTTTCTAATATCAGCATAGCTATCCACGGAATGTGATGATGGGTTGAGATAAAAATTGATGGAGGTAGGAGTGCTTCACCGAAGGTAACTTTTAAAATACGTACTGTTCATACTCTGGTTTCTCTTCAGATCGCATGAATCTTTCACCTTTTAAAATACGTACTGTTCTCCCGTGGTGCAATTTCAAGAGTGTGCAGTTGTACAGTGGGTGTGATCTGTGGTACTCCTTTGTCTTGGCCGCACAGTTTATATTACATGTATATCTCTATACTAGGCAAGAGTGCAGACGTGGTAGTGACCACATGTGTTCGTTGCTAATTCATTAGTGTGAAGCTGATGAGCATCCATTTTAACTATGACCAGTAGCAGCATCATTCACCCTACTGTAAAGTCTACTGTTCTTGCAAGATGTTTATGACATTATCAATGTTTCCTCTGGGTCCAAAGGAAACTTTTATTAATGCATAAATTAAAAAAAAATTTTGAGGGTTTCTTTTTGGAAGGGAAAATTTACATATTGCAAATGCAAAACATTTCAGGGTAATTTTGAGGTTTATTTTCTTCAAGTAATGTGATCGATAAATTACCCTCATTTTTAGCTAATTATTTTTTCTTCTGTAAACTCAAAGAATGTAAAACTATGCTTTCCTAAAATTTTAAAATGTTAAAATAATGTAGGATGCTCTGTCCTGCAAAAAACAGCAAGAGTGTATCAGAAATTTGTATTGGTTAGTTTGTATATAAATGCTGGATATCCTCGCTAAAGGCTTGACTAATAAAATTATAATTACACAAGCTAGAGCTAGTAAAATTTTAAGCATATTATCTCTGTCTGCTTCTATAAGCACCCCTGTCCTCAAAAATTATATTTCGTTACAGTTTTTAAATAATCAATATCTGTTGTGTTCATATGTAGAAACTGACATTTTCTTGAGAAGTCACAAAGTTTTTAAGTACAATTGGACATGTTTCATGAAATCAAAGAAAGTTATGCAAAAAGATAAGAAAACATATTTTAGAATTTATAATACCCTTGAAAAATATATTTATTCTCTTTCTGGAGAGAATCACAAACCTTATTTAGATACCTATTATTCTGTGTATTTTTTATGGATCATGACGTCTTTGACAGCATCTCATAGTTTCTACAAATGAAAATATGTACTACTTCTAAGGAGTCTCTTTTCAGAGTGTATTTTTTAAGTTCCTTACAGCAAAACTGGAGTAAGTGAAACATTGAGTCAAGGACTTGGTTATGCTGCATTCCAGATGGCTGGAGATATATTTGACAGAGCAGGTGCTGTGTTAATCTGACAGCATTTTTTTAGGTGTGTTTAGGTTGATGGAACCTGGAGAGTCGGTGCTCCACTATCCACAAGCAGGGGACAACTGGCCAACCCAAGATCTATCCCTGTGAGTGCACAAACTCTATTCAAGTTTTGATGATCTGGAAAAAGTAAGAGATATATTTTCCCCCTTTTCTTTCCAAGTGTAACAATTGAGTAAAAAGGAACAAAACATTCCTTGCTGTTGAAGTGACTGTTGTCACTGCCAACTTCACTCCAAATGCAATTCATTTATATTGGACCAAAGGAAATGTTTCCAAACTAAACTTTTTCATTTGTTCTCTGGACTCCTTTCCTTATTTGACATATGTGAGTGTTCATCTGGATGGACATGGAAATATGAGCCTGAGACTAGAATCTTCCTTCAGAATAGGAATCTGAAAAAGGTAGATGGGACATGTACAGATAGGAACTTGAGCTAAATAAGTAAATGGCAAATAGATAGATGGATAAACAATAGAAAATTAAAAACACATAGAGACAAAGATGATAGATAAATGATAGGTAGATAGATGATAGATGACGGATAGATGATACATAGATAGATAGATAGATAGATAGATAGATAGATAGATAGATAGATAGATAGATGAACATAGGTGTATGATATAAAATGTAGTTTTAGTATGACACTTCTAAAAATGTTCAACTCCCTTCCATACAGAAAAACAGGAAAGAATGGACTCATAGGTTGTATATATGACTTGACCATAACTTGACCAAACACATAATATTTACTGCTTCTTGGCTACTTATTGTGTTGGACACTGTGTAAGACAGTTTTATAAAATTAGCACATTTAGGGCGCCTGCGTGGCTCAGTTGGTTAAGCGACTGCCTTCGGCTCAGGTCATGATCCTGGAGTCCCGGGATCGAGTCCCACATCGGGCTCCCTGCTCAGCAGGGAGTCTGCTTCTCCCTCTGACCCTCTTCCCTCTCGGGCTCTCTGTCTCTCATTCTCTCTCTCTCAAATAAATAAATAAAATCTTAAAAAAAATTAGCACATTTAACTGTTACAACATCCATGTGAGATAGATAATCTTTCTCCATTTTGCAGATGAGGAAACTGAGACTCAGGGAAGTAATATGTGCATGGTCACATAGATAGCTCGCAGCAAAGTAGGAATTTAAACTCAGAAACGCTAAGTGCAAACTTGAGTTGTTTATTGTACTATAGCACATGAAAATGCCTAGTGTGTGGCATGAAATATGACCTGGAAGCATTATAAAAAGCTTTGGAGGGGCACCTAGGTGGCTCATTTGGTTAAATGTCCGACTCCTGGTTTCAGCTCAGGTCATGATCTCAGGGTTGTGAGATCGAGCCCCTGGTCAGGCTTCCTGTTCAGCACAGAGTCTGCTTGAGGATTCTGTCTTTCCCTCTGTCTCTCCCCCTCTCGCTCTCTCTCTCTCAAATAAATAAATAAATCTTAAGAAAAAATTGAAAGGCTTTGGAGGAAGTTAAGAGCGATCAACATGGTTCCAGAAACTCTGTGACTTGACCTGAGAAAACTCAAATGTTTCTAGAATATCCCCCAAGCTTGCTAACTTGTGCTAAACCCTGAAGATAACTCATTCTTTTCAGTGTTGTCCCAGACTCCAGGGTCACAGAAAGATGGTGTTGGTCCTTTGAGTAGAACGTTATCATCCAGATAAAACAGTCAAGGTCTAGAGATGAAGATAGCAACTCCTCAGGAAATAATAGATAGTGTCATAGATATCCACCTAATCCTCTTTCTAATTAGCTTAATTTGATCTGGGTGCATTTCCCCGTGGTTTTGTAGACTTCAGCTAAGAGTTATTTAAATTTGGGAGTGGTCAGGAAACATGGAGTTACTTTAATTAGATATGGACTTATCACTTTTGGAACTTTCCAGGGCTAGGAAGGGGGAAAATTACCTATGTGCATAACATTTAAACATTTTTAATAGCATAGTAACTCAAGTACTGTCTGGGAACCCCCTGGCCTTTGGAGATCTAGTCAAACTTGATGTGAATTGACATTACACAAAGTTGTAAATTCTGTGAATTCTAGGTAATCACTTCTAATTTTTTTTTCTCTCTTGGTGCTCTTGTTATCAGTATGCATTTGCTGCCTCTATTCTACCCCAAATCAATCTGGGTGTAAATTCCAGCCCTGTCATCAGTTCCTTCAAGGAAATTAATTTGATAATTTTACTGAAGGTTTCTTTGCCCCTGGGCAATGTGACTTTGAATGTGATGGTGTCATATAGCTTCCAGTCTTTCCCATCTTACTAGTTCAATCTCCATTTCCCCTCTTCTCTTCCCCCCCCCCGAGTTGCTATAGAAATGTAGAAACAAGGAAATTGTTCCTCTCAGATATCAAAACAACTGGGGTCCCAGTTTCTACCACACATTTAGACTGGTATCTCCCTTTCTTCAACAACTGGAGAAACTCTATTCCTTTCCTAAAAGAAATATGAGTGACTAGAATGATTTCCTCTTATTCTCACGTTATTCTCTCTTATATCTTATTAAAAGTGTATCAGTGAAAGCTCTAGAATTTCCATTGGAATATAAATCAATGAGTGTTGATTATATTATTATTACTAGTCTAAATGAATAATTGAAATTATGAATTTCTAGGTCTAACACAAACTGTATTATGAAAAGACTTCAAATCATTGGGACTTTCCTTTCCTCAGATTTAGGATCTGACTTCCTTTACCAAATAATTTAGGGGAAAAAATAATAATGTGTCAAAAGCTTTATTTTTTTATAAGAAAAGTGAGGACCTCTTGTGCTTATGTTTAACCTCATTATCGGCACAGATGTACAAATACTGGTGAGGAATGCGGGACCCGATACAGACCTCTGACAAAGTTGTTAAATAAATCCCAACACTCGAGAATAGTGTTGAGTCATTTTTTAAAAGCTTCCACTAGCCAAAAGCTGTCTTGAATTTTTCGGCTCTAGAAAACCTAGTAAATGAGGAGAATTTAATAGGTGATATGGTTTCCATGAAATGTCATTTGATCTCAGGTGATCAGCAAGAGAAAAACACTTTCTAATTCAGTATTCTTAGTTACCATCATTTTTTGCAATTTCTTTTCCTTGTAATGTTAATTCATGGTTATTCTTTTTAATTATCAAGTATCAAGTATATCCCCCTTGTGAAAAGTTCCAATGAGATTTAGGTCATTGAGAAGAATGGGAATGTTCCTCTTCACCCCCACTCTGTCAGTCTGTTCCCCATGGGTAACAGCTGTTAAAAGTTTGATGTAGATTTTTCTAGTTAATTTTCTGTATATGCATAAGTAAAAATTACAGGCAAGATAATTCACATTTTGGACTTTGTTACTTAATAATATGCTTTGGATATTGTTTTATATACCAATAATTTATTGATTTTATATATCATTTGTTTTCTTTCATATTGAAGAATGTGTAATGTTTCAATGATTATCAGTATACCTATTGCAGATAATGTCACTGTACATATACCTTTGTGTACATAGGCAAATATTCCTTTATAATAGACTCCTAGGAGCACGTATCAAAGGTAGTGCACATTTTTAAATTTAATACCACTGAATTGTGTTTAAAATGGGAGGGTTGAGATTTACCAATTTAATATCGAATTTACCAATTTAAAGATTTTTCTTTGCCTCAGGCTTCAAATTGGCTAGACACACCACTGTCTGTATTTAAATTTTTGATATTTTGTTTGAGTTTTTTACGCTGATTTTTATTTTTTTAATTTTACATTAAAATATTATTTATCTTGATTTGAAGGTTTTTGGCAATATGTTCCTTTTGCTTATTTTTGAACTTTATAAAATTAATACCATACTATATAGTCTTCTGGGCCTAACTTCATTTTTCTCAATATTTTGTTAATGCTAATACAATATTAATATTCCTCCATTCACTACTATAGTAATTTCATTGTGGGAATGAATCTATCACAAATTATTTACCCATTTTTAATTAGCATTCAGTTTTTCCCAAGGTTTTTGCTATGAGGGACAAAGCGCTATTAACATTCTTAGACACATCTCCTAATTATTAATGTGCAAGTGTCTTTTGAAGGTAAATACCTAAGTAAAGAATTTTTTAGTTACAGGGTATGTATGTGGGAAGGCTCACATTTTCAAGATAATAACAAATTATTTTCCAACATGATTGTACCATAATGAACATGAAGTCTTAATTTTAATGTAGTTGTGTATGTTCTTTTATGGTTAGTACTTTTGTTTTATCTAAGATAAGGACTCCTCTATCGTTGGCATATTGCGCTTTCCAAAGATGAGCACAAGAAGTCTCATCCCACATACTTTTCTGTAATGTGATCTCATTTCTTCTCCAATCGAGAAGTGGAATATAATTCCATTGACCTTTAATCTATGCTGGCCTAGCCTTAGCGACTGTCTGAGCAGAAGAGACCTTCCAGAATTTCTGTGGCTAGGACACAGAATGAATCTCCTGGAATGTTCCCACTTGGAACACTTAACCTCCAGATCCCAACCACCGGTCTCTGAGAAACCCAAGCCACAAGGAGGGATGATCTGTAGGCACTTTGGGGGGATAGCTTCTACCGAGCTCCTTACCAAAGTCAGAATCTGTTGCTGTTTAGGTCAGTGAGCCATCTTGGATGTCTCGCCAAGTGACGGTTTCAGAAAACTCCAGCCCATCCACTATCTGTCCATCCACTATAACCACAATAGATCTCAAGTGAGAACTACCCAGCTGTAGAGATAATAAAAAATTGCTGTTTTAGATCACTTAGTTTTAGAGTAGTTTGTTGTGTAGCAATAGATAATTGCACTATTACCAAAAAAAGGTTTTATATTCTTCTAAAAGTTGATATTTAAAAACATTTTTAACATCTAAATCCTTAATCTACCTGCAGTTGATTTTTTGTATATAATGAAGTTACAGATCCAATTTTACATCCTTCATAAGATTAACAACATGAAACCAATTTTCTTGTAGAACTTATTTTTATTTTTAAATAGTGGTTTTTTCTAGAATCTCTTAACTTGATTTGTGTTTGTAGCTTTATTGACTTTCAGGTTCGTACAATAATAAGTTTAACCCATTGCAGATTCCAAAGAATGTAATTTGTTGTACATAAAACTAAGATTATCATTATTAATTAAATAAATAAATTACTAAAGAGTCAGGGAATAATGGTTGCATATACCTTTTAAAGGTGAAATAAGTTAGATTTAAATCCCGTGCTCACAAATTTACTGAGCTTTTTCATGTGCTTAAAAGAAACAACTCAACTCCTATTTCAGCATTTTTGTGATGCTGAAATAAAATAATCATATCAAATTACATAGCATTAGAGACTGGCATAAATTAAATTCTCAGTACATCTCATCTCTCTTGGTCCACAAAAGGTGGAAAAGAAAACAACTTGTGGGGCGCCTGGGTGGCTCAGTCGTTAAGCGTCTGCCTTCGGCTAGGGTCAGGATCCCAGGGTCCTGGGATCGAGCCCCGCATCGGGGTCCCTGCTCAGCAGGAAGCCTGCTTCTCCCTCTTTCACTCCCCCTGCTTGTGTTTCCTCTCTTGCTGTGTCTCTGTCAAATAAATAAAATATTTTTTAAAAAAAGAAAGAAAGAAACCAACTTGTGATAAAATGGGTGCTGGATTTGAATCTATACCCTATTACCTGATGCTTCTTTGAAATACAGTCTTGCATTTTCATGAAAAATTTAGGGGTGGAAATGTCTATCTTACTCTATGAGTCTAAATATGTTTCTTAATTCTTTTCTCTACATCATATGTGATGTTTTTAATTCTATTTTTCCAATTTTTAAAAATTATCAAACTAAACATGTTCTGAGAAATATTTCACTACAAAGAATAGCAATAATTTAAAAATATTATGATGCCTATTTTTAAAAGCTGTGCCCTTTTCTTCTGTATCCACAGTACCAAATAGCAGGCTTTTACTTCATTAGCAGTAATTTGATTTACAGTTATGCTTAATTTGTTAATGTGTGTAAAGGTGTTATATGAAAAAATAATATCTTCCTCAGGATCTCATAAACAAAGAGCTCTGGTATGTATAATCAAGTACTTGCTGGGGTATAATCCCTTATCTTCCTATTTAATGTGAAATTTAAGCTACTACACTTTTTTATAGACTTGATTTTTTTAGAGCCATTTTAGGTTTATAGAAAAATTGATCAAAAAGTACAGTTAACTTATAAATATCCCCTCACCACTCCCCCAACACACAATTTCTCCTACTATTAACATCTTGCATTAGTGTGGTACATATGCTAAAACTGATGAGGCAATATTGATCCATTACTATTAAATCAAGTCCACAGTTTATATTTGGATTCACTTTGTATCACACATCCTGTGGGTTTTGACAAATGTTTAATGACATGCATTCACCAATTAGAGTATCCATGCAAATAGTTTCACTGCCCTAAAAATCCCCTGTGCTCTACTTACTCATCTCTCCTCCTACCCAAACCGCAAGCAACCACTAATCTTTTTACTGTCTCCATAGTTCTGCCTTTTCCAGAATGTCATACATTTGGAAACATACAATATGTCTTTTCAGAAGGGCTTCTTTAACTTAGCAATATGCATTTAAGGTTCCTGCATGTGTTTCAAAGCTTGATAACTCATTTCTTTTTATCACTGAATAATATTCCATTGTATGGATGTACCAGTTTGTTTATCCATTACTTTTGAAGGATATCTTGGTTGCTTCGAAGCTTGGCAATTCTGAACAAAGCTGCTATAAACAATCATTTGCAGCTTTTTGTGTGATCATACATTTCCAGCTCATTTGGGTAAATACCAACGAGTATAATTCTTGATCATATGGTAAGAACTTTAGCTCTTTAAGAAACTGCCAAACAAAATGGTTCTTCCCACTAGCAATGAATGCAAGTTCCTGCTGCTCCAAATCCTTACCAGCATTTTCTGTTGTCAGTGTTTTGGATTTTAGCCATTCTCACTGGTATATAGAGGTGTAGGGTTGGTATTTTATTTTGCAATTCCCTGATGACATATGATCTTGAGTATCTTTTCATATGCTTACTTGCCATCTGTTTATTTTTTTGATGAGGTATCTGTTTAGATCTTTTGCCCATTTGTTAATTGGGTTGTTTGCTTTCTTATTGCTAAGATTAAGAGTTCTTTGTATATTTTGGATACCAGTCCTTTATCAGAGGTGTGTTTGGCAAACAGTTTCTCCCAGTCTGTGAGTTGTGCTTTCATTCTCCTAACAGAGTCTCATAGAGCAAACATTTTCAATTGTTATGAAGTCTAAATTATCAATTTTTTTCTTTCATAAATCATGCTTTTGGTGTTTTATCTAAAAACTCATCAACTTAAAGTCATCTAGATTTTCTTCTATGTTATCTTCTAAGAGTTTTACAGTTTCATGTTGCATATTTAGATCTATGATTCATTTTGAATTAACTTTTATGAAGTATTTAAAATCTATGTCTAAATTCTTTTTTGCATGTGGTAGTCCAGCTGTTTCAGTCAGTCGTTGACAAGACTGTCCTTTCTCCATCAAATTTCCTTTGATCTTTTGTTAATGATCAGTTGACTATATTTGGGTGGGTCAATTTCTAGGCTTTCTATTCTCTTCCATTCCATTCTTTGTCTGGTGTTTCACCAATGTCCTACTCTCTTGATTACTGTTGTTGTAAAGTAAGTCTTAAAGTTGGAGTAATGTCAGTCTTTTAACTTTGTTCTTGCCCTTAAATATTTTGTGGGCTGTTCTGAGTTGTTTGCCTTTCCATATGAACTTCAGAAACAGTTTGTCAAGATCCATAAATTAACTTACTGTGATTCAAATTAACAATGCACTGAAAGTATAGATCAAGTTGGAAAAAACTAATATCTTAACAATATTGAGTCTTCATATCCATGTGTAGAGAATCTCCATTTATTTAGATCTTTTTTTATTTCTTTCATCAGAATTTCATTGTTTTTCTCATATAGAAATCTATAATTATTTTATTAGACTTATACCTTGGTATTTCACATTTTTGGCACTAAAAGTATTGTATTTTTAATTTCAAATTCCAAGTGTTTACTGCTGTTATATAAGAAAGCAATTGTCTTCATAAATTAACCCTGTACCTTGCAAACTTGCTGTAATCAATTACTAGTTTTAAGAGCTTTTTGGTGTTGATTCTTTGGGAATTTTTACAGAGAAATCATGTCATTTGTAGATAAAGACAGTTTTATTACTTCCTTCCCAATCTGTGTTTTATTTATTTTTCTTATCTTATTGTATTAGCTAGAGCTTACGGTACAGTGTTGAAAAGCAGTGATGTAGGGGACATCCGTGGCTTGACCCTGATTTTAGCATTTAGTTTCTCACTATTAAGTATAATGCTAGCTATAGGTGATTTGCACATATTCTTTGTCAAGGTGAGGAAGTTCCCCTCTATTCTAGTTTGCTGAAAGTTTTTGTCATGAATGGGCATTAGATTTTGTCAAAAGCTTTTCTCCAACTGTTGATATGATCAGGTGACTTTTCTTCTTTAGTCTATTTGTTTAATCAATTACATGAATTACTTTTTAAGTGTTTAACAAGTCTTACATATCTGGAATAAATCCCACTTATCTGTGGTGTTTATTTTTATCCATTGTTTGATTCAATTTGCTAACATTTTGTTGAGGATTTTCGCATCTATGTTTATGAGAGATATTAGTCTATAGTATTATTTTCTTTACTGTCTTTTTCTGGTATTGATACAAGAGTAATGCTGGCCTCAGAATGAATTACTAAGTTTCCCCTCTGGTTCTATTTTCCAAAAGAGACTATAGAGAATTGGCATAATTTCTTCCTTAAATATTCAGTAGAATTCACCAGTGAGCCCTTTTTTTTTTTGGTAGGTTTGGTAGGTTTGGAAGTTTGTTAAGTATTAATTCAATTTCTTTATAAGATATAGGATGATTCAGATCATCTATTTATCCTTGTATGAGTTTTGGTTGATTATATCTTTCAAGGAGTTGGTCCATTTAATCTAGGTTATCAAATTTTGGGGCACAGAGTTGTTCATAGTATTCCTTTATTACCCTTTTATTACCCATTGTTATTTGAAAGATAAATTAAGAATAAAAATGTAAAAGATTATATTTTAGCTTCACATATTTCTTTTCTAATGTTCTTCTTTTCTTTATGTAGATTTGAGTTTTTGACCTGTAGGATTTTCCTTCTCTCTGAAGAACTTCTTTAACACTTCTTACTGGTAATAAGTTCCCTCAATTCTTGTTTGTTTGAGAAAGTCTTTTTTCTCTTTTACTTTTGAAGGGTAATTTCACTGGATATAGAATTCTAGGTTGGTGGTTTTTTTCTTTCAACATTTTAAGTATTTTACTCCATTCTCTTCTTCTGTGCATGGTTTCTGAAGAGAAGTCCAATATAATTCTTATCTGTGCTCCTCTATATTACATATATTTTTCTGTCCCTGACTTCTTTCAAAATTTTCTTAGTCATTGATTTTCTGTGGTTTGAATATTATAAGCCTAAGTATAGATGTTTGGGGTATTTATCCTGTTTGGTGTTTACTGAGCTTCCTGGATTTTTAGTTTAGTGCCTGTTATTAATTTTGGAAAATGTTCTGCTATTATTTACTTCAAACGTTTCTTTTGTTCCTTTCTCTCTTTCTTCCAGTTCTGGTATTTCTACTAACATATGTTGTACATTTTATGGTTGTCCTATGAATCTTGGATATTTCATTCAATTTTTTTCATCCTTTTTTTTTTTTTTTTGCATTTCAGTTACAGATCTTTCTATTGACATTTCTTCAAGCTCGCTGATTCTTTTCTCAATCATACCAAGTCTGTTGATGAGCTTATCAAATTTCTGTTAGTGTTTTTCATTTCTACCATTTCCTTTGATTTTCTTAGAGTTTTCATCTCTCTGCTTACATTATGCATGTTCTTTTGTGTTGTTTACTTATTCTATTAGAGCCCTCTCCTTATATTAGTCACAGCTGTTTTAAATTCCCAGTCTGAGAATTCCAAAATTTCTGTCTTACCTGAATTTGGTTCTGATTAGTTTGTCTTTTCAGACTGTACATTTTGTCTTTTCATTTTGTGCCTTGTCAATTTTTTGCTGAAAGCCTGATGTGATGTATCAAGTAAAAGGAACTGAGGTACATAGGTCTTTAGTGTGAAGTTTTATGTTTATCTGACTAGGAATTAAGCTGTGTTCACTGTTGGTTGTAGCTGTGGTGTCAGAGGCACTTCAGGGGTCCTTGTTTTTGTACCCACTGTTGTCTTTGGATTTCCCTAGGCATTTCTTAAATGATGTCCAAGATGCTTAGTTTCTTCACCTGTATTACCCTGTTATTATGCAAGAACATCATTGAGGTGATTGTAAGGTATGGGAGAGAAGAAATATTTTATAGTCTTTTTTTTTTCAAAGATTTTATTTATTTGAGAGAGAGAGGATGAGAGACAGAGAGCACGAGAGGGAAGAGGGTCAGAGGGAGAAGCAGACTCCCCACTGAGCAGGGAGCCCGATGCGGGACTCGATCCCGGGACTCCAGGATCATGACCTGAGCCGAAGGCAGTCGCTTAACCAACTGAGCCACCCAGGCGCCCAATATTTTATAGTCTTATGATTAGGTCTCATTCTTTTAGTGAGTGTGTGTTTTTGGGCTGTGACCTTCCTAAGTGTGTCTTAGCTTTGTTTTATTTTATTTGCCCCTGTAGGTGAAACTGGAGGGCCAGAGGCAGCTGCAGTTGGATATTTCCCTTCCCCACCTGGAAGACTAAATGATGCTAAAATTATTTATTTCTCTTCACGTAGGTTAGTTAGGCTCTGGTAAAACCCCAGTTCCTTAGGGTTTGGTAAAATAGTTTTCATTGGGGGTGTCTGGGTGGCTCAGTCATTAAGCATCTGCCTTTGGCTCAGGTCTTGATCTTGGGATCCTGGTATCAAGCACTGCATCAGGCTCCCTGCTCATCAGAAGCCTGCTTCTCCCTCTCACAACCTCCTGCTTGTGTTCCCTCTCTCACTGTCTCTCTCTCTGGCAAATAAATAAATAAATAAATAAATAAATAAATAAATAAATAATCTTTTTTAAAAAATCATTTCAAAAGAATAGTTTCACTTGTAGGCAGGCTTCGTTAGGGAGTACATAATATTCTGGGCATATTTCAAAATGACGACTTTTGTCTTCTCCCTACTGGAAGTACAAGAGCATTTTCCACTGATCTTCACTGTGATAACCTGGTAGGGCTCCTAAAAGCAAACTTCAGGAAAGTGTGGGGGACCCTATGGCTGACCCTCCCCAGGATTTTAATTTTCATCTTGTCCACATGGAACCCCCAGCAATTCATGAATGCGGTTTAAGTTTTCTTAACCCTGTACTGGCTCCAGATATGGTTTCTGTCTGTGGACTACTACTCTGGTAAGCTGTGATTCTCTGTCTGCCCGTCTATCTCATCAATGTGGAGGGCAGCAGTTGGCCATGTGATCTCTATTCTCTAAAGGATCTCAGAAGAGTTACTGGTTTTCAGTTTACTCAGCTTTTTTCTCATTTTGAAGATGGAAGTGAGGCCTTTCAAGCTCTTTACATCCTATACCAGAAACTAGAACATTTTTATATTCTTTAAAACTTTTTATTTAAAGACATTATAGATTCACATGTAGTTGTAATATATACTGCAGAGATATCCTGAGTATTTTTTTGCTGGTTTCCCTCAATAATAATATCTTGCCAAACTATAGTACAATTTTACTACTAAGATATCGACATTAATACCATCCACTGATCTTGTTGAGATTTCCTCGGTTTTACTTGTACTGATTTGTATTTGTGTGTATGTATGTAGGGTATGTATTTAGTTCTATACAATTTTACCTTATGTGTATGTTAATGTGTCCACCACCCCAGCCAAGATGAAGAATAGTACTTCCAACACCACAAGAATCCCTCTTATTGCTCTTCAATAACCACATCCACTCTCTTCCCACCATATTCCATTTTAGTCCCTGGAAACCACTAATTAGTTTCCATTTCTATAGCTATTATATTTTTTGATATATTAAATTTGTCTTTTGGATACAAGTCCAACAATATTAGAATATTGGTAAGCAAATTCTCCTTCTATACCATAATTTATACACCGCAAAATGAAATTTCATTATATATATATTTTTCTGTGTAATATATGAATATATAGTTCAAATTGGAATGCACTCTCACTACTCAAATCTTCTGAGATATGATTCCTGGTCTGAAAGTCAGCTATGCCATTTGTTGTCATGGAATTCCTTCTCCTGTTGGTGAATATAGAATTCTAATGGTCAGAGAAGATAGTAGCTAATGTCAGAATGGTCTCTCCCTATGTGGTTAACAGCAGAATGCCCCTATTATATGTCTGCCTCAAACAGGCAGCCACTTTCTCTCTTTAACAATGAATCAAGGTGAGAGTGCTTTCAGATGAGTGGCCCTGTGGCGGAAGGATTCAGAGAACACCAGGTTAGAAATAGAATATGGTGAGAGCCTACACAGGATTGGTATTTTCTTTACTGGAATTCCAATTTATTAATATACATATAATTTAATATTACTACATAAAATTATCACTTTTTAATTTCACATAAGATTGTATTGTTCTTCCTCTGATTTCCCTTATATTATATTTTTGTACTTGCTTATATATTATTAAAAGCTATTTTAATAGGTTATCTTAATTGGAGATACTAAACTAGTTTTCTGCAGCATTTTGCCAAGAAAACCTTAGTGATCTCATGCATGGATTAGTGCTGAATTGATCTTTGTATTGATTATCCATCTCACTCTTAAATTATGCAAAGCTTCAATTAAAATATAAAAATAAAATATGAAAGCAGGGAAGAATCAGGTCTTTCAAAATATGCAGATCAGATGAATACACTTTATTTAGGACATCTCTCCTTTTTGCATCTGTATTTTGAACATATCCGGTTATATGTTCCAAGAATAGGCATAGATATTACAGAGAAAAATCTGCTTTTAAAATGTACTCAGTAACTATTCACTAATCCTTTCCTCAGAGAGCTTAGTCTGCTAAATATGATACAACATATTCTCTTGCATGCATTGATTGAATGCCAGAACAAGACTCCAAAGATAGCGTAATCTAAATACCCAAGGGTCCTGAAAGAGGAGATGATTTAATCGATATCTGTTACACAAAAGTTTAGCAAAAGGAAAAGTATTTGAACATTGTAATGTCAGTGTGGAAGATTTAAGTTTGTACAGTTATATTGATTCCAAAAATATTATATCTATATCAATTTGTCTCTCTACCTATTATCTTTCTATAATGCATATATTTGAGAAAGAGAGAGAAAAAGAATTCACACATACACCAAAATTAGATCAAATCCTATAATAAGGATAGGACAGTGTCATGAGTGGCTCCTTATTTGTAGGACATACTATCGTAAGGGGGAAAAGAATTTCAATTCAAAACATAGGACGATAGCAAATCATTATGGCATGAATAAAGCTGATATCCATTTACTTAGAAAAAAGATGTCAATATCAAAATTCTATGTGTATATTTGCTTTATGGAAAAGATTGAGTAACTGGTGAGGGTACTTTTCTTATCTGATACTTCTCATTCCAGCTTCAATTTTTGGGGAAATTTCCCTTTTAGGGACTCAGGTGAATCTACATGGGCCAACTCACACAGGCATTTAAAATGAAAAATGAAGTCTGTGTAAAAGGTAAGCATGTGATGAGTCTCACAGCCCCTGCCCTTATGTGGGTGATAGAAATAATTACTTCCAGACAGATCACTGCACTGGGTACAGTTGGCACACGGGAGTCAACCAGGTGTTAGACGTGATAGGAAATGTGCCACCTGATTAGACGGACTGAAGTCCAAGTGCAACAACATTCTCTCTTAAATGAGATGAGGGGCGGGAATTTAAAAATGCCATTTAATTTTTCATCTGTGGCCAACACATGCCAGTGTTTCAAGATGATTTTGTTAATCAGATGGGACTATTCACTGCATGTGGTAATAAAAGGATAGAAAAATGTTTTTCTCAAACAAGGCAAACATGGTCCAACTCAGTTTCATTGCAATCAGTGCGGTTGAGGATTTTTTTTTCATTCTCTTGGTTTAGTTCCTCTTATAACTACATAAACATATTTTGCTTTGTTTTGTTTCTATTTGAGGCAAAAATCTTCTTTCCAGGCATGCTAAGATTTTTATTTCACTGAGCCATTTTTATTGTGATAATTCAGTCCTACTCTGGGCCATATGGATGCTCTGGAAACTTTATTACTCCTGAAGATGCCCTGAGTTTTTAGCCAAGAAAATGGAAACCTTTTTCCAAAATATAGATCACATACATAAGATTGTTTAACTTACATTCTTTTTTTTTAAGATTTAATTATTTATTTGAGAGAGAGAGTGAAAGAGAACAAGCAGGAAAACAACAGAGGGAGAGGGAGAAGCAGGCTCCCCGCCAAGCAGGGAGCCCGATATGGGACTCGATCCCAGGATCCTGGGATCATGACCTGAGTCGAAGGCAGCTGCCCAACCATCTGAGCCATCCAAGAGCCCCGTTTAACTTACATTCTTATTCAATTTTCAATCATTTACTGATTTTTGATTGCTGTCACATATTAAGTATTCATTTATAATAATTATGGTTAACATTTACTGTGACTTTGTAATATAGCAAGCACATTGCCACAGCATTTTGTATGCATTGTCTCATCATTTAAATATCATAATAGCTCTTTAAAATTAATATTATTATCATGATCATTACGATTTGAAAGGGAGGAAATCTTGCCTAGACAAGTTTCATAAACTTGGGGGAGGGACAGAGGGAGAGAATCTTTCAAGCAGACTCCCCACTGAGGAGGAGCCTGACATAGGGCTTGATCCCACAACCCATGAGATCATGACCTGAGCTGAAATCAAGTCGGTTGCTTACCCGACTGGGCCACCCAGGCACCCTTATTATTGTTATTTTTTAAATGAATTAATAACTAAATATTTTAATATATTCAGGTTTTAATTTTGAATACTTTAAATATTGATAGATGTAGCTAACATAAACAAAACTCTTAATAACTTACAGGAATCTAAAGGGATTCTGACAAAGAAATTTTAGAACCACATCCCTAGCACATTCCCCAGAAGAAATATTACTCTTACACTAGTTCCTACATAGTATTCAGCAAGTAAATACATCTCTTTGTTCTTCCTTTTACTCATGTAGCTGAAGTCTAGCCTTCCCACAGAGATAATGTAATAATGCTCATAGCACAGTGACTTCCAGGTAAGGTGAATTTTCTTCACCAACCTAAGAATTTTGAACTGTATCTCAAAGGAAATTAAGAAACACTGATGCTTTCTAAATTAGGGAACAAAATAAATAGGGTTAAGGATTAAGAATGTTCTTCAAGTTATAGTGTGTAGGATCAATGGTCAAGGAGACCAATTGTGATGTTATTAGATTAGTAGAGGATAGAAACAGCAAGAATGAGAAAGAAGAGTTGAAGCCATAAACAATGACTGGCACAAGACTGAGGCACTATAACTAGTTTCCAGATGAAGAAACATTTCAGTGTTAGGATGACATAACTTAGAAGCGGGTATCCAACTGATATGTAGGGCAGGGGGAAGGAGAAGATACAGACTGCACTGAGGTTTTGAGACATATTGCTCTATGTATCAAATTTTATTATCATAGTTGCCATGAAAACTATGATGATAAAAATTGAAGGTGCTTTGCAAATAAAAATGGAAAATAATTTTATACATATGGAACTTAAAAAATATTCTAAAAAATAAATATCACTCTTAACTATAAGAAAGTAGGGTGGTTTTCCCAACCACAGTTTATGCTCCATTAGAAGAGAAGCATCTTCTGTATATTCACTGTTATATCCCTAGACACAGAGTACCTGGCATCTAGTAGATAGATGCTCAATAAATATTTAATGAATTAATGGTTCTGTTGGAACAAATAAACAGAGTATATTTAATCAAGAAAGAAACTTAGAAATTGGATAATTCAAATTGGCCTTTTTTTGACAGATTAGATTCTGAAGTCCCAAGCAGAATGTTCAATATCCAAAAGCTTGTGGTAAACAGAGCCCAGAACCCAAGACACCTGACTCCTTGACCAGGGATGAAAAATTCCTCATTCTTAATGATTACAGTTTTAGGGTAGATATAAACAGGACCCTTCCAAAACAAAATAATATAATTTAGATTTCAGCTACAGCATAAAATCAATTTGTTTCACTTTGTACTTTTGTAGAATCCACAAACAGAACATAGCTATGCCTCAGGATTTGGAGCAGGTTGCAGGAGAAGGAGTCACAATTCTCCACTTAAGAATTGGGGCTGCAAATACGTTTTAAAAAATGGGGCTGAAGTTTTTCTTGCTCCAGAACTATGTAAGAGTCAGTGACTTTTAGTCTCTATTAAGTCATTTTATTGTTTTGAACAATTCCTTATTTGATAGACAGAGCCATTCAGAACCTCCACATCCAGTATCTTAGAATAATTTTCACTTTTTCCATAGAGGATCTAAAAAAAAAGAAGATCATATAAAACACAGATGGGTGAGTGAACTATTCTCTAATCAGTGCTATAATATGTCCCTTATGTTTTAGAGTAAACAATTGAATAGAGAATACGCTTCGAGGGGCCCCTGGGTGGCTCAGTAGGTTGAGCATCGGACTCCTTTTTTTTTTTTTTAAGAGTTTATTTATTTATTTGAGAAACAGAGAGCACGAGTCAGGGGAGGGGCAGAGGGAGAAGGAGAGGGAGAAACAGGACACCCCCCACCCCAGCAGGAAGCCACATGGGACTCTTGATTTCGGCTCAGGTCATAATCTCAGTCATGAGATTGAGCCCCACATCGGGCTCCTGGATCAGCGAGGAGTCTGTTTGAGGTTATTGCTCTCCCTCTCCCTCTGCCCCCACCCAGTTCACGTGCACTCTCTCTCTCTCTCTCTCTCAAATAAATAAATAAATAAATAGCGTTGTCGACCTCGAGCAGCAGTTGGCTTCTCCACGTAGAACTCGGGAGTAGGAGATTCAGAATCGAATCTCTTCTCCCTTCCCCCTCCTGGTTACAAATCACTTGAAATATATAAGTTAGTGGAACTTTGCTTGAGTGAGATTTTTTTGATCTTCAGCTACATTTTTCGGCCTTGTGAGGAACCTTATCATCAAAGAAAATGGCCAGCAGTGTTACCAACAAGACAGATCCTCGCTCCATGAACTCCCGTGTATTCATTGGGAATCTCAATACTCTTGTGGTCAAGAAATCTGATGTGGAGGCAATCTTCTCAAAATACGGCAAAATTGTTGATTGCTCTGTCCATAAGGGCTTTGCCTTCGTTCAGTATGTTAATGAGAGAAATGCCCGGCTGCTGTGGCAGGAGAGGATGGCAGAATGATTGCTGGCCAGGTTTTAGATATTAATCTGGCCACAGAGCCAAAAGTGAACCGAGGAAAACCAGGTGTGAAACGATCTGCAGCGGAGATGTACGGGTCAGTACCAGAACACCCTTCTCCGTCCCCTCTACTCAGCTCCTCTTTTGACTTGGACTATGACTTTCAAGGAGATTATTATGACAGGATGTATAGTTACCCAGCACGTGTTCCTCCTCCTCCTCCTATTGCTCGGGCTGTAGTTCCTTCAAAACGCCAGCGTGTATCAGGAAACACCTCACGAAGGGGCAAAAGTGGCTTCAATTCTAAGAGTGGACAGCAAGGATCTTCTTCCAAGTCGGGAAAGTTGAAAGGTGATGACCTTCAGACTGTTAAGAAGGAGTTGACCCAGATAAAACAAAAAGTGGATTCTCTACTGGAAAGCCTGGAAAAAATTGAGAAAGAACAGAGCAAACAAGGAGTAGAGATGAAGAATGAAAAGTCAGAAGAAGAGCAGAGCAGCAGCTCCCTGAAGAAAGATGGACTAATGTGAAGATGGAGTCTGAGGGGGGTGCAGATGACTCTGCTGAGGAGGGGGACCTACTGGATGATGATGATAATGAAGATCGGGGGGATGACCAGCTGGAGTTGATCAAGGATGATGAAAAAGAGGCTGAGGAAGGAGAGGATGACAGAGACAGCACCAATGGCGAGGATGACTCTTAAGCACATAGTGGGGTTTAGAAATGCTGTCCCATTATTTCTTTACCTAGGCGCTTGTCTAAGATCAAAATTTTCACCAGATCCTCTCCCCTAGTATCTTCAGCACATGCTCACTGTGCTCCCCATCCTTGTCCTTCCCATGTTACATTAATTCATAGTGCCCTGCGCCTAGTCCCATTTGCACTTCCTTTGACGCTCCTAGTAGTTATGTTAAGTCTTACCCTGTAATTTTTGCTTTTAATTTTGATACCTCTTTATGACTTAACAATAAAAAGGATGTGTGGTTTTAAAAAAAATTAAAAAAATAAATAAATAAATAAATAAAATCCTTAAAAAAATGCTTCAAGATGATAGTGTATTAATTCGTCTCTTAATTAAGAGTCAAGCATCCTAACCACTTTTAAGCCTCAATTGTTCATCATTAACTTTTCTTTTTATTTCAAGAAAACTACCTTGATTTTCCATTGATCAGCATATTTAAGATCTTGTGACTAGATCTGAGTTTGTTTGGCTCTGTGACAAATATCTTTAATAGTTTTCTTTTTAAATTTATGTCAACTTTACTCTCTCATAATCTTTGAACTCCTCACTTTCAGTGAGATTAATAACTATCATTCTGTTCTCCTTTTAAAGTTCTATAAACCAGGGGAAAATGGGCCAGTCATCGATCCAGCAACTCCATGAATAAAGTACATGTCTTTTCATCCAATCCCTTGAGCAATTAATTGTGATATTTTGCTTCTTGGCTCTAGCATACTCATTTATGTCTCCAAAATATAAAATGTCTAGAATAGGATTTCTGTTATTCATGATTGTTTTAAATACTAAACTTTTGTAAATGTAATACATAATTTCAAAGCCTTACAAATGTAAATAAATCCTCTCTTTTATTCAGTAACTAGATTTTCTTTCTTATAAAAATGAGACATCTTATCATACTTGCATGAAGATAATCCCCTGCACTCTAGGTGGAAGCATTTTGTCATTCTGTACAGTTCTTAACTTCTGAACAAATTTGAAACATTAAGATTTTTAAGCGATTATTTCATAATAACTATAGAGGTCTGTTTCAGTGTTCAGATATGCCAGATTCTCTCACTTTATCACATTTATTCAAGCGGTAAAAGAAATATGACTGATTTCAAGGACTGTATCACCTATTTTGTTTAGTAACATTCATAAATATTTGGTTTATCTCTCTAATGTTATAATCATGTGATCAACCCCAAGCCTATTGGAATAAAGAGAAGGGAAGGGAAGGGAAGGGAACAGAAAGGAAGGGAAGGAAGGAAGGAATGGGAAAGGAAAGGAAAGGAAGAAAGGAAGGAAGGAAGAAAGAGGGAGGAGAGAGGGAGGGAGAGAGGGAGGAGGTAGAAAGCAGGGGAAGAAGGGAGGAAAGAATTGCATAAGCACAAAAACTCTTTAAGAAACTGATCTGTTTGGTTTGTTGTAATTGCATAAATTGGTGAAATAAACTGGGAATTGAGAATTTTAAGATAACAGTATAATAATCTTTGATTCCGATTAAAATAGATTTCAAACATAACTTTCAAAAGAAAAGAAGTGAGGAACACAGAATTTTGTGAGAGGACATAGGTATGCAGGGATATAAGAGAATTACCAAACTGATAGATTAGCAGAAATATGCTGGCATGACATACATTCATTTCAGAAAAATGTAAGAATTCCTTCAAGAAAACACTCATGGGCAAAATGGTATCATGATGATAAGACTCTAATAAATATTTACACCATATTTTTTTGAACAACCTTTATGGCAGTTTCCCTTATTTAATGGGTTCTACATTCCCAATGTAGGAGCTAGGTAGTAACCCTTTGTCCCAGCTATTCTTGCCCTTAGTACATCACATGTGAACTAGATTTTGTCAACCAGATACAGTCAAGATAGACATTGATTTGAAAGAGATCAATGTGAAAAATCCATTCTGTTATATGGGTGGCAGAGTATGGGAAGAAACAACTCAAGCTTTCAAAACCAGAATGGCAGAGATTGTGCTATAAATTGTGCCATATTTGGGTTCTTGTGCTCAGTGACCTCTGTGTAAGCTGCAGTACCATCAGTGGCAGTGCCATTATATCTGAAATTTGTCAGGCAGTGTAATATATGTGTACTCTTCTTGGTTGTATAATCTTGGATGGTAATTCTCTAGTGCTGTATTCCCAGAGAAACTGTAAAACATTTAACTACCCCCTAATAAATTCATTTTGTGTGTTTGTAAGTTAGAGAGGATCTTGTGGTCTAAGATCTAAGATCTCTGAATGAAACAAGAATCCCACTTTATTTAACACAAACCATGTGGAAAACTTCCTGCTGTACCTCTTCGTGAACCAAAGTGCTACCAAGTTTTATTCATTTCCTGCTAATCTTTCTTTTGCCTCTTGTGTCAACAATGCCTGTGGCTCAATATTTTTCTCCCATACTCATCTTTCTCTTCTCATTCCTACCATCCACACTAAGAATTTTCCATTTTCAAAGCTGAGATAGTTTGGGTGCAATTTGGGTTGGAAAGTTCTTCTCTAAAGCCAGACAATGGAGGAAAAAGCAATAGTCATCTGAGTCCTTAAAGAAAAACAAAAACAAAAACATGATAAATTTTAGCTATTTTATTTAGAGACAAACACATTAGAAATTATATTGAACAAGGCAGCATTTATAGAATACAATCAGGAAAATGAACACACACACACACACACACACACACACATTTTCCCTATCTCAAAACAAAACAAACAAAAGGAATAGTAAACAAACATTGAAATCTAGTTAATGATATACATGCTAAAGTATTTAAGGATAAAATGTTGTAGGAGAGGAAAAATTCTCTTCCACCCTCTTTGGGTCTCTGGCTGAACCTACGAAATTAAACTGACATAAGACAGATTAATAGGAGAAAAGCATACAAATTTTATTGAACTGTTACATGTCCATGGGAGACCTCACAAGAGAATGAAGACCCCAAGAAGGAATCAAAGCTTTATGTCTTTTAGACAAATAAACAATATATATGTGAATAATTGACAAAACCAATGTGTTGGGACCATGGGTAGGAAATGGTGGAGAAGTAACCAGGATTGTTTATGCAAACTTCTCAGTCCTAAATTCCCTGTGGTGGGTGATAAGCATGCTGTGTCTCTTGGTACAGGGAATGTACACTTAACATGGGATATTTATCTCTGTTTTCAGGGAAGAAAGACAAGGGAGGGGAGGGTCAGAGCCACCTTCCTGCTTCTGCCATTTTCGTAAACTCCTTCACCTTAAGATATTTAACATGCCAAGGTGCCATGTTTGAGGATAGCATGCCCTAAACCCCATCAATGACTACATATTACTTAAACATATTCATCAAAACTACATGACAAATATTGACAGAGGGATGAATTGAGAGGTGAATAAATGGAGATCTTTTTAATAAAATAAAAACTGCAAAAATTAATTATAGAATCTAGGGAGTAGGTATATGAATATTGTACAATTCTTTGACTTGGTGAATTTTGAAATTTTTAGTAGTACACTTTTGGGGAAGATGTCATTTAAAAAGCAATGAAAACAGCTCTGTGTTATATAAAAATAAGTGTCCAACATCATGACCTAGACCTAATGCAGCAAAAATTTTTTACTTGATTTAGTTTTTCAGTTAAAGACATTAGACAAATATATAAACATGTGGTAGGAAAAAAATATTTTAAAAGATTTAAATGAATAATCTTAATAGAGTATGATATCTGTTATTAGTTTCCTTGCATATTTAACAATTCTTTGTTGTCATAGAACGTGTATTTTCTCACTATGCTAAAATAGTAACCCTGTCTCTTTCAATTGGAAATCAGAATTAGAATGAAAGATTCCTTACTTTTAAACTGGATAAAAAAAAAAAAAACTGGCTTGAGCTGTAGAAGTCAAGAATAAATCTTTTCTTAAAATTTTTTTAAAAAGTTTCTTAATTTTATACTTGAAAATTTAAAGTGACGTGCCTAGTGTCGTTTGCCTGAGTGATAGAATGAGACAAGAACCCATGTTTTCTGATTTCTAACATAGTACTCTTTCTAATACAATACACTATTATTGAACAGCAAGTTTAAAATTTGTGTTAAAAATCATATAAACCTCCATACAAAGCCTTTATTCATTACTCGATTTATCAAATTTCTGTCCTTTAATTAAAACCTAAATTCAGGAACGAAAGATATTTAATTATGTTTTCATTTTCCTATATTATATCATTCTGTGAATATTATAAATTATTCTCATATTATTTTATAACATATATAAAATAATTTGTATATGTACACGGGCATATGTATGTATGTCTTCTAGAATCAGTGTGCTAAAACAAGCCCTTTGGTTTCCAATGAGATTGTTAGTGAACACAATAGCTACAGAAATACAATTGACCCTTGAACAACATGGGGTTGGAGACACCAACTGCTCTGTGCAGTCAAAAATCCACAAAAAACTTTTAACCCCCAAAAACTACTAATAGTCTACTGTTGACAGGAAGCCTTACCTGATAACATAAACAGTTGATTAAACCACATTTTGTATACGTATTGTATATTGTACATATTAAGCTAGAGAAAAAAATATTATTAAGAAAATCATAAGGAAGAGAAAATACATTTACTGTACTGTAGTTATAAAAAAAAATCCACATTTAAGTTGACCCATGCAGTTCAAACCCATGTTGCTCAAGGGTCAACACTACATACCTACCTTCTGAAATGTGGAAAACAAACAAAAAACAAAACAACAACAACAAAATGAAATGTGGAAAACATTCTATAATAGAGTTTTATAGTCACATGATTTATAAGAGAAAGACACTTTAAAACAAAGGTGTTTTAAGGCACAATGTAATTGCATTTCCACACAAAAAGGCATCTACTTAAAAGATGCTATGGTTTCACTCATATGTGGAATTTAAGAAACAAAACGGGTGAACATAGGGGAAGGGAAGGAAAAGTAAAATAAGATAAAAACAGAAAGGGAGACAAATCATAAGAGACTCTTAAATCTAGGAAACAAACAGGGTCACTGGAGGGGAGATGGGGTGACTGGGTGATGAGCATTAAGGAGGGCATGTGATGAGCACCGGGTGTTATATGCCACTGAAGAATCACTAAATTCTACCCCTGAAACTAAAACACACTATATGTTAACTAAATTGAATGTAAATAAAAAATTTAAAAAACAAAAAGATCTGGTAGGTCAGTTTTTAAACTGAAGATTTTAATTACTTTTCATTGTTTGAATGATAAACGAGTGGGAAAAATAATTAACAACTCTTTTAACTCTCCTGATTTTCTCTTGCCTACCTGGCCAACAGAATGAAACATTAAGAGAAGTGAATTCCTGCAAGTAAGGTCAGCAAATTTTGTTTATTTCCAGAAACGATTATTACTGGCAAATGATAAGACTCCATTTTAAGTACTGAACGTTATGTTCTCGTTCTTCACAACATTTTACTATAAAATTTTCCTGTTGAAATTAACTGGGAAATAGAAGAGTAAGAATTTGTATAATCATTTTTTGTAGATCTCAAAAACACTTGAAAAAAATTTTGTAATATCTCCAAGGAAAAAGTAATTAATTGAGTATATTCCATGTTCTTAAAGGACACTTTTCTTTCTCAGATTTCAGTGTGCAATAGAATTACTTAGGGTAATTTCAAAAGGCTTTTTAGCTAACTCCAGAATATTCTGATTCAGTGGAAGTATCTCCTCAGATAATTCTGAAGCCAGAGTTTCAAGGTCTAGAATTTGAGAATCATTGCTTTCAGAATCTCTATCATTTTTAGAATTGAGGGTATAGAATCAATCAAGTATTACCCTCACAGTCCATATGACTCCAACCACAGTGATTCTAGAACATTCTGCCTTCATCATAAATGTTAGAAGAAAATTCTGTTGAAAATCAAGTGTCTGAAATCCAAGGGACTAAAAGCTCTGATCACCTGTCATAGTCCTCAATCCCAAACCCAGGCAAAATGCTATTGATGATCCTTGCCTGGCTGACTGGATTTGAGCTTTGGGTCATTATTTGGAGGCTGGATCATTGTGACTCTCCTCCTGCCTTCAAGCTTTCCCATTAACTATAGAATTAACCTTACCATGTACTTTAAAAAATACCTCCAGTAGCTCTAACCCTTCCATCCAACATTAGTACTGATACTGTCACAAAGTATCACCATAAACAGGATTATGGAGCCACATCCCTGAAAGTCTATTTACCAAGCAAGCTTGAGTGAGCAGAAGAAACAAAATCTAGCAGCCATCATCAAGTTCAGCATTATAAAAATGCAAAGACAGCAGAAAAATAAGTGGCATCTTTTCAGCAGTGGAAAGCAAGAGTTTAGAAAAAAGCTGCCATCTATTCTCTGGGAAAGGAAAAAGAACACTTGCTTCCTTAAAATAACAACAAATAGAAATTGTTCACTTATGGAATAAGTACGATCATCAGTGGAAACATTGGATAATAAAACCAACCCTGATGAAATCTAGGTCAGTAAAACAGAAAACAGACTCAAAGTATATGTGTCTATATATACACACTGTGTATATATGTACACTGCCTGAAGAAGAGCAAGGTTTTGGGTAAAATACACTTAGAATTTAGAACCAAGGGCGCCTGGGTGGCTCAGTTGGTTAAGTGACTGCCTTTGGCTCAGGTCATGATCCTGGAGTCCCGGGATCGAGTCCCACATAGGGCTCCCTGCTCAGCAGGGAGTCTGCTTCTCCCTCTGACCCTCTCCCCTCTCATGCTCTATCTCTCAATCTCTCTCTCTCAAATAAATAAATAAAATCTTAAAAAAAAAAAAGAATTTAGAATCCAGTCTATGAGGTCAGCTAGACCATCAACTAGACCATAGCTGGAATTGTAGCGTTGCCATTTACAACAATTTACCCACAGGCAAGTTATTGAACGTCTCCAAGACTCAAAATTTCCTTCTCAGTACAATGGAAATTATACCTACCTGACATGACCATTGAAAAAATACAGATTAAAATTTATGCAAAGTGTCTAAGTATCTGGTTCATGGCAATCTCAATAAATGACAGAAGATGACAAACACTTAAGAGAGAATTGGTATTTACTATCTACTTAGGGTGAATTGCTAAAAAAAAAAAAAGGTCAGAAAACAGTTTAAAAACCAGTTAAATTACTCACCATTCTAAATTCTTTACGTACATTAGCTCATAAAATAACCCATGAGACAAGTGCTATGTCATTTTTCAGATGAGAATATTGAGGCAAAGAAGTAATCAGAATTTGGAGAAAGAACCATAACTGGATATTTTGGAAAGAGATTATAATTTTCTAGGCAAAATTAATAGTTTATGGCTTTTAGGGAAAAATTTTGTGAAATTCTACAATTCAAGAAAGTAATATTTAAATATATAAGTAGAAGAGAAGAAATACTTCACCACCACTAAAAATAACAACAAAACATTATTTTCATGGCTGCTAAAATCAGAGTGGCTTTGGGAATCTGCATAACAAAAATTGCTGCAAATAATCAAGCCATAATTGTTCAAAAAGTTAGAAGAGTCTGTGCACTTCCAAACAGTTAAAAAGATACAGACTTTCTGCAGAGAGCATCAGAATAACCCCAGGTGTATAAGTACCGCGCGCTAACCGATTGCGCCACTGGAGCTCTGAAAAACAAACTGAGGTTTCTGAAGGGTAGGGGGGTGGGGGGATGGGTTAGCCTGGTGATGGGTATTGAGGAGGGCACGTTCTGCATGGAGCACTGGGTGTTATGAACAAACAATGAATCATGGAACAGTACACCAAAACAAATTATGTAATATATGGTGATTAACATAACAATAAAAAAATTAAAAAAAAAAAGAATAACCCCAGGTGTAAAATTCACTATTGGTATAATTTACAAAGTCAAATTCACATTATAGACATAAACAAAAAATGACCAACAAAAATAAACGATTTTTTTAAGATTTTAAGATTTATTTATTTGACAGAGAGAGAGACAGTGAGAGAAGGAACACAAGCTGGGGAAGTGGGAGAGGGAGAAGCAGGCTCCCCACCGAGCAGGGAGCCCCATGCGGGGCTCAATCCCAGGATGTGGGGCTCGATCCCAGGACCCTGGGATCATGACCTGAGCCGAAGGCAGACGCTTAACGACTGAGCCACTCAGGCACCCCAAAAGATTTTTGATAAAAAATAATGATATAGACAATCATCATGTGGAGCCACTGAGTGTTGGCATGCAGGCAAATCCTCACCAGCATATCTAAACATTATTCTATTTGTTTCTGCATAGGTAATGCAAACTCCATGGTAGCAGTGAAATTTATTTATTTTTACTTTTCCTTGGGAGAATGTAGAATAGTGCTTTCTCTATGTACTTACCCTGAAGACCCCTCTGTAAACTGAACAGCCATTGATACAGGCTTGTTTTCCACTTGTGTTTTCTATACTTTGTGCAGTGAATGATCGGGTGTTGATGGTGTGGTTCAAAGTCTAGGACCTACCAGAAGTATCTCCCAATCCTTGAAAAATCAGTAGGCTATGGTTATGCTGCAGGGAAGACTCAGTAGGCTATGGTTATGCTTTCATGGCATTTCTCAGGCATTCTAGAAGACTTCGTGACAGCCTTACTTATCTTTCAATGAAAATGCATCATCTCATGTTATTTTGACATCCTTTACAAATACACAATTATCTTCTTTTCCACAAGGTTAAATTCCATTCAGGTAGATGATGATGTTTTCCCAATTTAAATGTGCAAATGATTTAGCATAGTAAGATTCATTATGCAGGACCCTTGGTATTTAGGGGTTCACATTTAACACAGTGTGTAGGAAGACCATGAGCTGGTGCAAAGATTAAGTCTGACATAATAACTGTTTTTAGATCCACTGGGTAACAGTTTTCATTTTATTTATGAGCCTCATATTTTAAATTGACGTTTATGCTGGGCAATGTGTGAAATTATTTGACTGTGACCAGACTTATTTATAAATTCAATGTGAAGACTGACACATTTCATATGCTGTTTGTATTTTGAATATATTGCAAATGGTACAATTAAAATATCTGAGCTTAAAGAGTGAAGGGGAGCAATACAGATCCAGTTAAGAAATAATGTTTGAGTGCACACATATTTAAAAAGTTATAAAAGGAAAAGAAGCAATATGAACTACTTATCTCAGTGCCTGAAAATATGCAGGAAGCAAAAATAAGACCTGCTAAGGCTGGCATATGAAAAGGACTTCATGAAATGTTAACTTAACACATTTGAAATCATATTATAATTAGTACCGGGTGAGCCATAAATGTTCCTAAAAACACCTAGAAGTTAATATGTTTTCTCTCTCTCCCTCCCCCTCTCTCCCTCTTGCTCGCTCACATATTATCAAGTATGAAGGTCTTAAATGAAGATCGTGTTCCTAGAGAGTGTGCATCTTGTCGAATGGCAAAATATTACAACCTCAAATGAGTTTTCTTCAGGTATTTCAGCTCTGCGTGGACTCTGGAAGTGTAAGGGTCCAGGGTCTGGTTTGTGCATGACTGCCTGCCATTTACCCTGATCTCCTCAATTTACGTGGCTAGCAACAGGGAAAGGACTATATAACCAAGGGGTTCTAACAGGTTCATCTTATTGATCCTGAAACAGCTAGGAAAAGGAATGATACTATAATTACTAGCAAGAAAAATTCTAACAAGGCACATTGAATTTGTTCCTTTTTTGTGACTTGAAATTTCTGACTCACGTTTAGCATAATTCATTTCCTTTTAGTGAAAGTGTCAGTACCATCCTTTTCAAAATATTCCTTCTTCAGAATTCCCCTCTGCATTCAGAACTGACATACAATAGCAATAATAGCAATAATTATAGTAATAACAATACCGTGTATTTAGTGATTCGGGATAGAGTGATTGACACTGAAGACAATTATCGCTAGCATATAGTAAAGAAAAACTGGTTTGTTGGTAGGTAGACTCTTGGCAACTAGTGAAATGATGAAATCTGTTACCAAACACATAGCTCATTAGAATCAGGGAGTCTGTCGTGCTGAGGGTGGCAGCAGAATACTGTAAACTTTTCATTTTTATGTATATATCATTTATCTCACTACTAAGTGTATAGTAGGCACTTAATCAATGTAGTTCATTTTATCTGTGGTGACTGCAGAGTAAGCTTTTGGGAAAAGAAAAGTTGAGAAATCCTTGAGGAATGAGGGAAAATTTAATTTCTGGGGGGAGAAAAGCTTTGAATCAGAAGCAAGAAGGGAAGTCAGGAACAAAGAATATATCAAAAATCAGGCTAGGCTAAAGCAGCAGATCGAAAAGTCCATTAGACAAATAAGAACCAAAGGATACTTATACCAGGAATGAAGCCATGGTACAAAGTCCAGTAACACACAGTCAGAAATTTACTGTCCCCAGCAGATGCTGAAAAAAAAAAAAAGTAAGAAAAGGAATGTGAGATGTTAGCACCAAAGAACCGTGATAAATGGTCCAAGTTGAGTCATTCCAGTTGAGTTTTTAAATGAACCCTTTTAAGGAAGTATACAATGACAAAAGCTGAGCTAAGGGTGGAGATGGGTATTAATAATCGATGGTAATGATAACAACAATTCCCCTATCACTACTAATAATAAATAGCAGCCATTCCACAAGAACCAAAAAAATCTAAAAATTAACAATAAGGTTGATAGAATTTACTATTATAATTTTTTTAGAGGGGGTGGAGAGGGAGAGGGAGATAGAGAATGTTAAGCAGGCTCCATACAGTGTGGAGCTCAATGCGGGGCTCACTCTCATGACCCTGAGGTCATGACCTGAGCTGAAATCAAGAATCCGTCGCTTAACTGACTGAATTTGCTATTATAGTTTTTAAATGTAAAGTTTACCAAATATATTTAGTTAAGTGCATAGTTATTAGTGTACTGAATAAATTATAAAACTTATAAGAAGTTTTAGTAATTATTGATACAGTTAAATTTATGGTTTCTCTCTTGCCTTGTTAGTCCAATATCCATAATTACCACTAATTCAATCAGATGTCCCTGAAATATTTAGTCATAACAATTACAATCATATTTATCTTACAAACACTCTAGATCTTAACATCCAGGGCTTAGAATTCTTCAACTCCTGGTCATTCCCACCAGAAAAGAAAATGTCCTCCAAAATATGAACTCCAATGATGGAACTTGGGACAGAGGGAGAGGAAAGGGAAAAAAAAAAGAAAAGGAAAGCAATAGTAAATAGAAATAAAATAGAAATAGTAAATAGAAAAATGATGAAGTGTGGGGAAGGGGGCTGACCTCTGTACATGTCCATCCCTTCTGACTAGGCTACCAAAAGTAACAACATCGTCCCAAAATGTCACTCTATCACCTTGAACAATCCTGCTGGGAATTGAAAAAGCTTCCTCAGGCTGCATACTACACCTTAAAAAAATCATTAGCAAAAATATTCCAGCAACATAAACCATGTATTAGTAAAGAATGAACTACCTATTATCCCATAATCATGCTCTCTGTGAGCATCATATGAAGATGAATAAAAAAGCTCCTAGTTACAATGAGCTGACAGGAGAGCCAGAAAGATTATGACGGACTAATATTCATTGTTGTTGTGTCATTGTCCTCACACATTAAATATGTGCTAAGTTCCAAATATTTCAAAAAAAATTTTGACCAACTTTATCTCCATACAAAATTAAAGAGCTTAATCTACATTCTGTTTGTTGTTTGTTTCTTTTTCTTTTTGCTTGTTTCTTTTTTGCTTGGTTTTATTTTCACAATAATAATCTCTCTCAACAAAACTTAAGATTGTGGCCCTGTGATTGTTTTTAATTATTGTTTTATGAAGTGTATTCCCCATTCCTGCTCCTAATATGCTTACACTGATTCTCCTAAAAAATAACAGCTATGAATTCTGTATACGATACAAAATAATCATAATCATAATCATAATAAGCAACTCCCTATAGCTCTGGAGTGGGGGCGGGGAGGAAACCACAGCAAATTATGGTAGGAGACCATAACGGAGCAAGTAACAATCATAGAGTATGTTACTCTTGTCCTTGTGGCCTTATCCTGAAGACAGCCCAGTTGCAGTGGGATGGTGAGAAAGGCATATAAACTACAGGTAAACTTTGACCTCTTTTTGAGTGAGTCTCTCCTAACCTCTTACCTACATATGTGCAGGACAAATTGAAAGCAACTTGCAATGGAGTCTTAAAGAACTGAACTGAGATCTGAACTGACCACCAGGGATATGATAGTCTGCATTTTGAGTCCAGTCAATTCAGGTATCTACTGAAACAAAAACACTACTGCATTTTGGGAAAATATAACAGAACTGAGAATATCTGTATCATAAATCACATCTACGATATAAAATACAAAAACTTGTGTGGCATAGTCAACAATAAGAAGGAAGAAAGTATTAAATCATACCACAGCATGGGTGAACTTTAAAAGCATTATGCTAAGGGAGAGAAGTACAATATAAAAGACTGTGTATTACCTGACTCCATATCTAGAAAATTCATGTCTGTAAAAGAAATAAATTAAATTGATATTTAGTTGTGAAAATTTTATCAAGAAAGTTTATACACAGAACAGCGTATTCTTATACTTAGAACAGGTGTTTCTGTAAATAAGCAATGACACTCAGCAAAAGGCATCAATCAGTCATTTTGAAATATTACAAAATAAATATTTCATATGAGCTGAATCCACTCCACTTCAAAAGTATACACAATTACCACGAATTAAGGTTTTTTAATGTCAAAAATATATATGTTAAAATATTATTATACAGTATATTCAATTAAGTGCATCTAGCAGTTTGGGAAAATATAGTGTTTAATTGTCTCTTTTCACTATATATAAAGATTAATTTTGGAATGTTTTAATATCAAAGCAATTTTGGTTTTTATTCTGAAGAAAAGATATACAGCCTCATATATTAATCACTAATGGTAGTCATTATGAAACTCAGATTCCTACTGATAAAAACAATAAAGTGACAAAGAAAAAAACAGAAGTCAAATGAAATAAGAATTAAAACATTAGAATTTATCATTTATTTCTTATCTCTCCTATCTTCCTAGTCCTGGCAAAACAGAGCATTAAAGGCCCATTTATTTAATATTACTGGAGTTTTAAATAATTTTAATGAATGTGTATCTTATTACTTAAAATTCACATATGCCATTCTATAATTAAGTATGCTTTGAATTTAAATCTACTAATTTTTTTCATATTCATGGTTTGAATCAGTTTTTTACAATCTCTGTATAATCACAGCATTTTAGGGGACAATGAATAATTCAATTTCTTCATATCTTTCAAATATCCATTTTCTGCTAAACTAAGTGAAAAATCATCAAAGAGAAAAAGCTTGTATTTTCTAAATAATTATCCCTAATCTCTATGCTAACATAGGAATTTAGGGCACCATAAAAAATAATGTATTCAAATTTTTTCAAACTTATAAAACTCCAATTTCACCTTAATTGTTCAGTACACACAGAGGCATAATGATATGTCCAGTATTTAATTTAGTATTTTTAAATTGTAGAACCTTTAATCTGGCTTTCTGTGAAGTTCTACCTTGCTCATTGCTTTATATCATGTTTATTATTTTTTCATTTTTATTTCTTTAATTAGAGAATATAAATGTATAAATAGAGGTCCACTCTATTCTCTGTTTGAGACAATAGTCTACTTAGAGCTTCTTCATTTTCCCCAAATCCACCTGATGTCTAGCTTATCTGACAGTAAAGGAATTTTTCCTTTCTGTTTTCTTTTTTATGTAAAAAACATGTAACATAAAAATTTACCATCTTTGCTATTTTTAAATGTACAGTAGGGTAGCATTAAGTATATACATTTTGTTGTGCAAGAGATCTCTAGAAGCTTTTCATCTTGCAAAACTGAAACTCTATGCTTATTGAATAACTCCCCTTTTCCACCTTCCCTCGGCTACTGGAAACTACCATTCTACTTTCTGTTTCTAAGAATTTGACCCTTTAGATAACTCATATAAATGGAATCATGTAGTATTTTTCTTTTTGTGACTGGCTTATTTCACTTAGCGTAATGTCCTCAAGTTTCACCCAAATCGTAGCATATGACAGGATATCTATTTTTTAAATGAATAATATTCCATTGTGTGCATATCCCAATACTTTATCTGTTCATTCCAGTGGACATTAATATTGCTTCCACCTCTTAGCTATTGCAAATAATGCTTTAGTGAACATGGGTGTGAAGATGTCTCTTCAGGATCCTATTTTCAGTTTTTATGAATATATACCCAGAGATGGGATTGCTGGATCATATGGTAGTTCTATTTTTAATTCTCTGTGGAACTTTCATACTGTTTACCATAGTAACTAGACCAATTACATTCCCACCAACAGTCCACAACAGTTCCAATTTTCCCATATGCTCGCCAACACTTATTATCTCCCCCCTTTTTTTATAGTGGTCATCCTAATAGATACAAGATGATAGCCTATAGAGGGTTTGATTTGCATTTCTCAAATGATTAGTGATGTTGAACATCTTTTCATATACTTCTTGTCCATTTGTATATATTCTTTGGAGATATGTCTATTCAAGTCCTTTGCCTATTTTTAAATTGGATTATTCAGGGTTCTTTGTTGTTGAGTTGCAGAACTTCTTTAAATATTCTGAATATGAACCCCTTATCAAATATCTGCAAATGTTTTGACCCATTCTGTAGGTTGCCTTTTCACTCTGTTGATTGCTTCCTTTGTGGAGCAGAAATTTTAAGTATGATGTCCCATTTACCTATTTTTCCTTTTGTTGCCTGCGCTATTGGTGTCATATCCAAGAAATCATGCCAAATCCAATAACGTGAAGATTTTCTCCTATATTTTCTTTTAGAGGCTTATAGTCTCAGGCCTTGTGTTTCAATCTTTAATCCAGTTTGAGTTAATGGTTATATAGCTATAAAGTAATGGTTCAACTTAATTTTTTTGTATATGAATATCCAGTTTTCCAGCATCATTTGTTGAAGAGATGATCCTTTCCCCATTGTGTAGCCTTGGCATCATTGCCAGAGAGATCTCTTTTATATCCCTGGGAGCTTTTCCTAGTTTTAACTAGGAATTAGTTCTGGTTTTAACATATGCCAGTGAAGCAATACCTGAATATGAAGTTTGAATGATCACTTCTATCTGGGAAAAGGCAGGATCAGCTGGATCAGATTCCCTCAGTTTAATTGAGTATTCAATGTCAGTTGGCATTATAAATATCTGAATCAGAGAAAATTATAACAAATCATCAGGTTAACTTTCTATAAAATATATTTAAATTGCCCCAATAATATAAGCATTATAAGATAATATAAGCAACATATAAGTAATATGTGATTTTTTAAATATATCATTTCTATCTAATTGATTTAATTATTCTGTTTATATGTAATTTAGGGACTTGAAGAACTGAAGACTTTCCATTTTGCAATTAATCAAATAGGGTTTTTACTTGATTTGTACCACAAAAACTCTACATCTGTTATTAAAGACTTCCATATTTATTAGTAGGATGAATCCTATGATGTTGTTTATACTTATAGAGTCTTATATAAAACATGAAACAGGCAATGGAGATATAAAGATACCAATTTTGATAAAAACAAACAAAACCCACATGTCCCATGAGATGAAAGAACAGACACCATACCTGCAATGGTGCACACCAGAGTCTCACCCAATTTAAAATTTTAAGAAAAAGGATACATGTATTGCCTCTTTTAATCAGAAAAGGCATGGAGTTAGCTTGTGAAATCTGGATGTCTAGTTTTCTCAGAACCTCCACTGTGTCATAGTAAAGAAGAGCAGAGAAAATTATGCTATCCCAAATTCTGAGTTCCATTCCTCCTTTTGGGATTGATCGTGGACACCAGCATTTTAATACTCTAAATTTGCTGGAAGGGAGAATACCTGCATTTAGAAAGCTCCATGTGCATATGTTGTGAATATTAGCTAATATTCTCAGTAGAGAGAACAACTGGCACATTCGTGACTTATCTTTCTGCTTATGTGTTTATACAAAGAGCTAAATGCTACTATATCAGCTTTATGTTTTGATCACAGGTGTTAGCATCAGAAAATGGTGAATAATCTTGACTCCCTCAGGTGAAATGCAACTTGTGAAATTCAAACCTACTTGTGATGTTCAAGAATTATTTCAAAGATTAATGATCATTAACTGCCTATTCGTTCATAATCTGTGAGTTAAATAAAGAATGTGTCCGTGGTTGGAAATATGAAGAGAAAATTTATTGATTTGCCGGCTGTTTTCCTCATTGCATACTTTAATTGGTCTTAGGGACTCAATTATGACATATGTTGAATGGTTAACTTTCTAGGATATCACCAATCAGTTCAGAGATATCTATAGCTCCCTAAAACTTAATTTCATGACTTTGTATTGGATTCATTCTCTCAGCTTTTCTTTTCTTTCTTTTTTTTTTTTTTGTTTCTTATACAATTTGTTTAATGATATTTTGCATCTGTTTGCAAACCTAACCAGAATCAGCAGAGAATCCTGAAATGTAATTAAATTTTGGAGCTATTTCCTTTTTGATCATTAATGTTTTATCCCTTATTGAAAGACAGGGTTTACTGCATTGCAAGATAATTACCTTAACAGAGATTCATAAAGAAGCAATATTTTCTGGCAAGAAGTTAGTCATTCTTTCGATTAATACAATTATTAAGAACAACATGTCAAGGGCAAGATTCTGTGGTATGAGTAAATCTTGTTATGTGGAATCATGATATAATTCTAGTTAAAGGAATACTTTTATGTCTAGTTTTTTAGTTTCCTTTATATAGTTGTTCAATTCTGCCTGAATAGTATTAAAAGGGGAAATTTTAACATAGGAACCTTAAACTGTACTAACTCTAATTTTCACCTTTTTTTGCAACTCATGTTTATGATACCAAATGTAAAACTCTCTCTAGATTCTTGCTCTGTAAGATGATATTCATGGACAAGCAGCATCTGTACACCCTAAAAGCTTGTTTAAACACAGAATTTCAGGTCTGACCCCAGAGATACTGACTCAGAATCTGCATTTTAACTTTATTCCATTTCATTAAATGACAGATGCCAAACGGATATATATCAACTGCCCCTGATTCCAGAGGAGTTTTTAATACAAACGTTAAACCAAGTGAGTGAGAAATTTGATAACCAAAAGACAAGAAAGAATGTGACTGTCAATGGCTTCTGGCATTTAGAGTTCTTGATCTGGAATAAAAGTTTTTGATCTGAACCTGTCCATGTTGAGTCATCTTCTGTTTGATCCAGGGTTCTTAGGAAAGCTGTCTCCTTCATGACACTGTCAGTTTCTGGACAATTTGAGAGATTCTCAGTTTTAGATCTCTCATCACTAAAGAAGTCAAAGAAGTGATGTAAGATGTTTTTCACCTAGAAGCATAAATTTAAGGTTTAATTCCTAGAGTTTTTACCTTAAGAGGGCTTTATGTCTCCACATTCTGGACTTTGATTTTTCATATACTACTGAAAGAATGGAATCAGTGGATCTTAAATAACACCACACAAAAATTATTTTCTAACAGTAATTGAAGAAAATAGTTCATTAAATTTTCATGAATTTTTTGTTTGATTCATCTGTTTTGGAAGCAGATTTACACAGCTCAATAGCCACTGTATACTTAGTATAAACAGATATAATATACTGGAGGGTCTAAGTATATATGAAAACAATAGTTGAAACAATGTGTGAAGTGCATCTTTGCAAATGCCTTCTCGGGTCCAAAAGCTAAATTTTCTAGCTCACAAATATTAATACAGTTGCTTCTTTTACTTCTGTTCTTATTTTTAAAATTGTTCATAAGTAAGATTTTTAAATCTTAAGAACTATAAGTATCTTCTAGATTTATTGGATTCATAGTAAGTAAGACAAACCTTTGAGGCCATGCTTCCTTCTCATTGCAAGGAGTAAAGTAACAAAAGCTTTATTTGGGTAGTCTCCAAATAAAACTATTTTTGTGCCCTTATATTTCCAAAACATATTCAGTTGGAAGATCTACAGCTCTGCCAAGAGGGAAGAATATGGAAAAAAAATACAAAATTCAATCAGGCTGTAAAGAGATTGATGAAAAACTTAACTACAACCTTAGTGATGTGTGCAGTGGAGTGAAGACCCTTATTTATTCAAAATAGAAAAAATAATGATTTAAGGGTCTGAATGGAGGCATTAAGCTGTCTCAGAGCCAAATAGAAATATATTAAAATGTCTTAAGAGAAACAAAGAAATACAAAATGCAACCAAGCAGTGAAATAAAATAGTTGAGATTTTAGTGGTTTCAGGATTCTATTTACTCAAATCAAAGAACTATATAACCATATATAAACAAAAACTGTGAAAATCAACTCTTTATGAACAGTATAGAATGTAGTGCTCAAATGCCGTAGCAACCTCAAAAATGGTTTATCATGTCCGTCAGTAATGTAGAATCAGCCTGACAAGTGCATTATGTTTGCATTGGAAGCAAGCATAGTGTCCATCAGTAGGAAAATGTTTGATTGTATTGTACAGCTTTCTTAGAAAGTAGAATTTTGCAGACATACATGAAAAAACACCATAGCCCTGATCTCTTGAGTAGCAGAAATAGTCATGTTTTATTTTTCAGTGACAAAAGCAAATTCAATTGTGATGTGATTAACATGATGTTATTCATGTAAAAAAAAAGATAATGGAGATTGACTATACAGTACTCTAAATTGGTATGAGAAAGGACATCAGAGGGGTGCCTGGGTGGCTCAGTCATTAAGCGTCTGCCTTTGGCTCAGGTCATGATCCCAGGGTCCTGGGATCGAGCCCCCGCAGCAGGATGCCTGCTTCTCCCACTCCCCCTGCTTGTGTTCCCTCTCTCACTGTGTCTCCCTCTGTCAAATAAACAAATAAAATCTTTTTTAAAAAAAGGACATCAGAGATTTGTACATGATAAATGTTGCTTTTTTGTTTCCCTCACATTGAATGGATCATGGCAAATGTATATTAATTCTGTAACTTTTTATAGGAAATATAAAAATTGTCCTTAAAATTAAGGTAGTAAATTTAACTTGAATATAAGCAAGCGTTCAGATAAAACCACCAGTTTGTAGAGATACAAGGGATGGAAAAAGTAATTTTTTCAAAAATAATACTTCTAAGCTTAATTAAAGGAAGAAATAAAAAAGTAGGCAAATATACAGGTTTATGTATTAGAAGAGAATCAATATTGTTAAAATACAAATCTATGCAAATTTACCTAGAGAGTCAGTGGAGGTATGTGTGCATGTGCATATTATGTGTATATAAATTGACAAGCTGATTCTAAAATGAATTTGGAAGTTAAGAAATCTTGGATGGGTAGTACAGTTTTTTAAAAGAAGAACAGAGTTGGAGGACTCATGGTATCAAACTGAATATTCACCATACTTTTTTTTTTAAAGATTTATTTATTTATTTGAGAGAGAGAGAATGAGAGCGATAGAGAGCATGAGAGGGAAGAGGGTCAGAGGGAGAGGCAGACTCCCTGCCGAGCAGGGAGCCCGATGTGGGACTCGATCCCGGGACTCCAGGATCATGACCTGAGCCGAAGGCAGTCGCTTAACCAACTGAGCCACCCAGGCGCCCAATACTCACCATACTTAATACAGTGTATAGTGTCTTTTTGGTACAAGGATAGACAAATGCACCAATGTTCAGCAGAGAGAGTCCAGGATTATATATTTGGTCACACGTGCTCTTGCAAAGGTGCTAAATTACAAGTGGATAAACATGATCTTTTCAATAAATAATGACAGATTAATTAGATATCTATTTGGAAAAAAACATTAGCTCATATAAACACTAAAATTTACACACAGTGAATCACAGACACAAATGAAAAAAGCAAAATAATAAAGCATCTAAAAGAAAACAGGAGAAGGCCTTCATGACCACTGGTTAATGAGAGACTCTTAAAGACTGCACTAAAAATATCCATTATATCTATTGAAAACTGAAAAGGCAAATCAGATGAGAAAAAGATATTTGCAATACATATGTTTAATACTGCTATAGAGAATACATAAAGATATCCTGTAAATCAATAAGAAAAAATGTAAAATGTAATGAAAATGCTTCGATTTCTGTTCCCCATCAAGATAGAATAACAGGGAAAGATTTACTCTATTGCTTTAAACAATTAGGAATATATGAAACAACTAGAATATGAAGTCCTCAACTACATGAAGAAACTGAACAACTAAAATATAGGAAACAACTAAAATGTAAAAAAATATTTAATTGTCATTTGACAATTAAACCATGCTGGACTGTGATCTCTTGCGAAAATGGAAAGAAAAAGGTAAGCCCTCTGATTGCACCAGCTTAACGGTCTCACTGAATTGATGAGTCAGAGATTACAAGTCAGGAAACCCAAAGCAGATCTACTTCACCATTTTTTTATTTCTTTTTAAGAAAGGGAAAAGGTATGTCACAGTCATTATAAAAGTGCATATATTTAATAATAGTGACATAAATACGGTCCTCTTCTATGACCAGGTCATGACAATCAGAGTTGACTCTTTCTCTTCCACTTTTCACATGAGGATAGTTTAGTCGTTTCCATCAGTAACTACAAGCTGACTGAAATCATAGACACAGACCAATGAGAGACAGTCGTGGGTCAAATAAACAACATACTTTATACTTAGAAAAGGGATAATTAAGTTTTCCCTGGAAATATAATAAATAAATAATTTAACATCTTTTCTTTCACTTGATTTCATAAATTTGTCAGGTGCTGACCCACATAAGTTTAAGAGCATGGAAATAATAAAAATTTCAAGATGGTGTTTATCATTCAAGTGAGAGGCATTGGAAATGATTGGGAGAGAAGACACAAGAAGTTTATCAATAATAGTAATGCGTTATCTAGCATTCATATTATATTCTGGAAAGAGAAACTCCAAAATATAGTAATATAGTAGCTTAACTAAGAGAAATTCTTCTTCTTCTTCCTCTTCCTCCTCTTGTTCTTCTTCTTCTACATCTTCTTCTTCTTCTTCTTCTTCTTCTTCTTCTTCTTCTTCTTCTTCTTCTTCCACATCTTCTACATCTTCTTCTTCTTCTTCTTCTACATCTTCTTCTTCTTCTTCTACATCTTCTACATCTTCTTCTTCTTCTACATCCTCTACATCTTCTACATCTTCTTCTTCCTCTACATCTTCTACATCTTCTTCTTCTTCTTCTTCTTCTTCTTCCATATCTTCTTCTTCTTCTACATCTTCTTCTTCTTCTACATCTTCTTCTCCTGCTCCTCCTTCCTTCTCCTTCTTTCCTCTCCTTCCTCTTCTTTCTCTCCTTATTATTCTGCTTTTCCTCATTCTCCTTCTTCTTCTTTCTCCCTCCCTGTCCCCCTCTCTCCCTCTCCTTCTCTCTCCATTTCTCACCCTGTCTCTCTTTCTTTCTCCAGTGTAAATGGCAAAGTCCTGTGTTAATATGGGATCTGGACAGCACTAATGAACGAGACACCTTTAATCTAATTTGCATTTTTGAAAATAGCACAAAACTACATCATTCTCCTAGCCCATAGGAATGGGAAAAAAGAAAGGAGATATATAAATTATTATCCTTTTTTAAAAACTTAAAGTTTGAAGGATTCATAGGTCACTGCCTCTGTTATCATTTCACTGAGAATCTAATCATATAACCACATCAAGCTTCAATATAGATTTGAAATTCTAGTATTTAACTGTACATTTGTGTGTAGAGCTAGAACTTTTATTACCATAGAGTAAAAGGGAAAGGATATGGAAGAGAGAATAAGCAGTCTCTGGAAAAGCTAGTGTTTTAGATCTTTAGGTGAGTATTGGGTTTATGGGTATTTGTTTATCATTAACATTTATTAAACTACACATTAGATTTATATATTAATTATTATATAAGATTTTAAAATTGAAAAACATAACCAACTTTATATAGACTAAGATCTATAACTCTAATGAAACAAAATTAGAAATCAATAATAGAAACATAGGTAAAAAGATACTAAGTTTTAGAATCAACAGTAACTATTCTATTAAATTAAAAGGGGAATTCATAAGAGCAATTACAAAATCTGTAAACTTGAATGAAAATTAACCACTATATATGACAAATTTTATAGAACATAAATATTTACTTAGAGGTGATTATATTATCATTTATCAGAAAATAAGAAATATTGGGGAAAGTGATCTAAATATTTAAAGTAAGAAGTAGGGAAAAAAAAGAAAATTTAAATGGACAAACCTAAAGACACAAGGTAGAGATCAATAATAAATAAAATGGCTAAATTGACATAAGTGATAAAAATAAGAAAATAATATAGAAAATTTATCTTATTCTCCTAAAATTTATTAAAACAGTTACATTTTTAGTGAGTCTGATGATGAAAAAGAATATTTGCATAAACAAACTAAATGAAAAAGATATATATAACTCCATATATATGTATGTATATAAAATGGAATACTGACATAAATAGAAAAAAAATCTCTGAATCAACAATGACTATTAATATAATTATAATTCAAGAAGTTTTTCTCTTAAAAGTCCCAGATACATGCACCTGGGTGGCTCAGTCCATTAAGCATCCAACTCTTGATTTCTGTTCAGGTCATGATGTCATGATTGTGAGATTTAGCCCTGCATTGAGCCTCATGTTGAGCCCTGAGTTGGGCCCAGAGTGGGCATGGAGCCGCTTAAGATTCTCTCTCTCTCCCTCTGTCCCTCCCTCCCACCACACTTATGGGTACTCTCTTTCTCTAGGAAAAAAAAAAGGAGATACAGATGGTTTTAAAGTGAGTCCTATCGAAATTTAAAGATGCACATGTACATATTGTACAAATTATAGCATAAAATAAGTGGGGAAAAAAGAAAATTTCTCAAGTATATGGAATTATTCTAAGCTTATAGTGACAGTGTTACAGGGTGCAGCAATCTCATAAATCACAAAACAGACCTGTGCACATAAAAGACTGGCATTACAAATCAGTGAAACAAAATGATGAACTATCCAATAATGCTTAAAGAAATGGCATCTCCATGGATGGAAAAATTAAATTACATTCCTCATCTGAACATATATAAAAATCAATTCCATACACAATAAAAATATAAATATTAAAACTGAAAACAAAGCTATTACAAAAAATATAGAACTCTTTATAACAGTAACATATAATAGAAATATATTTTAATACATATATAAATAATGTTTATTTATAAAATCATGTGTATGTTATAAATTAGATAGATGATAGATTTATGAAAATGTAAAGAGTACCCACATATTGGACAAGATAAATAAAAGATAAGTGTAACACTGATAGTTGACCATAAATTAATATTTAGACTATATAAAGAAATTTGTCCCAATCAATAAGAAAAGACAAACAACCCAATTTTTAAAATGGGAGTAAAGTTTCAACACTCCATTCATAGAGGAAATTAAATGATCATAAACCTATGAAAAAATGCTCAGTCTTGCTGATAATTAGGAAAATGCAACTTAAAACAATAGTTTACTGTCATATTAAGCAGATTGGCATAATTTTTTAAAGACTGATAATATGAAATATCAATGAGGCTGTGAGGAACTGGCAACATTTACATTGTTAGTAGCCATATGTAAGTTGGTAAGAATTTTATATAAAAACTTGGTCATATGTAGTAAAGGGAAGAGGCAAATTCTTTATGATCCATTAATTCCATATGTAGCTGTGCATCAAAAGAATTTCTTGTTAATGAGAAAGAGAAAATGCAAAAAAGAAGCAAAGTTAATTGCATAATTTTGATATGTATGTATATGTATGAATGTATATATATGTATATGTAATGTATTATCTCATATAAATCATTTATAGACTCATAAATAGGGAAACTGGTAAATAAAATAACATGTTCAGATATCAAACTAGAAGACTGTAGTTGAACTGAATATCCTAAGTACATAAATAAATAATGGATACGTTTTAAAGCTTAATGTTACAAGTTACACAATAACAAATAGCCTATAATAATATTTATGCACATTTTCATAAAGCTACAACAACAAACTCCAATAGTACATATCATTAATGTCTATGTAACTATAGTAAAATTGAAAACATATGTTGTAGTGAAATATATAACAGCCATAAAACAGTGGTTCCTTCTAGAGTGTGAATAAGGCAAGTGAGATCTTTTAGACAGACTTCTAGCCTTAACTTTGATGTTTTATGTTCTTTTAAAATATTGATCTGAAGCAAAGATGGATAATGGTAAGATTTGTCTATCAGTAGACAAAAATTTGCTTACCATTATGTAACATTTTTAAATATTTAGAACATGCTATATTTATAAGGAAAAATGCAAGTTTTATTTCTCTTTGTTTGAAATATTTTATCATTAAAAAAGGAATGAAAAAAGTGAAGTGAGTTAATGAGTTAAGCTTCCTTTGTTAGATTCTCCTTGGAGAAAGGCTACCAGGACTTACCAGGTTTTAGAAGACAATTATATAATTGCTATTGGTTTGTAACACTGTAAACCCCTACGGTCCTCCTCTGCTTTCTGTCCTGTTCTCCACTCTATTTTAGTTTGCTGAGTTAGCTGGTTTGGTTATATAAATTTTTTACAACTTTTCTTTTTGCTCATTTCTTTTTGTACTGCTCTTTGTCTTAGATGATATCAACCTATTTTATAGGTTTTATTTCTGTTGGTTTTGATTATTTTATCTTCTTTCTCAAATTAAATTTCCCCCCACTAACTGTACCAATATATTTTAACATATACTGAAGTTTTATTTTGTCATTTTACTCTTTATATGACTGGCTCAATATTTTATCTTCAATAATATTCCCATTGTGAATTTTATTTACTTCTTATAATGTTTTTGTCACCTGCTTTTGTTATTATCAACTATGAAAACCATTTTGGAATAGGAGCACTGTTGGAGATTGACCATGCCCTAAGAGATATTGGATACATTTTTTTTTTCTAAATACCCTATGCGGAATCTGTGAACATCTTACTGTTGATTTCTACATTCCCCTAAAAAATGAATCATCTGAGTTTAAATTTCTTAAAATGAGTAATCTAGCAGAGGAAACATAAAAAAAAACCTCCATAGGAGCACCTGGGTGGACAGTTGGTTGTGTGACCAACTCTGGATTTTGACTCAAGTCATGATCTCAGGGTCCTGAGATCAAGCCCCATGTCAGCCTCCACCCTCAGCAGGGAGTCTGCTTGAGATTCTCGCTCTCTCCCTCTGCCACCCCTCCCCTAGCTCTAAATAAATAAATAAGCAAATCTTTAGAAAAACTAAAACAAACACCTCCATAATCCTGCTTCTAGTACAATGCGCTATGGCATTAGAATGGTATTTTCTTTTTACATAAAACATGCCCAATCCCTTTATGAAACATATATATGTAAAATCATAGTCATTCTTTTAAAGATTTATTTTTTTATTTGAGAGAGAGAGAGAGCCTGCGGGCGGGGGCAGAGGCAGAGGGCGAGAATCTCAAGCAGACTCCCCGCTGAGCGTGGAGCGGATGTAGGGCTGGATCTCACGACCCTGAGATCGTGACCTGAGCGGAAACCAAGAGTCTGACGCTTACAGACTGAGACCTCCAGGCGCCCCCATAGTCATTTATCTCATGTTTTCTTCTCCAAGTAAATCCTGGAAAGTAGGTAATGCATAGACAAACCGTGTCAAATCAGGAGAGTAGAGCACATGAAAGGGTCATTTTGAGGAGACTGGGATTTGGGAAACATTCTCAACAGGCAGCCTGATCTAAGAAACTCAGACTTCTACCAAAATTCAGTAAACTGCTGTAATGGAGGTGCCTATGTGTTGGTCGTTACTGTCTTGTAGTACTTGGCTTAACACACAATAAGAATTCAATAAAATTTGAATACTTGAATGAGTAAGAAAGAGGTGGTCCATTTAGTATGTCAGAACTAGGAGTATGTCAGAATTTAGTACATCCAACCTCAGGAGTGGCAATGAGTCAAAATCATACCACCTTAAACTGCACAAAGCAAATGGCTTGACCTTCTCTGACCTTACAAACTCCCTGGAAGACTTCCAACCTTTTCTGAAATGAGTGGCTAGAGTTCAAAATGCAAAAGACTTAACTTTTCCACAAAATGCTGTTTTATGCTATTAACCTGGAAGAGGTCAGCCCTTTATATTTCAGAAATTTATTATGAAATTTCTCCACATAATGGTCAAATTAAATTACATATATTCTTATTATGGTTATGCTTTCAAGTGGAATAGAATATTTTATGGGAAAGATAAAGGAACTAGCAATAAAAAAATTGGATTTTAGGGCGCCTGGGTGGCTCAGTCGTTAAGCGTCTGCCTTCAGCTCAGGTCATGGTCCCAGGGTCCTGGGATCGAGCCCTGCATCGGGATTCCTGCTCAGCGGGAAGCCTGCTTCTCCCTCTCCCACTCCCCCTGCTTGTGTTCCTGCTCTCACTGTGTCTCTCTCTGTCAAATAAATAAAATCTTAAAAAAAAAAATGGATTTTACCAGATTCCAGCACAAGTGCTTAAGAAAGAGAGTTTATTTTTCAAGGATCTTCGTCTTCAATCTGTAAGATAAATAGATTAATTTAGATCTGTGGCTTTTAAAACCAATTTATTAAGGACTTTTAGTAGATCATAAACTCAATTAGGTGATTAAAACCATCATTTAAGCCTTTAAAAAATAAAATAAAATAGAAGCAAGATTTTTATATGGTATTGTATATATAAGGATAAGTAAGTATTATGAAAATTAGTTTCCAATTCATGTATGTGTGTTTGTCAGTGTATATACTAGATCATGATAAAATATGCCTTTGTTCTAAATCTTTTTTTAAAAAAGGTACTTGACCACCTATTCTCTGAACTTGACCAGGTCTGATTTAAATATTCTAGCCATTTTAGTTAACCAAATTCATTCTTGTCTCATTTCATTTTATGAAAAACATAAAAAGTATCTAGCTTGGAAATCATGTTCTTTATGTTTTTAACTAAAAAAACTAAACTAAAAAACAAAAAACTAAAAAAAACTAAACTAACTTAAAAAACTAACTAAAAAAAGTTAAAACAGACAGAAAATAAAATAAAATTTGATTTGAATAAATTTACTGGATTGCTTTCCTATTTATTACATACCATTTCATGTTATACAAGCCCCACTGTCTATACATCAATTTGTTTCATCATTAAATATTTTTTAAACTTATACATAAAGGCACACAAAACATAACATAAAAAATAGGAAAACAGAAAGTGATAAAGTAAATCCTTGAGAAAATTCCTGTTTTGTAGAAACCTGATATATTTTCATAAAATGTGACCAGTGTTAAGATACAAAAGCAATTTTTAATGATGTGAATATCCACTACTCATAGTCAGATAAGTTAATTTACCTAGAGGTACATATTAGTAAAGTGGATGGTGAAAATACTACGTTAAGGTTTTTAGTTAAGAAAATTGTTTTGACCTACTTGGGACAAAAAGCATGGTAATAATTTTCTGTAATTTTCTATTTTACTTTGCCTAGGAACTTTTATTACAAAGGTACAAGCCATACCTTTACATTAATCTTTAACATTATTATTAGAATTTTTATGCTATTCTAAAATAGGAGTTGTGAAAATGTATTTTTTAGATAGATCAAAACTAATTTAATTTTGTCATAGGGAATACCTATAAATATTGAATATCAAACAATATAAGACACTGATAGCTTCAGCTTATTAGCAATCAATGATCACTTTGAGTCTTCAGAATTTTTTTCACAACTTTCTGATATTCCATTCCTGGTATACTATTTTTACTGAATCTTTCAACTGTTGATTGATTTCCCAGTGCAAACTGTAATACTGTCACTGTGAAGTCATCTTTATTATTATTTATTTAATAATATTATTAGTTTTTAAATACAAGTGAACCCTGTCCCCAATTTGAAAGTTCCTTTACAAAGTACTTCTTTTGTTTGCCTTTATTCTGAAGGAGTCAGTGACTCTGATTTCACATATTTTACTTTTTAACCTTCTAATTCCTTCTACATGAGGTTCTACTGGAATTCTCACAGGTGACTTTTTTGACCCAAGGACTAAGCTTTTGTGCTGATTCCCAAGAAAGAGAATGAAGATGGCTAGCTGCTACTCTCAGGAGCTACAGCTCATTGGAGCTGGAAGTTTTATGCTACAGATTCTCTTTCCGGTCTCTTCCTTTCTAGAGATCCAGGGCAAAACTTCAGCGCCCACCTACTAGGGTCTATATCTAAGTCCCAAACTCCTGAGGGCCATTGGCATTACCAGCTCTCACTTTCTGAACTGGTTTTGATTTTGCTCTTTGTTTCTAGCACCTAAAATTTCACTTAAGGAAGTTATTTCTTTTGAAAATTGTTATATTTTATCCAGAATCTCTATGTTTGTATCAGTTGGGCTGCCTTGCCACATCAACTCAAGTTACCTTTGGACAAAAGTCAACCCAAAGCATTTTTCAGGTGGAAATTTCACCACACATATCCACTTACTACAAACAGTCCACTTCCAGTACCAGAAGAATCAGACCAATTGGTACTCCTCCCCCACAACATAAATCCCATTAAAAAAAAGAATGTATTGTTTAGGGGCGCCTGGGTGGCTCGATTGGTTAAGCGACTGCCTTCAGCTCAGGTCATGATCCTGGAGTCCTGGGATTGAGTCCCACATCGGGCTCCCGGCTCATCAGAGAGCATGCTTCTCCCTCTGACCCTCTCCCCTCTCATGCTGTTTCTCACCTTCTCTCTCAAAAAAATAAATAAATAAATAAATAAATAAATAAATAAAATCTTTTTTAAAAAAAGAATGTATTGTTTATAGTTATCAACTATTATTATCATATAAATGAAATCATATTATATAATTGAAATTTGCTAAGGGAGTGGAACCTATATGTTCTTACAGGGGGAAAAAAAAGGCAAATTAAAAAGAAGAATGTATTGTTTAAAAGGCATAATCCTCTAATGGAAAGGGCACATCAAGTCCCAAGCAGAATATCCAAAAGTCACTCTTAGAGATATCATAACAAAATTTTAGAACCCCAAAGTAAAAGAGAAAAATTATAAAAGCTTCCTATGACAGAAATCATATCGATCCTAGCTTTCCTACTCATTACATTGAATGTAAGAAGATATTGTTTTCAAAATACTATCATTAAAAATGTAACTTAAAATGTTATACATTTATACCTAGAATGATTACTAAACTATCATTACAATGGACATATAAATATTACTAGAGGATGCATTTAGCAAGAAAAATATATACAGTAGAAAATGGGATACAAGAAGCAATCAGGAGGGGGAAAAATGACCTATTGTTACATCTAAAGGGAGTTGTAAAAACTTAGCAGAAATAGAAGCTAAAATCTCAAGTAATTAAAAAAGAAAAAACATGGTGAGCTTATTTTTTCACTTAAAGAGAAGATACATCAGTCAGAATCAGCTTCTGCCGTATATAGCAATAAGTAATCTAAAAACACTGAGCTTTATTATTTTCTCATGTAAAAAGTAGTTTTGAGGTAGGTGATCCAGTGCTAAGATGGTGACTCTACCAATATTTATATAACATTTATATTAAACATTTGTTTAATATTTAAACATATTTCTCCATCAACATGGAGAACTAATCAGCAGCTATAACATCTCCTTCCAAATAAAAATACTTTTTGCAAGCTGTCACTTTCTCCTTTTCCTTCCAGTATCCCATATTTTGTTGAAATCTTCTGGAGTTTTAATTTCTGGTTTTTATTATATTTTCAATGTGCTTCTACTTTTATAGATGTAAATTTTGTTGATTGTCTTAAGGTTTGTAGTCATACTCTCTGTCAAGTATGTTTAACTCTAATTTTTGCTGGCTTCTTTGCTCAACCCCATTTTTCATATTTTATCAGTTCAATAGTTCTTGACTTCATGTTTTCTTATTTGTTAGAGCAGATTAATTATTGTTTCTGAAAGACTTTCTGACCATCCTGTAAGGTGGAATATGTCACTGACTTGCACTTGGAAATGAATGATGTTTTGAAGTAAATAAATTCTACATTTACCATTTTGTTTTGGAATTTAAAAATATTTGCCCCCTTTTATTTTCAAATATCCTGAGTTACAAAACATAAATCCAATGCTAGTCTAACTATAATTCCTTTGACAAAGATCATTTTTGTTTACTGGCTTTCTTCATAAGAAACTCTTTATGAGGCTTTTTAACTTTGGAATTCTTCAATTTCTACATGGAGTCTGTAGATCTCCTTCACCAACACCACCAACAGCCAAGCTTGAGGTTTTATTCAGCTCAAGAAAATTATTTATTTTGTATTTCCTTTTCTCCATTTCCTTCACTTTTCCTACAACTCTTATTAGACAGATTGTCCAACTTCAGTACTGTCCTAATGTTCTTATCTCCTTATCTTTTCAAGGAATATTTTGAGACAATCTGTTGACCAAATCAAGATTCAATCTTTGGATGTGTTTATCCTAATATTCAGTCTGTTCAAGTTTCTTTTATTGTCTGTTTTCCTTTTTTTATTATCTGTTTTCTTTTTAAAATTTTGCCCACCATGTTTTTAATTTTCAGTGTGTTCTAAATGTTTCACTTTGGTATAGCAATTAACTTCTTATGACACTCTCTCAATAATCTCAATGGATTTGAATTATGTGTTTATCTTTTATTTCTCTGATAAACACTCCTATTCTGTATATTCATTTTTCTCCATTTTTAAAATTATTTATTTATTTATTTATTTGAGAGAGAGAGAGAGAGAGAGTGGGGGGAGGGAGCAGAGGGAGAGGGAGAGGGAAAGAATCTCAAGCAGACTCCACACTGAGAGCAAAGCCCAGTGCGGGGCTGGATCTCACAACCCTGAGACCATGACCTGAGCTGAAACCAAGAGTCAGATGCTTAACTGACTGAGCCACCCACACACCCATTGTTCTCTTTCTGTGATTAGTTCTCTCTTTCATGATGCTGAATTCCTCAAATACTTGATTCTTTGTTGTGATGCCATGTTTAAAACTGAAGGTCTTTATTGATCAGTACTGGTAGATCACATGAAATTCTCTGTTCAATCTCAGTGAGAGCTACATTTGTTATAGGTATCTTGGTCCCCTTTCTTGTGGTTGTAAAGTTGGGGTCAAGTACCTAATACGGGAGCAAGGGAATAGTCTTCAGGGAATCAGATTAGCTGGCTTAGAAAGTGAAGGAGCTCTCAGTCTTCTGTGGTAGCTATCATTTAACTCTGGACCTAACACTTCTCTGCTCCCACACATCCTCAGAAAGTGATCTGCTTCAAGATTTCCTCTTTCATTTGAAAAGCTGTGCTGGATGTTTTGACATTAAGATACATGGAGGATTAATCCACTGTAGATAGAGAGCCCTATAATTCCTCAAACTAATGAATATAATTTTAACTTATTGCTGATTTTACTTATTTATTTTTATATGAGGACATGTTTATAAAATGAAAAAAATGAGAATAGTAATATTTTATTTGCAAATATTTATAGTTTTGCCTACATTTAATTTTACAATTTTACTAATTTGAGGGAAATTTTCATCTATTATGATCTGGGATGATATGTATGTCATAGAAATTATGGGTTTCTTGAAAGCTTGAAAGCCTGAGATGCTAAAAGTGTTGTATTTTATAACTACTAATTAAAAATTTAACTAATTAATAATTTATTCATTATTATTATCCCAGAAAATATTTCAAAGAGCTATCATAAACTAGAGATGTTTATTTTTGCTCGGAGTATATGTTAACTTTTTTGAAATTAGATTCATAATTTTTTTTATTTTATATGTCCTGCATTTGTCTGTATGTCTACATCTATATCTATCTATACATATAATTGTTATTTTTCCCAAAAATGATAACCTTATGGAATGATGAACAATAAAACATGCATTCATATCCTGTTATGAGTCTTACTAGGAAATATGTTTTATTAATTTTAAAAGCACTAATCATCATTTACTCTCTCTGTCAGTTAAGGACACAACTCTTAATAACCATATTTCATTTTTTCCTTTCATTATTTTATCTTAATTCATCTACCTGACTCTTAAATTATTTCTATATTTCATTTCTATTTTACAAAGGATTTAATTAAAATGTCTTAGTATTCATAAAGTAAGTTTTTTCTTAGTAATCATCATGTGGATAACTTTTGAGTTAATGACATTTCCCTAATCTGGAATATTTTGGAATATTTAGCATTTTTTTAACAGCAAAGATTGAAATTAATGAAGCTGCTGAACTTTCAGCCAATAACCAATGATAATCTTTTTAATTTAAGATTTATTTATTTATTTTAGAGAAAGAGAGAGAGCCTGTGGGGAGGGGCAGAAGGAGAGAGAATCCCAAGCAGACTTTCAGTTGAGCACACAGCCTGGTGCAGGGTTCGATCTCACGACCCTGAGATCATGACCTGAGCCAAAATCAAGAGTCAGAGCCTCAACCGACTCACACCCAGGTGCCCCAGTGATAATCTTTCATATGCATTATATGGCTTGCTATGTTGCTACCTCACTAATGTGTATCATGTATTTTTTCACTGGATTTTATTGCTACAGCTTTGTATTCTTATGTAATGTCTATAATTATTGAGTTACAGGCAAAATAATTTTGAACAACTTAAAATGAGTCTTTTTCAATATTCATATCAATCTGTTGAATTAAGGAGTATATTGATATTAAAAGACTATATGGGGTCTTTTAAATTAATGACTTTATAGTCTTTTAAGTTAAAAGACTATATGGAGTCTTTTTAATTAATAACATAGTTTTGGAAAACTTAGTTTCTCAATTGTAGTGTAAGTTTTATGCTTTTGGAAGTTTTTTTTTCGCTTAGTTTTCCAACTTTTGCCTTTTGCAACAACTGTTCTACCCCCTTTAAAAATAAATGACCCAGTATAAGAAATAATTTTTGCTAGTTTTACAAGAAAAATCAACATAGTATATAACTTTTTTCTGGTTTAGTAGCTAATACAAAAAAAAGTAAAGGGTCTAGGACTCCAGCTGACAGATGCCCCAGACCTTCCTAAGGACAGGCTTCGAACACAGATAATTCATCATATATGTTGTTTGACTTCCCATAAAAACTTTATACTTAAATTTGTACCTCTTTTAATGAATGTCTTATGCAGCTCTATGCAAAACTTGGGAGGCTTTTTAAAATACTGAATTTAGACTGAAATAATTATCAGCACCATGCACAAGTGGGTCAAGCTTGGAAGAGAATTGCCCTGCCAGCTTTGAGTAAGACCCAAGAGGCAAGGCACAGAGCACATGATGTGGATCAGCCTTGTTTGATTATTCTCAATGAAGTTCCTCAGCTATTATGACCTAAATCTCTACTTAGGTTGCTTGTTTTCCTTGGATCATTGTTTTAAATGTGCTGAGTTGTTTAAGATCAGTCCTAGACAAATATTAAAACATCCATGAGTCTGCCTTACCTTTGGTAGCTCCCTTGAGTCCCTTCTGTACAGAAGGCTAATGTATTAGCTAGTCTTCTTTATGTCTTAAATAACCAAGAAAAATTGCTATGATACCCCAGTGATTAAAATTACTTATTTTTATAAAGTAAGTTTACAGTGTTACTTGTAAACTCATGCTGGACTAATTAAACACATCTTAGATTTTAGAACTGGTTCTCCAAGAAACTGTTGCCAGTTGATGGTGGGCAGTAGAGATTTAAGGTCAAGTCTACCACACAGTATGCCTGCTAATCAACAAAAGGATTTCTATTTCTTTTTTCTTTTCCCTTCCCTTTTCTCTCAGACAATCCAGTTGAGGACTCTGGAGACTTAGCTAAAGGCTAAGCCCTAGAGGGCAGGAGAAATAAAAAGCAGTAAAAGTACACATATTCTTATAGCTATTTTAAAAATTGAATTCATTACAAAAGCTCTCAATAAAAAATATTTCAAGGTCATATGATTTCATTGTTGAATTCTATCAAACTTCTAAGAAATAGTACCAATTCCAAAAAAATTCTTACAGAAACATAGAAGGAGGAAATATTTTTCAACCTGTTTTTATGAAGCCAAAACAACCATGACACCAAAATCTGGCAAAGATATTACAGGATAAGAAAATTAGAGACCAATGTCCCTCATGTACATGGATATAAAAATTGTAGACAACATATAGCAAATGGAATCCAGAATTACATAAAAATATAAGACATAATGACCAGGTAGATTTACCCTAGGAATGCAAGGTTGGTTTAACTTTAAGAAAACAACATAAGAGATGAATAAAAGTGATATAATAAAATTCAGAAAATGGCAAAATTATTTTTAAAATATAGAAGGGAACTTCTTCAGAAAACCTGGAGTCAGCACCCTACTTAATGATAAAATATTGGACCTTTATCCCTTACAGTAACAAGGCAAGAATATCCACTCTAATCATTTCTAATCAGCATCATACTGGAGGTGCTAGCCAGGGCAATAAGCAAGAAAATGAAATAGTAGTTATAAATATTGAGGAAGAAGAAATAAAATTGTCTTTATTTACATACAACAACATTGCTTAAATAGAAAATCCTAACAAATCTAAAAATAATCTACCAGAACTAATAAGTGAACTTAGCAATGTAGTAAGATGCCTATTTGTACCTCTCTGTCTTAAAGTGGATTCTATGTACCACCAAGCCATTGGCACTCCCAGTTTCACTTACCATACTCAATATATATATGTATTTTTAAAAATGTTTACTCTCTTTTGTGAAAATATAAAATTTCACAAAGGCTGAGATCTGTTATCTGTTTGCTTCACTAATGTATCATCAGTGCCAAGAACAGTACCTGATAAATGATAAACACATTCAATAAATACTTGTTGAATTTAAATGATTTGTATTTATGATTAAGAATAGAAAGGACTAGTTTTAGCTTCACAAAAGGAAGTTAACTGGTGAATGAATCATTGCAACTCCAATGATCTCACTCTTGTTTTGTAATGAATCAGGTTTACAAAGGCTTCAAAGTTAGTTATAAATGTTACCTTGACTCTGGCCTATGTGGTTAGAGCTTTCTTAATCCTTTTTCTTTTAAATACAGAGTACTTGTATTGTTTCACAAGAGTGCTGAACTGTTGTCACAGGAAAAAAAAAACAATCCTTAGAATACTGTCACAGTTTCTTCATAGAATGATCTTGTATATTAGTCCCTATATAGTTTCAATTAGTTTTATCCATATTTTCTGATTGATTTCTTTCTGCAGTTTAACAAGTCTCCTTACGTATTACTGAGTTAAACACTTTAAAAAAAAACAATACTCAAATGACTATCATTTCCTGAAGGGTCATGGATATATTGAATTGTTTAAATAGAAGGTCTTGGTCATTTCTGAGAATCTATTTAAAAGAGAATATATGTGTGTGTGACTGTGTGTGTATATATATATGTATATATACACTTAATTAAATTACTTTCACTTTTAGGTCAAATTCTTAAAAAATCTACTGCTTTGCCATAATGATCTATGTAACTTATGATTTTTTTTTTTTTTTTTTTTTTTTTGGTATTCACAGTGAAGAGTTGGAGTGACTCCACTGTAGTTACAAAATCTGTACTGGGAATTCAAGCTCATTTTGAAGGACTTTTTTAAAGAAATAAATGATTGAGAATGACTGACTTTTCCAGATGCATATATTGCTTGAGATTGGAAAGACAGTGATAAAGAAAGTTATTTGAGTCTTGTCAGAGTGATGAATTTAGACAATAAAGGAAAAAATATAAAAATTGACATGGGAAATATTTGGAACGTTTCAGCAATATAGTTACAGATGCCTGTTTGTGAACTTCATGGCACCACAGATTCTACATTCATGTCTACAGAAAAAGCCATTTTTCCATGCAAGACAAATTTGTCACATTAAAAATAGTTCACCTACCTCATATAAAATAAATTTCTCTCCAACAGACTTTACACTTCCAAAGCCCCTTGCTATTTAGTCCCATTTGCACTAAAATGTTCACATATGAAATGGCTCATAATTTGAAGGGCACTACCTACCTAAAATGATGGATCCCTGATTTACTTGGTAGATTTATGAAGCTGAGTCATGTTACTTTGCCAGTGCAATACTTATGTTCTAGAATTGTTTCATCGTATTTTATCAGACATATGAAGTAATGTTCTCTAGTAAATTTCCAAAAGTGATTTGCTACACTCTTAATTTTAAATTGCTTTCATTCATACAGAGATTCCCAGAAACCAAACACAGGCTATAGTTTTGTTTTTAAACCAATGCAAAACAATTTTCACTACAGAAATTTATCAATATGCCAATGAGGTTTGAGGGAAAAATATACCTCACTTAATAAAGTATTTGCAACTATAAGGAAGAAGGGAAAGAATTTTTAACAACTCTGCATACATACATATAAAATACTTAACACATGTCTATAAATCTGATAGCTCCCTTTTCATATTGGTGTGCTTGCTCATTATCTAATCTTTCAGGTTTTATTGTCTATGTTGCCATCCATTTACTTGACAGTAAAAGTCAGATGCTATTAAAATGTACTTGTGATTCATACTGTTATTTATATGATAGTCTTTCCTCTACCTCATGAGGGCTATGTACATTCCTTTCATTTATTTGTGTAATTTGTTCAAAGAACATAAGTTTCAAGTCTATTTCTCCTTAATTGAAAATAAGTCTTTCCTAGGCAGTCATTTTACAAAAGTAGTGTGAGTGGGTTTTCACCAGGTCTCTTACCTTTCACTGAAATGTCAGAATCTGCCAGTGAGATCATAAACCATGGAACTGTAAGATATAGTTCTACATTATCATTTCAGGAATCCCACAGACTTGGTGGGTGAAGGGGAAAGAATCAGGAGAACAAGAGCTCCCAGGAGAGAAGTCATCTCTATGTAGGATTTCTGGCCTGTATTTGTTGAAACTGCTTAGTCAGTGACCAGCTTTGCCTATTTAGTTTTCAGTGTGGCCTGGAATCTATTCTGGGACCCACCATGTCTGAGACTGGCTTTCTCCCCCAGCAGTTGCCCCTTTAACTAGAGACTGCCTGCTCCCATTAAGAGAGGATTATGTGCCATTGGGAAAAATTTAAATGTGGCCACTCAGAGTGGGAAAGCCTCATTTGAAAGCAACCTGTGCAACCCAGGGACTTTGGTTTAATGGAGTTACTCTTGGCTTGTAATCCCAGGTACAGATCCCACTAAGTGTTCTTAACCCCCAGTGGAAAGGGAGGTCCAAGTAAAAAATCCCTCATCTTAACTCAGAAGTCCAGTCCATGAGTCTCCAAATTTATAGGATAATTGGTAAATTCTGCCAATGATTTTACCTGTAATCCATAAATTTCATTTATTTATCCCAGTGTTTTATTCATTCAATGATTTGGTAAACCAATAATTATTATTTAAATAATTACTGTGTTCTAGATTATCTTCTAGACACTGGAGATACAGTAGTGAGCAAAAGAGACCAAATCCCTGCTTTTAAGTACTTGCTTTCTAATAGAAATATTGACCTACTTTCTCAGGAATGGGAGGTATGAGTCAACTCTAAATTATGTCCTTTAATCTAGCCCCAACCATCCTATATCTAACTGTAAATCCTCAATAATATTTATGTTGATCATCTTTTTATATTTTTATAGGGCTAATGTAAGGTTTCCTTTGTGTTTGAAGCTTTGATCATTTAAATAGTTTTTGGAGGATTACTCTGGAAGAATGGACTTCCATTTTCCCAGAAAGGAAAACAAATACCATTTGAACTCGATAACTTGAGTAAGGTATGTAGAGTCATAATTTTCTGTCTAACTGGGTCAGAAAAATAAGACTACCTTCCTCATCATAAAGATATTCTAATTCTGTTTCTTTCATTTCCTGTGACTCTTTCTTTCTTCCCATTCAATGGCAATTCTTAGATCAGGATTGTTGCTACAAGAAAATAAGGAAAGGGAATATTGAGGCGTAATGGTTTGAATAGAAAAAATATAATGTATATTTTCTACAGACGTTATACATGAACCTATATATAAGAATATGAATTCATTTTATTGACAAACATGTCTACAGCATGCTTATGCTAATTTATTGGATCAGATACATGGCAACACTGCTGTGCAAAAACAGGGCCAATACAATGTCTGAGGCATTCACTTTGAAAAATAACACTGATAATTATTGGCCAAGTAAATGTAACCATCAGAAACAGAAACTATCCTGAAATATATAGAAATTAGTTCCATAGGGAGAAAAAGAAAACAAACACCCAGGCTGCCAGCATCTACTTTACGGGTCCAAAACAGTGACAGTGTTGAAATCTTTTGGAAATTAAAGTTGTATTATATTGAATTTTTTATAAAAGTGTTGGAATATTTTTGGCTTCTGGATAGACTACAAACAAAATTCAATGGAAAAACAACCCCGTCTTTTTTCTTCCTTATGTAGGGAAAAACCTAGTTCTTCTCTCCTGTGCGTTTCTGCCCTGGGTGCCTGCCTCCTTTACTACTCACACTGGACACTTCACTTATGACACTTCTGGTCACCAAATGCATGGAAGTTTTCCCCACAACAAGCAATTCTCTGGGACCCCAGCAGGGTTTCTGGGAATATAACTCAATTCGGACACTATCTACCTGGTGATAGCATCAGATTCCACAAGTTAAGGGCTCAGTCCAAGACCTTCCTCCCATCCCCTCATATGAGATACCAGTCACAAGTCCAGATTATCACTTGTGTCTCTGACCAACTGGCTATAGATTGGAGGTTCCAACAACCCCCTCTTTGGGTTGGATTAATTTGCTAGAGCAGCTCACAGAACTCAGGGAAACACTTGTTTACTTGTATGAGTTTATTAAACAATTTGATAAAGAATATAGATGAATAGCCAGATGAAAAGATACATATAGTAAGTCTGGGAGGATCCTGAGCACAGGAGCTTCTGACCCAGTGGAGTTGGTGTGCGTCACCCACCAGGTGTCGAGGTGTCTGCCAACCTGGAAGCTCTTTGAACCCTATGCTATTGGGATTTTATGGAGGCTTCCCCAAGTAGACATGATAACTCAAACTCTCTTTCTAGCCTCTCTCCCTTCTCTGGAGAAGTAGGGGTGGGGAGGACTGAAAAATTCCAAGCTTCTAATCATGGCTTGGGCTTCTGGTGACCAGCTCCATCCAGGATCCCACCAGGAGCTCACCCAGAGTTGCCTCAATAAAATAAAAGATGCTCCTAGTGCTCTTATCACTTAGGAATCTAGGAAACAAGGGTTTTAGGAGCCCTGTGTCAGGAGCCAGGAACTGGGGGCAGAGACCAGTATACACATTTTCTGTATACATACAAAACCATTCCCAATATTAAAATTGACTCATCTTAACCAAATGTTATAGTGTTGCCCCTTTTTCATTTCATTTCATTTCATGGTCAGAATTTGGCAAATGGAGAGGAGGCATACTACTAGCTGTTTGTCAAAAACAGGGAGGTAAAACCCTCCCAGGGTGGGATGTATAGCATCAATAAGGAAGTACCAGCGGAGCCAAACTTCACAAAACAGTTAACAGAACAGAAAGAAATAGTAAATGGAAAAACTATCAGTGTGGTAACAAACAATTTCCTGATAACTAAAGCTGATAAAGCAGCATATACATGAACATAGACTTTAAATTTGAGATGAGGGTGATTTGGGAAGGGCAGTGCCCTGTCAAGTTTATTGTAGATAGCTCTTTTAAGGTGGAAACATTTTATTTTATTTTTTTAAGATTTTATTTATTTATTTGACAGAGTGAGACACAGTGAGAGAGGGAACATAAGCAGGGGGAGTGGGAGAGGGAGAAGCAGGCTCCCCACCGAGCAGGGAGCCCGATGCGGGGCTTGATCCCAGGACCGTGGGATCATGACCTGAGCCGAAGGCAGATGCTTAACTACTGAGCCACCCAGGCACCCCTGAGGTGAAAATATTTTTAAAAAGAGTAAACACAGGCTATATTATTTGGATAACAGAATATTTGTATGGAGTTCTTTTAAAATGGTTTCCATGGTCATCAGTTCATTTGCAAGTGATATGAGGTAAGGCAGGAAAGGTACTATTATTCTGAGATTCATGGGGGCAATTGACTGGTTCAGCAAGAATTGGAGCAGAGATCCAAATCTAAGCCCTCTTTCCATAACAACTATATCGCTCCATACATGTGCTACTGTGTTTGGGGAGCTTAATATGTAAGTGTTAATTGTGCTCAGCATACACCCACAATCTCAAATTCTTATTCGACAAATGAAAGTGACAATGGACATATGCAATATTAGGTATTTTGGGGATCTTCATGCAAACTGTAAGAACTACCTAAAATTGAGAACTTATATAATAACAGAGCAATTATAAGAACACCAAAGTTGCATACAGTCTCATTTTTCTTTCCTCAACAAAACAAGCAAAAGCAATGAATCCAATCTCTCTCTGGAATTTCTAAAGATACCTTTATCTCTGGTGTCCTGAAATTTCATTTATTGTAGTGATTTGGAAAACCTAGAGTGTTTAAGTATAGAAACTCATTTTCTAGGATAATTTATCTCCTAACAGTTTCATTGTTTTCTCCTTCTCAAACTCCAGTTAATCAGATATTGCCCTTCCTGCAATAACTGTTTGATTTTCACTCTTCTCCCTGGTTTTGTAGCCTTTGCCTTTCTGGTTCCACTTTGGGATTATTTCTCAACTATGTATTTTGAGACTTTCACTAAACTCTAATTTTCCTGCTTATACATTTTACCTTTCCAGGGCTATAGTTTACCTTCTGATTATTCCTTTGCAATAACTTCTGTTCTTATTGCATGGATACAATATCTTCCTATCTCTATAAGGTATTAATTATAATTATTGGCAATATTCTTTTGCTCTTTCCATTGTCCTTTCTTCTTTTGTTTATTTTTGTTATTATAATATTTATGTGAAGTTTTTATCTTTTTAAAGATTTATTTATTTATTTGAGAGAGAGAGAGAGCATGAATAGGTGGAGGGGCCGAGGGAGAGGAAGAGAGAGAATCTCAAGTGGACTCCATGCTAAGCATGGAACCTGACATAGGGCTCGATCTCACAACCCTGAGATCATGACCTTGAGATCATGAGCTGAGCCAAAATCAAGAGTCAGATGCTTAACCAACTAAGCCACACAGGCACCCCTATGTGAGGCTTTTTAAAAATGTGTTTTGGTCTGTATTTTTTATTCATACTTAAAAATGAAGCACAAGAAAGTTTTTAGACTTTCCATGTAGATGAACAAAGAAAATCTATTTTTCTCTACTCTCTCAACACTTCTGACACCAAATGTTTGGGTTTTTCACACTAAACAGTTCTTCAGTTCTTTGCAGACACCAAGTGGGTGTCCTACAATTTAATTCATTTGGACAGTAATTACTTGTAATTAGTGCAAGCCCAAAGGTTAAGGGCTCGGTCCCACAAAACTGCCCCCCACTTTTGAGGCCAATCCTAAGTCCATAAGAGCAGCACAAATTAATGAATGATCCAAGGTAAGCTTAACAATAAGAGTGCAAAAAAATTATGAAAAACTTGACTGAAAAAAGAAAGATAACAAAATGCAAAGTTATCTTTATGTTAATTTGTAAATTGAATTCAATCCAAATAAAAATACTAGCAAGTTTTATTTCTCAATCAGACTAGAGAAGTTGTTACTAAAATTGACATATAAATGAACATTCTATGACATAAAACTGTCATAGACTAACATTCAAGACTAGCTGTGAAAACACTAAAAACAAAAAGCTGTGATGGTGTACTAGCCTTCCAGCCATTAAAACCTCAGTAATAGAAATAGTATGTTACTTGTGCATGAATAGACAAATAAAACTGTGGAATTGAATAAAAAGTCCAGAAATAAGCCGAGGCACATACAGATATTTAATATCTGATAAAGTTAACATTTCAAATCACTGGGGCAATGGTGGACTTTAAAGAAGAATAGAACCATGGTAAATGATTAGCCATTGGAAAGAGGAAATTCAATCCTCACCTTACATTACACCCAACAGAAAAAAAAATAGGTAAAGACATGAACAATTCCTATTAAATTTCTATTTAATGGCTCTAAACAATTTCTATTAAAATAGCTCTTAAATATATGGAAAGATATTTACTCTCAATCATACTTAGGTGCCTCTAAATAAAAATTATAATGAGATATTTATAAGATATCATATTAGCATAAATTAAAACATATAACAATAAATTTCCAATAAAAACTACTAAAAAATAAGAATTTTCTGTTAGAGTAGTTGCAGGGAGACAGGGACTCTCTTACATTTATTTTTCGACCCTACATTTCCACTTCTTGAATTTACTTTGAAGATAACTCTTCCAACATAGGGAAACATATATGTGCACAAGATTATTCATTACAACATTGTTTGTAATTGCATATTGAAAATAAAATGAATGGCCATACATAAAAGAGTGGTTGTGTAACCTATAGCACACATAACATGGTACAGTGCAGCTATATAAAAGGTTTAGGCACATGTTTGTGAACTGATATGGAGGGGTTTTCAAGATACATATTCCCAAGGGGAAAAGTACCTAGAGCTTTACGTTTCTCTTAAAACCAAAATAAAATATATGTATATATAGCATATAATATATGTATGTAATAATATATGTATATTATATAAGCATACATATATGTGTATTACTATATGTATAAAATACATAAAAACAAATTGTATATATTTTCTCTGTGCATAAAGAACAGAAAAGGCAAATAGAAACACAAAGAAGAAGGGGCACCTGCGTGGCTCAGTTGGTTAAGCAATTGTCTTCGGCTCAGGTCATGATCCTGGAGTCCCGGGATTGAGTCCCGCAATGGGCTCCCTGCTCGGCAGGGAGTCTGCTTCTCCCTCTGACCTTCACCCTCTCGCTCTCTCTCTCTGTCATTCTCTCTGTCTCTCAAAAATAAATAAAATTAAAAAATATATATTTAAAAGAAAAGAAACACAAAGAATAAACTAGAAATGAATGAGATTGGTTTCTTGTAGGAGGTGGGTGGAAACAGGTTGCCAACGATGGATATTAAAATGGGAGAGAATGGATACAAGTGACATTTAATATAAACATATAAGATATAGCTATCTGAAATGCATTTTAAATTAGCCACTCCAGCTGCTTATTAGCAGCTTTGAAGAAGGATTTCTCCAAGGAAAGCTTTAAAACCAAAGGCTAAAAGGAATTTTTTGGATTATCTGTGGATTTGGTATTCTTGGTTATCAGGAACTGTGTGTCCTCTCGAGATACAAATGAATAAGCAAAACTCTAAGTCAGAAGTCACCTTCTGCAAAGCTGGCCTTACATAGTTATTTTAGATTTTTCAAGAGATTTAATTTATCGTATGTTTTTATATACACTATAATAAATTGGTTATATTGTGGCTCAATTTTTAAAATTTATTTCTAAACACTACAAATGTTGTCTAAAAAATACATATGTAAATGTTTGATTAAAAAAGATTATTATTGAGATATTTTTCTCATCAAATCTCCAGAGGCATAGTAACTGGTAATGGTAGTTTCGAAGTATAGTCCAAAAAAAGAAAAATAAAAGTGAAAGCAATTGCTTCTAAGCGTCTATTCTGTTTGAGGTAAAAGAGAAAAATTCTGGAGAGGAGAATAATGTTATTCAAGAAGATTTTCTAAATAAAGATTTTTAGGCCAATGGTAAAAATTACAGGAATCAATTTAAACCAGTTTTACTCCTCTTGGAATTTAAAAATCAAGCCGTTAAAATTAACAGTTGCAGCGTTAACAGTGAATGCCTGTTAAAAATGAAGCAGTTAATCACCAGGAGCAGCATATTAAAACTGTTAATTTGTAGGTTTGAAACTTCCTTTTAATTAGAGCTGTAGGAAAAGTTTCTTATTCAAGGTAAATCTGAGATATCATGGCTCTCTGTCATGCTTGGAAATTTCACACACACACACACACACACACACACACACACACACTAAGTCCTATTTTAGAGGGCATGGCTGGGGTGATAAAGGGAAATTCAAGTGCTTGATTTCGGAGGATTAACCTGTTTGTTTTCTCTTGACCTTTAAATGTAAACCGTACCTGAATGGCGATGCTTTTGATTTCTGGGAAGTGACAAAAACCATTAGACTGGGTAGGCATTTTGCAGAGTGAGTGAATTGCATCTAGATGACACAAATACTGAAAGAGAAAACAAGAAGACATTTCTGGAAACAAGATCTAAAAAGCTACCATCATTGAGGCAGCTTTCAGGACTAAAGGAGTTGTTGATAACCCTGTATTTGAAGTCAATAGGTTTTGGTCCCTGGGGCCAACTTCTCTGACCATTACCTGTCTGATTGTAGTTTTGTCTGGGGAAGGTGAGTAAAATGCAGGCTACTTGGCCATGGCAAATGGAGATTCTGATTCCTTCAATTTGAGGTTAGCCAGGAATTTGCATTTGGGTGTGCATCCTAGGAGGTGTTTATGCAGGTGCTTCAGAAACTGACTTTGAGATATGCTTCCTTTGTCTCTCATTCTCCAGAATGCATTTAGCCTTTGATTTTGGTGAGCTCTCCATATGAATGAGAAGAACCAGCAGAAATCAGAGGGCATGGTAGAAACTAAATTTATAAATAAATGACAGTCACAAGTATTGTGAAATCTGTATTGAGAGATGAAAATAATAATAAGCAAAAGAAATGAAGCCATTTCTTTTTTTAAAAAGATTTTATTTATTTATTTGAGAGTGAGAGAGAGCATGAGCAGGCAGAGGCAGAGAGAGAAGCAGACTCTCCACTGAGCAGGGAGCCCAATGCAGGACTCTATCCCAGGACCCTGGGATCATGACCTGAGCAGAAGGCAGATGTTTAACCGTTTGAGCCATCCAGGTGCCCAAAGCCATGATTAATATAGGTACATCGATAGCAACTAATTAAATAAAACATGCAGTGAAAATGGACAACCAAAAAAACCCAGCAACCAGGAAAAGCTACATCAAACTTCATGCTATTGAGTCTAATCATGTACTTCTAATTCTATTTACGAATAAAATGACAGCAAAGATTTTGTGTATACGTGTATGGAGCAATTTATCACTCATTTGGTGCCTAACCAGATGAAAACCTATTTCTAGGTTCTCAGGTACACCACAACAGATGGGATAAAGAAGATACTCTGTAAATGTTTCTTGAATGTGATCATTTCCCACTAATACTGCATGATTTTCATTTCTTTCCACATGTCACAGTCCAGGTAAAATACCCAAGTATGGGCATCCACCATGGTCACAACAGCGGGACAGGCCGGTAAATAAAGATGCAGGTGCTGAGTCAACCAGATTTAACCGCCAGCATTTACCAGCAGTGTGCTGTATTCACACAATGATTTCACTCCTCTAAATCTCAGGATCCTTAATTATAAAATCAGATAATAAAACTATCTTAGAGTGTTTCATAGATTAAATTAGCATTGTTTGTGTCACATAATGCATAATAAATACAAATGAGTCTTTGGAACAGCAATATATGCAGTATGAAATTTCTATTTAATGAAGAAAAAATGTTTTCATCATATATATATGCTAGAATATTAATTCTGTTGATGAGTGTTATGTCAGAAACCTAGAAATCCAAACTATGCCACTACATTGTAATATAAAGATAATTAAGGAAAAAGCATGTATTCTTTTTTTAATTTTTATTTTATTATGTTATGTTAATCACCATACATTACATCATTAGTGTTTGATGAAGTGTTCCATGATTCATTATTGCGTATAACACCCAGTGCTCCATTCAATACATGCCCTCTTTAATACCCATCACCAGGCTAACCCATCCCCCCACCCCTCCCCTCTAGAACCCTCAGTTTGTTTCTCGGAGTCCATAGTCTCTCATGGTTTGTCTCCCACTCCAATTTGCCCCCTTCATTTTTCCCTTCCTGCTATCTTCTTCTTCTCCTCCTCCTCTTCTTCTTCTTCTTCTTCTTCTTCTTCTTTTTTTAACATATAATGTATTATTTGTTTCAGAGGTACAGGTCTGTGATTCAACAGTCTTACACAATTCACAAAAACATGTATTCTTAATAATGATAGGAAAAGATCAGTCAGGAGTAAATGCTGCAAAGGGGCACCTGGATGGTGCAGTCGGTTGAGCATCCAACTCTTTGTTTCAGTTCAGGTCATGATCTCAGGGTCATGAACTCGAGCCCTATCTTGGGCTCCATGCTCAGCACAAAGTCTGCTTGGGATTCTTCTCCCTCTGCCCATCCTACTCACTCTCGCTCTCTCAAAATAAATAAATGAATCTTTAAAAAAAAAAAAGAAGTAAATGCTACACCTAACTCAGTAAAACAGCAAATGTATATTTATTGAAATACACAAACTCACGTACACATGTGCATGAATATATACACATACCACGTAAGTCCAGTAACACTTTTCTATGTATAGGAATGACTACAGTTATTAACAACTTTTTTGGGATGTAAGTGACATATACTAAGCTGTATATGTTTACAGTTTGCAATTTGGTAAGTTTTAGCACATGTATGCATGTGTGAAATATTGACATTAATCAGGAATGATGTGTCATCCTCAAAAGTTTCCTTATACCCCTTCGTAATTTCTCCCTTTCTTATTCATTTTTTAAACATCTGTAGAATATATGATGTCTCTTCTTGCATTGCTGATTTTAAGAATCCGTGTCTTCTTTATTCCATCTTGATTAGTATGACTAGAGATTTATCAGTCATGGGTTTCTTTTTCCTATGGAATTTTGTTTTCTAGTTCTTTGACTTTTTTTGTGTTTAAAATACCTTTACTTAGTAGTTCCTCAAAATGGAAGTTGAGATCAGCCATCTTGAAACCATTTTTTCCTAATTTAAGCTTTGCATGCTATAGATTTCTCTCTAAATGCTTCTTTAGCTACGTTTCACAAATTTTGGAATGTTTTGTTTTGAGGAGATCAAAGTTAGCCTTCATCTTAGAGCTAATTCACCCCACTTCTGCATGTGGCCTTGTCTAGTCCCTACTTACCTACTTGTGAAGTCAATGAAGTTTCTCCTCTCGGGCTTCAGAGGAACATAATAATTGCCAACTCCGTGTCTGTTCTGGGATTTACTTTCCATACAGCAATCCTATTCAGTGTTCTTGCCTCTTAAGTTATTCTTATCCAACAGAGTTGGGCTTTACCCTCTGCATGTAGACACTTGTGTCTAGATTCAAGGGGACCCCTATAAGGATTTCTGGACCTCTTTCTGTGCCTACCCTATCCTTGGTGAATGAATAAAAACAGGTAATGACTTTAATGGCTCACTCTAGACATTTGGTTGCTTATTAGCATAGCGTTAAAACTTATAGAGAAAAATAATATTTTGAATTAATTTGCCTCATGGGAAAAGAACATGGTACTTATTTCTAGAAGATCAAAAATATCTTTTCTACATTTCCATAGCACACAGATGAACTTAATAAAAGAACAGCAGTATGAGAAAAGAAACGTTGTTATTCTAAAATAGTTAACTTTGCCCCATTATGTTAAACATTTATAAACAGTGCTGATCAGCATAGTACCAAGTGGTGAGATACAGCACACATTATTATAAAAACCTCTCATGTAAATCAAACTTCTTATCCTTTCTTAAGAATTTACATTATTTTCAACAAATACTCAAACCTCACAAGTATACATTATAGCCTAAAATTATTTCATTTTCCAAACCAGGAAGAATATGCCTCCTCTACCTAGGGTTGAGGATAAGAAAATAGATCTTTCTGTCAATAAATTTTAAAGAATTTTTTAAACAAAAACAAAAAAGAATGTTTTTATATGGAGGGATTTGCATATGCATATAAAGTAAAAATATGCCTTTTGAAACTTACTGTTCTTTTTTTAAGATTTTATTTATTTGAGAGAGAGCAAGAACAAGAGAGAGCATGAGCAGGGGGGAGGAACAAGGGGTGAGGGAGAAGCAGACTCCCTGCTCAGCAGAGAGCCCGATGTAGGACTCAGTCCCAGGACCTTGGGATCATGACCTGAGCCGAAGGCAGACGCTTAAGCAACTGAGCCACCCAGGTGCCCTAAAACTTATTGCTCTTACTATCTCTTAGTTGCCTAAAAAATACATTTTACAAAATTTCACAAATTCTATTCTAGTAACAAATAATACAGTGTCTATAATACACATTTGGCTGTTACCATTTATGCATCTTAGAGAATATTAATTCAATAAAATACATATAACTCAAACTATATTGTTCAGAACTTGATATTTAATTTAATACACTACTACCAGTTATGCTGATTTTGAGCATGATGAGAGTTACAATCATAAATGCAAAAGCTTCCATTGGAAATTACATTTGACAATTGTTGGGTAAATCTGTGTACTTAAGGGATCTGGACTATTTACTAATCATTGTTTTAGCCACTATAAGCATCAAGTATAGGTATAGTTGAATTCCCATTCAAAATGTCCTCAGATGAGAACAAGTATGTCATAAACTACTAAGCAAATCATTACTTTTTCCCTTCTAAAGTGTCTGATACCATAGATATCACCAAACTTGTAGAATTTTATTCTCATATACATTTGAACTTGCTCCTTACTTCCCAAAGTGTCTCCCCTGTTCCATTCCTCAGTGGACTTTCTCCTCTATTTAAATGCTATACAAAGTAAGAGCTCAGTTTGAGCCTAAACATATGCACAAGTCACTACCCAGAGCATCACTTACCATGGTCTCAGTCTTTTAAGAATGAAGGAATTTTTGCGACACCTGGGTGGCTCAGTCAGTTAAGTGATTGTCTTCGGCTCAGGTCATGATCCCAGGGTCCTGGGATCGAGCCCCGCATCAGGTTCCCTGCTCAGCAAGGAGCATTCTTCTCCCTCTCCCACTCCCCCTGCTTGTGTTCCCTCTCTCACTGTCTCTCACTCTGTCAAATAAATAAATAAAATCTTTCTTAAAAAAAGAGTGAAGGAATTTTCCAGTCCTTATGTAGCAGAAAATTGAAATATTACATAATGGAAAGTTTTAGTTGGCCTAAAATTGATGACTAGCTTAATATATTTTTCATTCCTTTTATATCCCAGCCCTCTATTCTACTAAGGCTAAGCAAGTTATAACCATATAAGACCAGATGATTTAAGTCCAGATATACCTAGATTCAAATCTCAATGCACACAGTTAACTATTTGCATAATATTTGGTAAATAACATAAACTGAATCATAATGGAGTTAATGATCATCTTAGTTTCACAAGTTTATGAGAATTAAAAGCAAGTCATACATACAAAATTGGGACAAAATAGGAGCTCAATACATGGATATATTATTCAAGTAAGTTTTAAATAAACTAGATGGCTTTGGAGTTAGTCAAGTCGGAGAAGAATGAACATCAGAATAGACAGTTTTCCTGGAGAAGTTAAGATCTGTAATACTCAGAGATTTTAGCATTGGATGGTCGGTATCATGGATAACTCTCTGTGACAAAATGATTTTCAGGCACTCCATTTCTATCTGAGCTTTCATCTTTAGAGGTCCAGGGTGATTCTTTACTGCTACCTTTCTTTGAGAATGGGCTCTTTTTAGAGGACTTGTCTCTGTGGATTTGTGGAATTATATTTCTCCTTAGAGCTTTTGGTCTTCATCAACTTTGTCTGGTTTATTTCTTTTTTTCTTTGATAGATTGACAAGATTCTCCCAGGTGCAGAACCCTCTTACACTGAGAAAGCTCATCCATCATGTTCTTATCTTTTTTAGGTAAGAGAGTACTCATGCCAGGATACAATCCTGATTCCTTTTTACTGCAAAACACCATGTGAATGGAACAACACAAAAGCACAATACTTTCAGTGTGCAATAGTACCACTAATTATAGGAAGGATTGTTCCATCTTTGGTACATTCTCCCTCACCATTTCTCACATCTGCTCTATTCCTGGACTCTGCTTTCTAAGAGGAAATTTCTGTTTGTGTGTTATTCCTTAAATGAACATTTCTGTCATAACTCTAAGATATTTTGTGCTTTATCGCAATTTCAAGAAACACAGAATTTGTTCTTGAAGCTAAATAACCCCTCTTATATTTTTGTTATCAATTGCAAAAGAATGTTTCTTACAATATAACTCATTCCCACAAAATGAAATAGCAATCGTTTAAGTGACCCATGTGTCATTTTTTTTAGTTTTGAGTGTATTTAAGGGGGGAAATACCTAATAGGACTTCATAAAAGGAGAGATTTTTTATTCACTCTAACTTGACACATGATGAGACTGGTGAATAATTTCCAATATTAAAAACTAAGAGGAAAAATGGTATTTTAAGATCTCAGCCCTCCAGAATTTTTCTCAGAGAGAAAATTTGTCTGGTTTTGGATATATGATAATGTACTTATTTTCTGTGACGTTGAGGCTGAGTATATCCTAAAGGATTGAGACTAAACCAAAAAGTATCTATCTATCTATCTATCTATCTATCATCTATCTATCAATCTATATTCCTGCTACTAAACAAATATGATGAATGTGATTTTGGGTGAGTGGTTGTGGTTTAGCAAGCTTGGGATGAAAGAAGTTGAATCAAATATGTGCTGGTAGGCCAGGATTCTAATAGTAGGGTGAGCTGGGTAAAACTTCTGAGAAAAGGAATGAATGGCAAAGGAATTTTTAAGAATGTGAATTAATGATACTAATGATACTAATATGCTACTTGTCTAGGAATATGATATTTCCACTGTGTCCAAACATCAACAGGTGTTTGGACAACCTTACTCTAAGTCTTATGTTACTACTTCTGGATGGAAGCAAAAATAATTGGGATCTAATAGAATAAAGAAATGTGGAAAAGTAGAATAGGCACAGGTTAAAAGAATCCTAAAGACCGAGGGCAGGCGTTTGAGGCATGGGGGTACCGTGGAGAAAGAGAAACCCCTGCCCCCCTAAAATAAATAAATAAATGCACACATTAGAAGAAACACTAACTTTTTCACTTGAGGAATTTGTCAAATTTCATAAAAACTTCCAAAGACAGATTGTCTTCGTTGGCATATAAGAGGCAGCTAAGATCGCCTTCGTTTTGTATGGTGTCTGATAGTTTTAACATATAATTTGTCTTCACTATGTTTACTGTAGTCCACCCTTATCCACAATTTCACCTCCTGCAGTCTCAGTCCCCCGCAGTCAACTGCAGTCCAGAAGCAGGTGGTCCTCCTTCTGATGGAGCGTTAGCAGGTGAGTAGTAGCCTAATGCTATGTCATGGTGTCTCTGCCATGCCCCTCACTAGATCTCATCACATAGGCATTTCAGCATCTCACGGCCCAAGAAGAAGGGTGAGTGCAGTACAGTAAGATATTTTGAGAGCAAGAGACCACATTCACAGAGCTTTTTATTACAGTATGTTGTTATAATTGTTCTATTTTATTAGTAGGTATTGTCATTAATCTCTTCTTATGCCTAATTTATAAATTAAACTTTTTGATAAGTATGCATGGGTAAGAGAAAACATGGTGTATACAGGGTTTGGTACTGCCTGCAGTTGCAGACATCCACTGGGGGTCTTGGAACATATCCCCCCACAGAAAAGTGGGAACTGCTATATTAAAGTTTCCCATTAATTTATGTTAGACATGCTTAAAACTAACCATGCCAATGTGTTCTTAGAACATGCTGAGGGCACTTTCATAATATGGACCTTATAAAAAGAAGTTTACATTCTAGAAGTCAAATGAACATACAACCACTGCCTTTATAAATTTAGTGTCTTTGGTTTTAAGAATAAATGTAGGTGACTTTGCTAATAATAGTGACATCCAGACACCATATCCATAAAGACTGTCCTTCATTTTATAGACACAATTATTAAAAAGGACTGTCTTTGTTTCTCAGCCACCTTTCCAAATTTCATACCTCTACATCTCAGCTTTCCCTTAAGATTCAGATTTTTATCTGCAGCTTTAAACTCAAACACACCTAAAGTTGAAATCATGTCTCCCTTTGGTTCTCCCAAGTTTGCACCTCTTCTCAGTTTTCCAGCTATGCCAATAATAGCACCATTTACTCATTTGCTGAACAATAAACATGGTCTCACCCTCTCTATTCCTCTAACCAGTTGCTTGTCATAAAGCATCTTTTTCTTCTCTCCCCTGTCATGACCTCGGTTCCCATTTCCCAACTTTATCTCACCTCCACTCTCATTCCCTCCAATTCATCCCCTTCATGATCATGCTAGAACACAAATCTAATTATGTTCCTCTCAAGGATATTTTTGAAAAGCTTGCCTTTTGCTGTAATTTTAAGAAAACTCTTTAAGATTACATCTTGGACAATGTTCATCAGCCTATTGTTTTAACCTCATCATGTAATACTTCTCTAAACATCCTTTATACTCTAAACATATCTGAACATTTCTTTCATTCCAAGCACGGAATATTTATTCTCACTTCCATATTAGATCCTGACATTCTTTTTCCCTCTACTCCGTGAATGACTACTCATTCTTCAACACCATGTTAAAGTGTCACTATCTCTCTAAGACAACGTAGAGATTTAACTAGCAAATAAAAAAAGTAGCTGCTACTGATTAATACACTAATTGGGAATTTATTAGTATGTGCAAATCTCTCAAGTGACAAAGGTGATTTTCTTAGATTTAGGTATGTTTGCTACCATTTCATAGCATATTGAAGAGTGAGATGACTGGGCAGGAGAATTCCATGGTAAGTCACCTTACTGCAATGAGGCACCTGAACACTTCTGGCAAATAGTTGGTGTTCTTTAATGCCTACAAACAAAAGTTGTTGATACAGCCATTTGAAGGGAAAGTTAATGACTCTGCTCAGGAAATGCATTTTTAAGAGAAGGGATTAGAAACAGCTTTGCAGGGTCAGCAGAGCACAGTAGGCTAAGGATATGCCTGAAGAAGATTGGGGTCATAAAGCCTATTGCACTGGGGAATATTTGCATTTGGCAAAAGATATACCTTCAGTAAGCTTGGGGAAATAGCAGAAAACATCCTACATGAAGAAGATTCAAGCAATAAAAGGAAATGTCAATGTGCCTCAAAAGATGACGAGGCTAAATGGGAATTAATTCTCTACCAGGAAAGTAAAAAAAAAAAGCCATCTGGCTAAAACATTGCTGAGGAGAGATCAGATACACAATTGGGACACCCATGAAAAGGGAGACCTAAGTCAACTAAAGGAGGAAGAGCATGGGCTTAAATTAGAAACAAATGAGATAGCTCTGCCAAGAGATATTTTTTTTTAAAAAAGAATTTTTTTCTAGATGGTTGGGATATATAGAGAGAATAGTTTTTTCCGAGTTTTACAGGGAGCCAAGCTTTGAACAGATGGAGTGGGTGGGGGAGATCGTAGCCCAGCAAACGATGAGAACAAGAACTACACCTAACTTAATCCAACCCCGTCATTCTGCAGATGAGAAAAGCTGAGGCTCCAACAGGGGAAGATCTTGCTCTAACTTACACTCCAGTGTTGATACCAGCGAGAATTGGTACCCAAGCTACTTCACACCTAAATAAGGCAGTGTATTTCTGGAGAAATTCCCTCCATGACCATATGAGTGGAACTCTTCTGGTATGAATATTAGTGTTCTTTTTGTCTCTTAAGATACAGCTATCTTGATGAGATGTACAAAACTGGAGAGATCAGCCACAAAATGGTGTGTGGGATAAATTTGTCCTCTTGCTTGGCCTTCACTAATGGGTCTTGCTATCTAAGGTCATTCCTTAAGATGTAGGAAATGTTGGGGTTCAGAGCTGATGGCCAAGAAATAATTCTTGAACTGTCTTTGGTGCAAAAGGGTGGTTTTCTTAAAGTACAGGGACAGGACCCCTGGACAGAAGGAGCTGCACTGAGGTTGTGATGGGTGACTGATAATATATGATCAAGTCGGGAGGGGGTGAGGGGAAGTGTAAGTCTTTAAAGAATTTTGGAAGCAAGGTTCCCAGGACCTTGAAGGTGCTAGCTATTGGTAGGAAAAGGTCATTCATTACCGTCTAATAAAACCCTGGTCATGAGACCCTTCAGATGTATGTCGGTGGGCCATATGCTTGGAGGATGATTGCTAACGTGTATCTTGGGGGGTAGAGATAAAGGAAGTTTCCAAAGGAATTTTTACCTGTCAAAGAAGACTTCAGGATTCTGGGTGGTCAGGATCTTGTAATCCAAGTCTGCCTTCTGCCCTTAGCAAAGTGTCAACATCAAGGCAGCTGAGCTCCCAGAGGAAGGTCACTCTGCCTCTTTCAAGGACTTGTCAATGGGCTGTAGGTAGTAAGGAAATTTATTTTTTTCCTTTGCTTTTGTATTCCACGTCACTTAGAGGTGACATTTTGGTTAGTATTTATCCTGTAAGTAGAAAGATGAGGACCTGGAAAGTCACTGTTGGTGGGTGGGGAGGGGGGTTCTTTTTTTCTTTCTTCTGTCTTATGTCAATAAAGAAAAACCCTTATGCCTCTGTGTTAGATCTACAAGTCAGAGGATTCATGTGTTATTGTTTATTTCTTCTTTGCTCTTTTAAGCCTTTAGAAAAGTCTTTTTCCTTTTTTTAATGTATCGATGTTTTCTCAGTCTTGTTATGGATCAATAAAAAAGAGTTTAGGTCCATAATTGGATATAGACTTAAAAAGGAAGCTGCATTGCTACTATCTTATACGGTATCAGAGTTTGAAAAAAGATAATTAAAATACAAATCTCTATAATCTGGAAGGGCTAACATATTAGTCCATCACTAATTAGACATATTAGGAATTTAAGTTTCTGTCCTGCATGTTAACAGATTTACCATTTTTATAAATGACTAAAGGAACGTATGGAAGACATGTTTATTAATATAAAAAGTGACACCAATCGTGAAGGAATAAAAATTATAATGGTCATAGATTTAATGTCTAAGATGATCTTGTCAGGTTGAAACAAAGGGCCAAGAATTTAATAAGATGAAATTGAAAAGGATTGAATATAAACTACTGCATTTAGATTTTTTAAAAAATCAATCAAACACATTTCAAAGAAACATTTCTGAAAACTTTCAAAGTTTTGTAGCATATTTTATTTTTTAAACTTATCTTTTAAGTGTTGGTTTTCATTTTCATTACCTTATGGTTCAAAATGTGTTTTGTGGGTAATCATCTCTTTGAAATTATAGTCAGTTTTGAGTGAAAAATATGTTGAGTGCAAGTGTTTCTTTATCTGCTTGATTTACCAGTGTCTGGTGAATTTACAATGCTCGCAATTTTTACTTTATTAATTTCTTGGCTATGTTGTTATGTACATAAAATTTCATAATTTTTATGTTTCGTAGGTAAATTTTTGTTTGAATATTATGCGATATATTTATCTACATTAATGCTTTTGCCTTGGTTTTGTCTATTATTGTATTGGCATAATAGCATTCTTCTGAACACTTCTTATTCGATACATCTTTGTTCATTTCTTTATTTGGAACATTTCAACATGGCTTTATTTGTGATGCATATTTTAAAAGCAGACAATAGCTAGATACGGGGTTTTTTTCCTACCAAAAAAGTCTGTAATTCAGTAAGTGTATATACTCCATTTACATTTATTGTGATGATATAGTTTAACTTTTTCTACCATTTTATTCTGCATTTTATGCTTATTCTTTTTTTGTTTTCTACCTACTACTATTAAATTAATATTATTTTCTACAACCCATATTCTTCTTTTATTCATTTACTAGATTGGAAGTCAAAATAGGTAACATGTATGCTACGCTATATATATTTTAGAAAATAATTTTACATAAATTATTGGTATATTTATCTAACAAAATCAATTGTTATTCAATATTTTTGTATTCCTCCCAATATGGCAGTAAACATTACCATAATTAACTGCCCATGACAACTACCATCCCAATCAACACACCTTAATATTTTAGAAGTTTTATCTTACTTTTCAAACTCAGAGAAGTTATTATTCCTACCACCAATCAAATTTGACTATAAATCAAATTTACAGTTAATCAAACTTACCAACATTATTTGTCAAGCTCTATGCTTCTCTTCTTTCTTATATTTTATATATGTACATGCTCTCTGAGTTTACTTATCTTCTTAATCAAGTGCAGTTTCCATGAGTTATTTGAGTGACTTAGAGTGCTAAATTCTTTGTTGTAGTACCTTGAAAAATATTGATTTAGCCCTCACTGTCAAATAACAATTAAGCTAGTCATAAAAACATAAAATAGATAGCTTCACCTCTTAATGGCTATATAAACTTAGGAAAGTCTTAACTTCTCAGGGCCTCAATTTTCTCATTTGTAAAATGGCAGTAATTATAATAGCTACCTCATGAAATATACAAGTTATATACAACTCAGAGTAAATCCAGTGTAACCGTTGACTATCACTATTATTGGAAGAAACTACAACATTTTCTCCTGAAAATTATTGTTGCTAATAGTACTCATTTGTTCATATGAATGTGTTTTTATTTTTTCCTTTCTAGTAGATTTTAAGACTGTTTCTTTTGTCTTCATTTCTTGTAATTTTACCACAGTGTTTCTTGGTATGCATTTATTTTTACATTCTAAAAAACGTAGGTAGGTACTTGAAAAGTCTCAGCAATTATTTCTTTAAGTATATATTGTCATGATTTCTGCAATTCATTATTTCCAAATATCCTGTTAGACAAATTCTGGTGTTTCTCAGCCTGCCCTTCATGTCTCTTAAATGCTCTTTTGTATTTAAAAAAAAAAAAGCTACCAGGCTTTAGCAACAACAAAAAAATCTCTTTATGGTTGGTTTTTAGAAATCTTCAGGAATACCTTTTAGTTCACTTATTTCCTTGTTACTGTGTTCACTCTAGATTTTATCTTTTTTAATTTTTATATAAATATATAATTTTATTTTCAGATATTTTAAATTAATGCATATCATATTAACCTTGTTTAGCATAATTGCTTCTTATGGATGTCATGTCTTCATTTTATTTCACTGGCCATAATAAAATACTTATCTTATACTTTTAAAAAACATTGGCATGAAATTAATTCCAGCTACAGTAAATTCACATTCTGCTCTTCAGTTTTGGCATTCTATTTCTTCACATATTTTAGCATTTTTGTCTGCAAACTCATTTTAAGTGGAGGTTTTCTTTTGTTTTTATTTATACAATTTTTCTCTCTCTTTTTTCCTTCTGTGCTTATTTCACATGGGCAGGTGATCCTGCAGTTGTTTCTACTACCCCTCAAGGCTCCCTCTCCATCACTAGATCTTGTAAATCTGTTACCAAACCCAAGTTCAGCTGCCTGTCTCCTGAAAGATCATTACTCTAGAGACAAGTTTTGATTGGAAAGGAATTTGAGCTTTATTCAGGAGGCCAGCAACCTGGGGAGAAGGCAGACTCTTGTCCAAACGGCAACTCCTCCCAGTTTCTGCCTGGTCCAGGGACTTTTAAAGGGGTTTAGGGTAGTTAATCAGCAAAGACAGTGCAGTGGCCTGCAACATGTCTTGATCATGTGCAGACTCAGTGATGCCCGCTACAAGTGTGATCTCAGTGCTCCGGGCTTGCGGGAGAGGGTCCAGTTCTTGTTTCATGATGCGCAGGAGGACTCTGTTCTTTCTGCAAAGGAGGGCACAGTCTACAGATCCACAAAGGGAGGACAATAAAACCATCTGTGTGACCTAAAAGAAAGAAAAACATTTTGTTAAAAAAAAATTGCTAGGCTAATCAGAAAGCCAAGGAGGCTTCAAACAGACTTGCTGGTCTCTGTGGCCTGTGAAGGTCTGGTCCTTCACTCCTCAAGGCTAGTGGTCTGCAAATCTCAAAGAGAGGAAATTAGTTTTGTTATAGAACAAGGGTCTTTGGTCAGCAAGTAAGGAGTGTGTTCATTTGAAGCAAGTTAACCCTTCAGACCAGGTGGAGTGCTGTTAGGATTCCAGGTCAGGCTTCCTGTTGCCTTGTGATGTTCTTGTGAATGTTGCATATGCAGCATGGAGACTGCGTGAGGCAAGTTTTTGCGGATTCTGATGGAAGGAAGCTCTCCGTATTTGCTTTTGTCTCTCTACCGTGTGTGTGCGCATGCGCGCACGTGCGTGTTTTAGTTCATTAGCCGTCGAAAAAATAGACACATTATTTTTTCACCTTCTCTAAGAGTTGAGGGTTGCAGAAGTCCAAACTTAGTCCCTAGTTTTAAGTCCCTAGTTTTTAAGACAGCCTGGCTTCAGCCCTCTGTTTTACCTAGAATGCTTTCAGTCAGCTTTAGCCCATCTGAGCCAAACTCTAGATATCTCTCCCTGCTTCTCATTTTAGAGCCGCTTCCTCCATGATAGTTGTTTAACATTTTCCAGTTCTTTTCTGTGCCTTGGTGATGGGCATGGATTTTGTTTGTTTGGTTTTTGGTTTTTGGTTTTTTTTACTCTACCTGGGTCATTTCGGTTTATTTATTTAAAAAATTTTCGCCGGCATTGCTATATTTAGTATAAAGGAGGTTTTAAGGCATAAACTTTACTTACTAGGTCATCTTCTCCAAAAGTTAAGATACGAGAATATAATACAAATAATGATCTCAATGATTATAAAGTCATAGATAACTTGGTCATCTGAAGGGAAATCATCTAGTGAATTTTGTCATCTCACTACAGGGTCATGTCTTCATCTACAGATGCAGTGCTACCTCCTCCCTAAAGAATTTGGAAGTGAGAAGTGTTTATTTCACCGTAATAGTCAGCAACAGTAAGAATTATGGAGAACTTGCTATGTGCCAGACAGTGTTCTAAGTGTTTAAAATGAGTTAATGCATTTAATCCTCATGACACTACTAAGCATAGATTTCATCGTTAGCCTTCTTTTAAAGATAAAAAAAAAATACACACAGGATGGTTAGGTACCTTGCAAATGTCACTCAGCCAGTAAATGATAGAGCTAATATTTGAGGCTGTGTGAGCTGGGGCCTATGTTCATAACTAGTATTCTCTGCTGCCTTTCAGAGGTTATGGTGGACTTGTGGACATAGTGTAAGGTCACCTACAATGATTCACAAATTTGCATAATCCCTTTGAGTGAAAGCATGACCTGTGACTTGCTTCTAACCAAGAGCATCTGGCAAAGATGATAAAATTTCACTCCTACGCTCAAGTTGCATTTTGTAAGACGCTATCTTAGTGGACTAGAGCAGTAGACTCTTCTTGACTTCAAACAAGCAAACTGCTATGAGGTGGACTGCCAGTGGAGAAGGCCACAGAAAAGGCAATTGTATAAACTCTAATTGCTTACAACCTCAGTCCTACAACCACTAGGAATTGAATTCTGTCAATGACTCTATTAGCTTGGAAGACAACCCTGAACCTCACAAGACACCACAGCACAGGCTGATGCCTTGAATGCAGCTGTAGGACCCTGAGCAGGGAACCAAGTGAAGCTGTGCCAAGATTTCTGACACCAAAAAAGCCTGCAAAATAATAAATGTGTATTGTTTTAAGTCACTCTGTTATAATTTCTTATGGAACAATAGAAAAGTACTACAGCACGGTAGATACAAGATTCTGTGTAAGCCATGACAATATTTTACTTTTCTACAGCCGTATTTGGCCTCTGCTGTTCCCATGACCATATAAGCTATTGTTAATGCTTTTGGTATTTTGACTGTCATTATTACATTATCGTCATAATAATGCGAATAACAATAAGGCATTAAACAGCGTTGTAACTGAGCTTTAAAATGCCAAGTCTCTATTCTTTTCTACAAAGCAATGTTATTCAGTGCAAAAATTCTTCCTAGGAAAGGTGTTAAATAAGAAGGCAAAATACGGGGCACCTGGGTGGCTCAGTCGGTTAACAGCTAACTCTTGATTTCGGCTCAGGTCATGATCTCAGGGTTGTGAGATCCAGCCCCGCATTGGGCTGCACACTCAGCATGGAGTCTGCTTGAGACTCTCTCTCTCCCTCTTCCTCTGCCCCTCCCCCTGTTCATGCTCTCTCTCTCTCTCTCTCTCTCTCAAAATAAATAAACAAAATCTTAAAAAAGAAAGCAAAAAAGAAATAAACACATCTTATGGCACTAAAAGTTTCCATTTTCTTTTAAAGCCACCTCAGTGGGAAAAAAAATAAGTGTGCCTTGAAAATAAGATCTGTGACAGTGCTTGATTACACAGTGTGCCCAAATCCTTGCACAAATAAGACTGCCCAAAGAGAACTAAAATCTGTATCATACACAGAAAGGGTCATCTGCCAGCATCAGTAAATTGATGACTTGTATAAAGCATTTCTTAGAGCGGATGTGGGGGTGTCGGCATGTCACCTCTTTAGTTAATGATGTTGCAGCAGTGAACATATTCAAATGCCTTGGCTCTGAGGGTAGGGCCACTTATGAGCATAATCAAAGCTCATGACATATTGCCTCAACTCAGAAATGTATATGTCACTCACAACTCCAAGCTCTTAACAGCTTTAAAGACCCCTCACAAACTACAACCGGCCACCTCCTGTTTGATCCTCCCAGACACGTATCAAGTGGTGCTGGGGTTGGGCGCGTGTATGCATGCATCTAATATCACCATCTCCCCCAGCGCGTTGTATTCGTATAAACTCCACATTACACCCATTTCCATTAACCTTGTGTCTCCCTCTTAGAAGCCCAAAGGTAACAGTTTAAAAACAAATGCCCTTATATAATGTACGGATAAGTCCACACAAATAACTTGCAATGTTAATTAAACGAAATTGTTATCAACAGACGTCATCTTTCAACAACCATGTATCAGGAGCTTTATCTGTTGAAAATTATCTGTAAGATTGACTTGACTTTTAAGGCAGTATGTGAGTTTCTCATTAGCCTTATTATCATTTCTGAATCATAAATATGTAAATGATGAGTTTCACACGGGAGATTTAATTCTGCACTCTTATTTCTGATTAGCTGGAAATACACTCTGGCTCTGTCAGATAATTGGTAACACTGCACACCAATAAGGCATTTCCCTACGCTTCATCAGAAGCAGTTGAAATTAAAGAAGGCAGGGCTGTTACGTTTTTGACAGTTTTGTAACACCAACTTGTTAAAGTTTTAACTCAGCCATTAATATGGTCCATGAATTATTAATACAATTTTTATGTCAAGGTTCTTTTTTAAAGTTGAGATCTAAGACTAAAATAAAATGCTCTGGGAAAGAGAATGCTTTCATTTTTTCATCATATTTTTAAAAATTCTGTACTAAACGATAAACATCAATGTAATTTGAGTACAAGGGGAAAAAAAAAAAAACATACTGACCATTTACTTTGAACCCTCTACTCCCTAGCGTATAGTGTCAGACTATTTGTAAACTTTTAAATGTTTGGCACTAGGTGAGCTTTTACTACTTTAATATATGATGCTTGGTATTGAATATATGAACTTAGTTCCTTTGGTTAGTTGCTACATCAATTTTTCTCAAGTTGCCTAATCATTCTAGAAATAAAAGAGTTTCAATTTTACTTCAACCTAGACAAATCTAAGCAGTTTCCATTCATAAAGAATCCATTTTTTTTCCTGACAAGGGGATGCTATATCCTCAACAAATTCATGAACTCCTATGGGTAAGAAGTAACTCCCTTTATCCATACCCTGTCTACCACACCAGTACATAACAACAATATGCAATGAATGTCTGTTTACTAAATAAATAGATAAGTTGCTTAAGTGGCAATAATAATATTTCAAAGTATGCTAACCGTAACCTCTGGTAGAAATACATAAGATTTTTTTTTTAATATCTAACAACAGATCGTTCTTAAACCCTAGTACTAGACAAATTTCTTAAAGGGACTGCAAAATATTTAGAAGGCTATTATTTTATTATTTCTGCTTCAAAAATGAATATTGACATATTCATAAAGATTTGTGCTACAGATGATCATAAAGACTTTCAAAACAATTGAGGTTTTTTTTTTTTCAAAGTTTTCCCATGGAAGGAACCAATTACTATCCTAGGCAGCATCTGTGTTCCTATTCACATAGCATCCTTTCACGCTTATTCCTCCCAGCTGCTTTCCTTGATTTTCACCACGTTCAGAGCTGATCACAACCCAGCATCTCATCAGAGTAGGATCAATTTCTTATATTGAGTCCAATACAAAGATTATCCCAAAGCCAATTAAAACACTGAGGTTTTAAAATCAATGCATTTTTGCTGTAGTAAAAGATCACACAGTCATTTTCACAGGCCTCCATTCTGGCCTCTCCAAATCTAATTCATTCACAGCTGATTCTTCAGCATAAGTAAATTTTCCCTTAAAAAGATAAGTGAGCTATTACATGGAAAACGAGATTTGGTGTGAAATTTAATTCCAATTGTCAGCACACACAATTGAATGGAGTACATTGTCCTTAATCAATCTTGTACTCATGTGCATCCACACATTTGTTGATTCCACAGTAAGTTATGAAACAAAACAAAAACAGCAGAAAATGTGCTGAATCTTGCAAAATGGAGAGATGGCTAAATGCATAGAATGCTACATCCAAAACATGCGAATCAATCATATGAGGACTATACAGAAGGCAAGATATCCCAACCAAGTGGTAAAACTTCCACTGAGGTAGGAGTGTGACTGTTAGATGTGAAGGAGTATTATGACTATGAAAATTGATACTAGATATTCTTGGTAATTAGAAATGAGTGCTCACTGCTGATCTGAGAACTGAGCTCAGGTGCACTTATCTTCACACATGAGCCAGCCGTATAACATAGAGGAAAATGAGAAATGAGCTATCAATTCCCAACTCAATTATCAGCCATCGTGAGCTAAACAGTAAGACAGCATAACACCGGGCTCCTGGCTGGCTCACTCAGAGGAGCATGCAACTCTTGATCTCGGGGTTGTGAGTTCAAGCCCCACATTGGGTGTAGAGATTATTTAAATAAATAAATATTAAAAAAAAAAAGATGCAGCATAGCACCACAATTAACCACATGGGCCCAAATAGGCCTACATTCAAATTCTGGCTTCACCATTACTTGAGCACAGTATCTTTGAGTCTTGGTGTCCTTTTTAATAAGACAGGGAAATAAGACCTACTTCATATGTTGTTAATAGGATTAAGTGAGATAATGCAAGGCTTGTTACATTAAAAAATATTCACCAGATATCATGAGATTTTTTTTCTTTAATTTCATTTTCCTGCTTATCCAAGAAATACTTGTAAAAATTCACTGTGTAGATAGATAGATGATAGATAGATGGTAGATAGAGATATATATCCTATCATTCTATGCATTTAGCCAATGTATATTTTATACTATATATATACATTTATATGTATATATTTTTTAACTTAATATCCTACCCTTTGAAAAAGGCAGTATTGGCAGTTTTGGTATAGCTTTCCAGATTTATTTTTTTCTTTTCACACTGGTAATTCATTTTTAGAAAACATTGCTCTGAAAGCTAGAAAACTTTTAAAAATGATCAGTGTTGGGGTTTGAAGGGAATCCAAAATAGCAGAACCTTTCCCATCATAAGGACTTACTCAACTGAGTAATAAACCACAAGAGTAAATCAGACAGAATCCATATTACAGCTTTACAGGCGCTAAAGTTGGGATTGCCTAAATGATAAACATGTATTTATTCTATTTGGTACCTTCCTTCATTCTCAAAGGTCTCTGAGTATGGACAACAAAATACACAGTCAACCAGTTAAAGCTTATATTGGGGAATGTCACTTAGACATGGGGCAATATTTGACTTCCTAATAAGAAATCCCATAATTAAGCAGTCTTTTCTGTGTTGTCACAGGCAGTATTGGATTATGACAGGCCTTCCCATGGAGAGGGGCTTACTTTGACAAACTTACAGGAAGGAGAAACACAGCAGCATACTCCCAGCTGTGCTGGCTCTTTAGAGAAATGGGGCAGAAAGGCTGTGTGATGCATGCCTGACCAATTTGGTAACTCACTATCTGTAGGTAGGAGTAAGAGGCAGAGCAAGAGCCCAAGAGTGTTTTACTGCTGGATGGTAATCAATGTAGAAATATAAGGTCAGAGGGGGGCGCCTGGGTGGCTCAGTCAGTTAAGATTCTGACTCTTGATTTTTGGCTCAGGTCATGATCTCAGGGTCATGAGATCAAGCTCCCTGTTGGGCTCCATGCTCAGTGTGGAGTCCGCTTAAGATTCTCTCCCTCTCCCTCTACCCCTCCCTTCTCACCCCCTCCCCCACTCACACTCACTCACTCTCTCTTTCAATAAAAAAATATATTTTTTATTTTCTCTGAAAAAGTGACGTCCCTACTGAAAAAATGCATCTGGTCTTCTGTCAGAGAGACCACTTGGTAAAAGCCTAAAGAGGCCTAAAAATTGGCTTCCATTGCATTTTCCAAAGTGACCTAAGTTTTATTACATTATTATATTAAATAAATGGAATATTTGAAAACATAAATAAAACATAATAAAAATCACCAACAATCCAATGACTATGACATGTATATTTTCATACATATCCTTCTGGTCTTTTTTTCAATATAAATATAGTTAGCTAGATAGGAAGAAAGGGTAAACAGTAGTACGTGGCCTTCCTGTACCTCAAGACACTTGAGAATCTGTCCTTTGATTGAATACTCCTTTAATGGTAATTCAAGGAAATTACTGGAGTATAGCAAGATCCCAGAAAAATGAGAATCTAGCTAAGGTAGCATGTACAGGATCAAGTACTTGACATTTGTTCAAGTTGTTTATTAAGCACTGATATTTATGAGATATGGTTATTCTAGGAATGGAAATTGGTCATGTACCCCTCAAGAGACTGCATAACTAAGGCACAAAAGCTGAAGATATCACAGATATGTTAGCATTCCTGAACTAATGTGGTTGATACCCAACCAGCCTAGAATTTGTGCCCATACAGATCCTAAAGGCAAAATGGATGAAGTGAACGAGACATTCAGAAGTCACAGTGAGGAGTATTTAGATCTTAAATCCCCTATGAAATTGTCCTTTGTTTCGGTTTTCTGTTGCTGTGTAACAAAACTTAGTGGTTTAAATCAGCACCCTTTATTTATAACCTGGACAAGGAAGGAGGGAAGTACATCTCTGTTCCATGTGGCATCAGCTTGAAATGGCTCATCAGCTGGTGTTGTCATCTTGGCACCTTGATTCACTACGTGACGCTGTCCATGTAGCTTCTTAGCAGTTGAGTTCCAAGAAGGAAGAAGCATAAGATGCCAACTCAGAGTTCCAGAACCTCAGTAAATACTTAAAGATCCAGTCCAATTCAAAAAGATAGGATATAGCCCCACCTCTTGATTGGAGATGTGGCATGTACATAGAAGGCGGGAAGAATTTAGGGGGTAGTTAGTGGGAGAATCTTCAGTATCTAAGTACACAGGGTTTATTGTGTTACCTGTTTTATATCCTTTCTTTGTTTTCTCTTTAAATTTTTTATTGTTATGTTAATCACCATACATTACATCATTAGTTTTTGATGTAGTGTTCCATGATTCATTGTTTGTGCATAACACCCAGTGTTTATATCCTTTCTTAACACGATGTAATCTTAGTGCTGGGGGAACCAAATCTTGACTCATGAGTTTGGTTGCCAGTCCAAAGCCAAGACCATTGCTGTTGGCTAAAAAGAGTAGGTATTGCAATAGACGTATTTGCTTTTAATACATTGATGTCATCATGTATATGCGGTTGCATATTCTTTTATGTTCACTTAATGTTATGTTTTGAGCAAACTTCTCTGTCATCAAATGTTTTCAAAAACATAATGTGTAAGTGCTGGATAATATTTCTTTAGACGAAGCACTCAAATTTCCTGACCATTGTTATTGTTGGATATTTTGTGTGCTTTTGCCTTTTTATAAATGAATATTTTACGATGTTGTTATGTAAATACTGGTGTGCATACCTAAATTATACTTTTAGGCTAAATCCCTAGAAATAGAATTGCTGGGGTCAAATGTGTTTTCTGTCGCTAAGTTAGTTTGACAAAATGTCTTCCAGAAAGGTTTTCCATTTTATTGCCTTTCACAACCGATCTTGGATTTACAATTAAAAAATTCTTGTCAGTACTGGCAAATGCCATAGCACTTGTTTCGGTTTGAGTTTTTCCTGCTGCTTTGACTATCGTATTAAGTACATTTATTCTTTTTAAACATCTTTCATCTTTCTTCAAATATGATAAGGCTGTTATTTTCACTTTGTTCTAGAAGATAACCTAAATTTTAGAAGCCAATGATGCATACAACACAAGATGGGTTTACTAAACAAGCATCTTGCATCCCGTGGTCCCCTGTGGCCCAACCTTCTGTCACCTTCCCTTATAGGCAATCACCGACACCTCCTGTAAAACTCAGCCCAATCATCATCTTACCCGGACAGCCTTCCCTGACTTCTCTAAGTAGGAGAGTGAACTTCTTTCTCTGTGTCTTCATTGTGTTCCTGCATACTACTACAGATTTTTCTTAGCATGTGATAAATATTCCTGTCCCTTACAGACTGAGAGTTTTCATTAAAATTCAACAAAATTTGGATGCCTACTTTATGACAAGTAGTATGCTAAGTAGGTAGGTTGCAAAGGTAAGAATATATTGTCCCTTATTTATGGACAAAATAGACACCGCATCTTTTCCTTGTATCTTCCACAGTGCCTTCCTTGAATATAAGAATAGCAATTGTAAAATGCTGTTCAATATTGAATAAATGAATTACCAGAAAAAAATAAAAATAACCCCCGACTAAAGCCATTTTCAGGGAAAAGCCAGACAGAAAGTCCTTTTCTAAAAGGATTAATAAAGAAATGTAGTAAGCCTGCATCGGCATGGCTTAGCCTATGGAATTTTTAAATGTTTTGTTCAATGAGTATTTTTATCTCCTCAAGCATAATTATTAGGCATCACAAATGAGACAAAATGAAGATTTGCTTTCATCTTCCATTATTTTCATTTAAAAATCACAAAGCATCAGTAGACCTTTCTTTCTATCTTGCTGGTTAGATGCTTCTATTCCCTGCTGCTATTAGTCCCAAGGATAAAAATGTGCAGTTTCTATAAATGACTTTGTCAATTTTATTTAGAAATCCAAAGTTTCAAACTGACACCAAGTCAGGCAACTCCAAATGTTCTTGAACTTCGCCCTCATCTGTATACCTTCAGGGGAATTTTCTTGCACAAAGAAGAAGAAAATAGCAGCCGAGAATTGTTTTCCAAAGCACAAAATGATTTCCCTTGCTACCAGTGTCACCTACGTAATGACAAAAATTTCAGAATAGATATTTGAGTTTTCCATTTTGGTTTTGTTAAATTGGTCCTCAGAAGAGATAAATAGTTTTTCAATATGTTAGAATAAACGTATTTTTCTTTACTGTAATACCTATTGGCTCGTGTTACTTAATTTCTGCACAGCCTACCACAATATGCTAAAGCACCTGGGGATAATTAAAATATTGAGGATGACTATATAGAAGCTGATAGAAAACAGATGAAGTGATATTTTCATCTGCATTACATAAATAAATTTCATGGTCCTATAGTGTAAGCAAGAATAACACGGTCAAAGTTTGAAGAGGTGGCAGGAAAGGGAAGCAATAAAGTAGCAAAAAGTAAAGACTAAAGGGCTTTAAAAGCAAATTGAAACCATAATAGAAATACAAATATGAGGAAGGTATAGGGTTTCTGAAATAGCAGCACATCCTGGAGTCAGAGCCGAGTTATTGGAGATTCACGACGAGTAGTCAAAACAAGCTTCATGACAGAGGAGAAACTTCAAATTGCCTTCTGAAAAACTGTAATGTGTTCCTGTCCACTTACAATATTCTATGTTTGAGTCAGCTGAGATTTTCGATTTGTTTTGAGAGAAAAGCTGAACAAGTAATCTCATAATAATGTACAATCATATGTCGTCACTTTCTCCAGCTAGGATTGCTTGACCTCAGCCTCCAAGTTTATTGGAACCCCTACTCTCACTTGAATCAGAATGGCCTTCCTAGATCCTTCCCAAGGATTGTGGAGCTACCCATCGAAAATCTGTCAACTGATTTGACTCTGCTTTCAGGTCTATCACTAGGCAATGTTCCTGAGACACCAACTTCATTTTGTGCCCCAGTTTAGATAACTGGGTCTCTGTCTTCTTTCTTCTATCGTAGTCCCTATTTTTATCATCTGAGAAATTCCCTAATGCTGTTAGGACTGCATCTCTGCTTTGTTCCCCACCTTGTGACCAAGGAAGAGAGAAGCCTGCATGTTCCCGCCACCTACTGGAGCCCTGCTACTTGCTGAGAGAGCAACCCTTGCTTGGTGACCCGTGATCATGACCATGTTACACTGGCTTGTTTTGTCCGCCATTAGCCAACACTGAAGGACATCGTAAGAATCGGCCAGCTCTGTGAAATCCATTTCCGTGAGCTCTGGAGAGCTGCTCTGAAGGCTGTTTCTCACCACCTTGCACAGTGAGTTCTTTATGAAGATACGTAAAAAGATTTTTCCCTTCGGGCACCTGGGTGGCTCAGTTGTTAAGCGTCTGCCTTCGGCTTGGGTCATGGTCCCAGGGTCCTGGGATCGAGCCCCACATTGGGCTCTCTGCTCCGCGGGAAGCCTGCTTCTCCCTCCCCCTGTTTGTGTTCCCTCTCTCGCTGCGTCTTTCTCTGTCAAATGAATAAATAAAATCCTAAAAAAAAAAAAAAAAAGACGACTTTCCCTTTGAACCTAGAAACAGGAAGCATATTGTTTTAACCAAATTGCATTATTTTTTTTTTTTTTGGCTTGTTTGTTTTGACTTTTTGGACTCCTGAATTATATAACTGACTGTTTTCCACCTTTGGATAGCTGTTAGAAAATTCAGTATCCACCTCTTTCCATTATGCAGAACTACACAGCCAATACTTGTTTGCAGTAATCTCATACCCGACTCTCTCTACCAAGTTATCTCCCCAAAGTCCAGAAAGGCTCACCTAATTATCTTTAGTTTGCTTTTATCTCGCTGAATCTAGTGTATTTTTATAAGCTGTGTATGGTTTGGAGCAGGGCGAAGGTGGGATAAAATGGATAAATAACAACAGAAACACTGCTGCCTGGTCCTGCCTGCAATCATGTAATGCACTTGCTTCGGGGAGGAAGCCCCCCAGCCTACACTGGCCTGACGTTCCTCTCTGATTGCTGGTATTCAGAATTACATGTGGGTCTGTGTCCCCAGTCTCGGCCCGAGGATATGGGGTAGAACCGGCCTAGGATCTAAGTCTTTTCAGCCTTCTCCGTGTGGTTAAAGATGATTTGTAAAGAGCAAAGGAGGATAGTCTAATCTTTTGTCCCTGGGCCTTCAGATATAATCAGCTTCAAAAGCATCCTTCTCACCTTTAACAATCTCATTTTTAAATTTCTTCAAAGAAGGAAAGTCTACTTCCTCCTTCAATAACCCGTGTCAATGTACAGGGTATTTCAGGTTTAGAAAATCCTATTTGTGTCTAACCAAAGCCGTATTGCTTTACATTAAGCACACTGTTAAAGCTTAAGGATGGAAGAGAACAGCTATTCGTTTTCTCCTCGTTATCTTGAAGATGATCATTAACCATAATCTCAGGTCTGAATATTTTAAGAATATTCAATGACTGCATTGCTTATATTTTAAATATGTCACCAAACATCCATTAGGCAATGCATATGGAGGAACTAAACAGAGTTAGCTAGTATTATTCTTGGTTGTCGTTATCTTGCGTATGCTTAAAAAATATAAATTTATGTAAAAAACCTTATGAGATGAAAGCTCTTATTATCCCTGTAGTGAAGATGTGGAAACTGAGGCACAGAGATATTGTGGAATCTTCTCGTGGTCCCAGCCACCGTCAGGTGATGAAGCCAGAATCCAAACTCAGGACATTTGATGCCAGAGACTTATCTGCATATGCTCTTCTGCCTCTAAACTCCAAGATGTATGCAAGTAGCTAAATGTCCCCAATCTTTGTAGAAGCCTCTTTTTTTGTTTATCATCCTCTAAGTTCTCCACATTTTCCTGAAACAACAATATCTAATATAACGCTGCATATTTTATATGAAATTTGAATATTTTGATTTAATGGTGCTATTATAACCACATGATTTTCTATTGTTTTCAGTGCAAAGGGACAGTATTTTAGTTTCAGACTTGTGTGAGCTCGCCTAGACTCAGCTCTTCATAATTGTTATCTTGTTTCAAGGGACAGAGGGAAAAATGAAAACAATTTTCACTTTTTGTGTATCTGAAATGAGGATTACCAATAAACAAATAATATTCATAATTCACAAATTAAGAATCTAACTCCTTTTTACATAAAACCAGTCAGAACTATCCTCACAACTATCAGCTATCATTATATCCATTTTGTTGATATAATTATATCATCATATCAACTCTCATATCACAGCTCTCAATTTCAACAGTCATTTGCCAGCACTACAAAATCATGGATCTAAGCCCTTAGGTCTCATTTATTGCACCCGGAACTCTATGACCTCGATAGAATTATTAACCCTATTTTACAGGCGAGAAAAACCAAGACCCAGAAAAGGTAAGTAACTGGCCTACACGGACTCATTTTAGTTCTGATATGGCATCAGGATGTCTTTTGCCAAGCGTGTCTAATTTAGGAAAGAGCAAGATTTTATCACAGTCGCCCGATAATCCAAATCCTGTAGTCCAAGCATAACTGTTTACAGACATGTCATCCTTGTCAGACATTCAGAGCACAACTGCCCCTTTGCATCAAAGTTTATTAAAATACTTTGCAATCTCTCAACCAAACCAATTTTGCAAACCAAGCGACAAAAGGAAGGCTCTTGAAGGATTGCCCTTTGGCCACCAGGGGGCGTAAGGCCCGGAGCCGTCCTGCGTGGTCCTGAACTCAGCAGGGTTTTTCTTGTTTGTATTACGCTGGTGGTATATAGAAAGGGAGACTCCCTCAGAAAAGGCATAGAGTAAAGGGTTTTGTAAATCAAAGGTCAACATCTCTTTGAACAACACCTGGTGGTAAATGTATGTCTTTGAGTTATGAAACTTGATCGAGGACTGACAGAATGTGATAAAAAGAAATCAAAGAAATGGAACCTCTACTTCCTCGACACTATTTTCCAGCATTATAAAAATTTGAAAGCGTCTGGCAGAAGAGTTAGCCACAAGGGTTTTTGAAGTATTGATTTCTGGGAGACAATTTCTCTTGATAGACAGCCTGCATTTTAATGATGACCACTTCTTAAAGGTGATCTTGCCTGTCTCCATGTCAAGTCATGCAAATTGCACAGAGTAGGGTATATACGCCCAGCGAGGCAAACTGTGGGTTCAACTTTGTGTATCTTTCTTCCTGGAAGCACTGTTTGTATATCTAAAATTTATGTGAAAGCTGTTTCCTTAGCGGTGTGATGCAACTATTGTCCTATACCTGGGTCAGTTCTGTTTGAATCTAACTGTTGTTATGCAGATTGTCAGCATGGGCCAAAATTATGAAGAGTCGTTGATTGTAAAATAAAATAATAAAGAGAAAAATCAGTAGGAGAGTGCCTGGGGTGAATTTATAATGCATTTAAAGTGTGAAGCTGTCCATTTAACCCTTAACAATATTCATTTTCTTCACAGTGTGCAAACCTTGTCAGTAGTTTGAAAAGCTATGAATTTAAATAACCTTAAGCAGCCTGAGAAATGAATAATTTGATAGGTATATCTGGCAGATGGTTGAAATGTCTTAAGTTTTTTTTTTTTCCCTGAAAATATGCTGTAGGATTTCTGCCAAACTTAGGTTGTAAGGAAGGCAAAAATCAGACAATAAATGCTCCGTATTTGCAAACTACCAATGCTAAGGTGGCATTTAAGAACAGTTGCAAGTCCTTCCTCCCTTGATCCTTTGAGGATGGGCCTGAAAAGCAAGAGCTTTTTTTGTTTGCTTTTTTCCCTAAGATGTATTTTTTTTAGATTGTCAAAACGAATTTAATCTAAGAGATTAAAATCCATGACTTGCTGGTACCTCTCCAGCTTGTCTTTATTTTTTTGTAGAGTTTAATGCTTATTTCAATATTAATGTGGGTACTGACAACTCCACTCACATACTCTGATTGACATCTCATTGAAGGGACTCTGGTGAGAAACAAAACGTATCTTTTCCCCTCTGGCTGTTGTTGATGTGGGCAGACACACTCCTTCTCTTGTGCAAATAGCTGGAAAAAAATTAGCTGAAAATAATATTGCTGACCTTGATCAACATGCATTCATTAAAAGCCAATGTCTTTACCAGCAGTGTGGTCTGGATGTAGAGTAAATATCACTGGTGCTATAAAGGAGGATCCTGATACAGGATGCATAGGATCAACCCAACTCACATTCACAAATATGGAATATGGATGATATGCCATGATCCAACAAACGAATATATGCTCAAGGCTCAAAAAATAGCCCCCAAACTAACAAAAATAGCAATATAATAGCATTCTTTGGAAATTATCAAGGTCAGACAACACATTTTTAAGAATAAAAAATATACTAAATATAATAACATAAAAGGCATTAATTTATGAACCCAAACGTATATGGTATGTCAGAGGGTATGTAAAAATCAGAAGTCTTTGAAGATAATGACAAAGTTACAATTTTTAATATGATGATTACAATTTCTTTTTTTTCAGATTTTATTTATTTCACAGAGAGAGAGCACAAGCAGGGGGAGCGGCAGGCAGAGAGGGTGAAGCAGGCTCCCTGCTGAGCAAGGAGCCTGATGTGGGACTCCATCCCAGCACCCTGGGATCATGACCTGAGCTGAAGGCAGACATTTAACCAACTGAGTTACCCCGGCACCCGATGATTACAGGTTCTTGAATACTTTAGTATGTTGGGGTGTCTGGGTGGCTCAGTGGGTTAAGTATCTGCCTCTTGATTTCTGCTCAGGTCATGATCTCATCAGGGTCCTGGGATTGAGCCCTGCGTCAGGCTCTGCACTCAGTGGGGAGTCTGCTTGAGGATTCTGTCTCTCTGTCTGCCTCTCTCTCTCTCTCTGCCCCTCGCCCACTCACACAAGCGCCCGTGTTCTCTCTCTCTCAAATAAAAAAAAATAAATCTTTTTTTAAAAAGATTTTATTTATTTATTTGCCAGAGAGAGACACAGCGAAAGAGGGAACACAAGCAGGGGGAGTGGGAGAGGGAGAAGGCAGCTTCCCACTGAGCAGGGAGCCCCATGCGGACTTGATCCCAGGATTCTGGGATCATGACCTGAGCCAATGGCAGATGCTTAACCAACTGAGCCACCCAGGTGCCCCCAAAATAAATAAATCTTTTATTTTATTTTTTTTAAGATTTTATTTATTTATTTGACAGAGAGAGACACAGCAAGAGAGGGAACACAAGCAGGGGGAGTGGGAGAGGGAGAAGCAGGCTTCCCGCTGAGCAGGGAGCCCGATGCGGGGCGTGATCCCAGGACCCTGGGACCATGACCTGAGCCAAAGGCAGACGCTTAACGACTGAGCCACTCAGGCACCCCTAAATAAATCTTTAAAAAATATATTTAAATACTTCAATATGTTGAAATAATAAAACAGGTAAAAATATAAAATATTTTTAAATATCAAAACAACTTATACACATGGCTTTATTCAAACCCCATATCCTAACAATAATATAGGTACATGAAAGAGGTAAGGGAAATCAGTCAATTAATGACAGGAATTTAAACTTTCTAACTCTAAATTCAGTGTCTTTTACTACACAAAGCTGCAACAAATTTGTAAAAATTCATTGTAAAAGATTTTGAGATTTATAATTGAAATAAGAATCATCTCTATCAATTACCTTAAAATTTTACATGGGCGCTAAGTATATAAATAGGAGATTGATTTTCAAACCTTCATGTTTACTTTTATAGGCTTACTCATATGTCTTTGGTTTGAGTTTAATATTTTGAAAAATTCCTTTCAATTGCAATCTAAGTTGTTCGCTATAATCTTCATTCAGTGAGTAAGAGAGCCACAGTTCCTGCCGGGTAAAGCTCCTATTCTTCTGGCAGGGCAGAAATACCTTAAAGAACTGTTACAAAAGCAATTTTTTCATTATTGCTGTGTTAACCAGTCACAATGGCTAAAATTAACAAATCAAGAAACAGCAAATGCTGGCGAGGTTGTGGAGAAGGGGGAACCCTCCCACACTGTTGGTGGGAATGCAGGCTGGTGCAGCCACTCTGGAAAACAGGATGGAGGTTCCTCAAAAAGTTGAAAATAGAACTGCCCTGTGACCCGGCAATTGCTTTACTAGGTATTTACCTAAAGGATACAAACATAGTGATTCAAAGGGGCACGTGCACCCCAATGCTTACAGCAGCAATGCCCAGAGTAGCCAAACTATGGAAAGAGTCCAGATGTCCATCGACAGATGAATGGATAAAGAAGATGTGGTATATTTATACAATTGAATATTACTCAGCCATCAAAAAATGAAATCTTACCATTTGCAATGACATGATTAGAACTAGAGGGTATGATGTTAAAAAGAAATAAGTCAATCAGAGAAAGACAATTACCATATGATTTCACTCACATGTGGAATTTAAGAAGCAAAACAGAGGATCATAGGGGAAGGGAGGGAAAAATAAAATAAAATGAAATCAGAGAGGGAGACAAACTATAAAAGACTTTTAACTATAGGAATCCTGAGGGTTGCTGGAGGGGAGGTGGGGGGATGGGGTAACTGGGTGATGGGCATTAAGGAGGGCATGCGATGTAATGAGCACTGGGTGTTATATGCACCTGATGAATCACTGAACTCTACCTCTGAAATGAAAAATACACTCTATGTTAATTAATTGAATTTAAATACAATAACATTTTTTTAAAAATTATTGCCGTGTTAAGTACTATGAAATAGAGTTACAAATTGTTATCAGAAGACATGATAGAGTTTCCTGAAGTTATTAAAGAGAGGGATCTGAAGCTGCTTTTCAGGAAGGTAAAAATTTAGCTGAGATTTGAAAAATTAGCTTGGCAAAAATCTGGCCCAGGAAACAGCATATACAAAGTCTTGAGGATATTCTGAAGGGTAGAACATGTCTGAGGAACCTAAACAAAGCTGTAAGCTAGAGCCCATATAACAAAAGGGGTGGGGCGGAGAATCAGAAGTTCAGCCTTGTAGAGTTGACAGTGACCAGATTAGAGATGCTTGTAAGAACAGAAGAGGTAGTTTGTTGTTTACGCGAAGAGAAGTGTTTTATGCCAGGGAATGACATGGTTCAGTTTGGGTAGCTTGGTCCCAGTTTACTAGCCTCCTCCATTTCTTTGTTTCTGAACTTTTGTTCTAGCCAAACTGAGCTAGCCACCGACTCTTAAATATATGATTTAATATCCTATCCTATTTCGACTGCTTCTGTCATGTTCCTTGTCTAAAATTATCTATACTTCTTGCCCAATAGCCTCTATTTGGAAATATAACTGTGCCATCTACTCTGCAAGTTTGTAAGTACTTATTAGCACACCTATATTTTCATGGACTGTGGATACACCACTGACGGGGCGGCGAGGGGGGGGAGTCTTTTTCCTCCTTCCTCTTAGGTTCACTGCCTGAGGCCCTGCAAACGAAACTGACAAAAGACAAATTAACAGGAGAAAAATGATTATTTCATATGCATATGTCAGGCATCACAGAAATGAAATGAAAACCCCAAAGAGGCGTCTGACTTGGAGGTTTATAATCCATTTTTAACAAAGGACAATACATTTGTGGAGAAGTGGCAAGAAAAAGGAGGCTTTTGAGCTTCTAGGGGCAGGCAGGCAAATACATGGGGAAAAAAACCAATGGAAGATAATGGCTATTTAGTAAAGTTTGCTCATGCAGGCCCATGTTGGTGCTGACTTTCCATTTTTTTCATGGCAATAAAACTGCCCCAGGGAAAGAGAATTTATGGCATTCTTCATTTCTCACAAGTTTCTGCTCCTAGTCAGATAAAGGAAGCTCCGGGAAGGCTTGTTTCTGCATTTGTTGATTCCCAGCAGCCTTCAGTGTAAAATAATCCATATATGACAGTAGTATTTTGGGGGGGTGGCAAATCATGATTCCTTTCACCACTTTGAATAACTATGACAGCACATCCATGCAGCACTTTATTCTGGACAGTGAGTCTTTGTAAACAGGGAAAATTCTCCAGTTCTCATTAAGAGATACTAGGAAAGTCTCAGAAAAAGCAACAACCTAGAGAACGGATCAAGATGGATGCCTGAGCACACAAGCCTATCCTTCTGTCCAAAACTCTTAACATTAATAACATTTATTTAAAATTAATAAATAGTATTCAGATATAAAGAATATCATCTGTGGGCCTAGAATGTTAGAAATTCCTAAAAGATAGAAAGATATGGATCAGATTTCTGAAAGTATCTATAACCAAAAATATACAAGAGTCTTAGAGTTCTGGAAAGGTTTCAGGGATTCTGAAAGTGTTCAGAGGTTGATAATTTGAGAAATAGCACTTAGAATAGCCTGGGAGTTTGGTTTCTCAAGGAGTGGGCAGAGGAAGAATTCACCTGTAAGTATGGAAAATTGTACCTTAAAAGCAGGACATTGTTCCTGGGAGATGGGAGTTTATCCCTTATGGAAGCTTCCTGAAAGAATCACTAATGAGTGTACTTGAGTAAAATAAAAACTAATTTAATGTAAAATACTCAGAGTCAGCTACATCACATTAGCTACTGCCTACTAATCAATTATAAATTACTCAATTAACTAATTTAACGATGAATTTCAGGTCCTCAGCCAGTACATAGCATTTATCTTGGATCCAGCATAAGGTTTTTGACTTAATGTTACAAGTAGGATTCCACCAAAGGCCAAATCTTCACATGTTCCTAATGATAAAGTAAAAGTCAAAACCACCTTTCAGGGCGCCTGGGTGGCTCAGATGGTTAAGCGTCTGCCTTTGGCTCAGGTCATGATCCCAGGGTCCTGGGATCAAGTCCCTCATCAGGCTCCCTGCTCCTTGGGAGCCTGCTTCTCCCTCTGCTTCTCTCTCTCTCTCTCTCTCTCTCTCTCTGTCATGAATAAATAAATAAAATCTTAAAAAAAAAACACCTTTCAAATTTCATCTTCCAGATCTTGATTATTGGATCATTACAATTAGCAACATTGATGCAGTTGATATATAGAGAAGACTGCACACAATTGCAAAAACATATTTTCAAGCACAAGCACACATGAAATATTTCCAAATATCTATAATATGCTAAGTCAAATAGTCCAGTGAAAAATACCAATGAATTGAAATCATATAAAGAATGTTCTTATGCAACTGAACCAATGTGAGTTGGCTCCTTGGTGAGTCACAGATACAGCAGGTGGAGTTTGTCACACAGAATAAAGTTTATTTGCAGCAAATAAGAAGATCATGGGAATAACTTCCAAAGCCATGAGTCCCCAAGCAAGGGAGAATGGGTTCCTTTTATTTAGGGTTAGGATGAATATTTGGATAGGGAAGCTTTGTCAACATATGTAGAAGTGGGCATAAGGCAGCATATGTGCTTTAAGGAAACATGCCTATACGTACATTGTAGGTTACAAACATTGTATGTTATGTAAATGAGACTTGTGCTCCTCCTTGGGTGGACATTTTAGTATTATAATGATGTAAAGGTGGTTCTTGTTCATTCTAGAGGTCACTCCATGGTCCATCTGTGCAGGTGTGAGTTACACTCAAACCGGTCTGGGAGGTCTGGGCTAGCTGGAGGTCTTGTCAGGACAGTCACTATCCCTTGTGGGCTGGCTTCAGTTTCCATTTGCCTGAGTTAAGACATGAGGTGGAAAGATGAGCTTAAGGAAAAATATGGGACAAAGATTGATGAGTACAAGCAGGTGGATAGTAAAGGTCAGGTCTTGGGGTCTAGCTGGTGACACTTTGACCAGAATACATTAAGTTAAATCAATGTAAATACATAACCAGATGATGCTTATATGTTAGAAATTGGAAACTTTGTATCTAAATAATCTAGGATAAGATTGGTAGCTAAAATGAAAATTAGAAAATTTATTTATTTATTTAGTTAGTTATTTTAGAGAGAGCGAGAGCATGCAAGCAAGGGGAGGGGCAGAGGGAGATGGAGAGAAACATACTCCCCACTGAGTGCAGAGCCCAGACCCAGGGCTCAATCTCACAATCCAGAGATCATGACCTGAGCCAAAATCAAGAGTTGGACACTCAACCCACTGAGCCATTCAGGAGCCCAAGAAAATATTTTTAACTAAATGATAATCAAGGTGCATATAAATCTAGAAGGAAAGTATAGTTTTAAATTCATGTTAAAAAAGAAGGAATGCAGAAAAAATAAGCTAAGCACCCAACTCAAGAAGTTAGAAATATAAATAAAATTAAATACAAGAAATACAGACCAAGAAAATTAGAATGAAGGAAACCATAAAGAGAAAAATACTAACAAAAGGGAATAAATATATAATGCAGGAAACAAATACAAATGTTAGATATTTGAAAAGCCTAATAAAATGAATATCCTTCTAGGAATACTGATCAAAAGAATAGGCACAGGGCGCCTGGGTGGCTCAGTCGTTAAGTGTCTGCCTTCAGCTCAGGTCATGATTCCAGGGTCCTGGGATCAAGTCCCACATCGGGCTCCCTCCTCGGGGGGAAGCCTGCTTCTCCCTCTCCCACTCCTGCTTGTGTTCCTGCTCTCACTATCTCTGTTTCTGTCAAATGAATAAATAAAACCTTTAAAAAAAAAAAAAGAATAGGCACAAAAGGCTCACATTAAGAATTTAAAAAGGAATTTAAAAAGGACATTGCTAAAAGTGCTATAACTACTAAAACTAGATGATACATTATAAATAACTGAATTTAGGTTTAAAATGTAGATTTTTAAAGCTATATTACTAGAAATAAAAATGAATAAAACTTGGGGGAGGAGCAAGCTGGCAGAGAAATAGGAGACCTGGATTTCGTCTGGTCCCAGGAATTCAGCTGAATAGGGATCAAACCATTCTGAACACCTACGAACTCAACAGGAGATCGAAGAGAAGAATAGCAAAAACTCTCTGAACAGAAAAGCGACCACTTTCTGGAAGGTAGGACGTGCGGAGAAGTGAATCCGAGGCGATATTCGGGAGGATAGACGGCGGGGGAGGGGGCCTCTGTTGGCTGCTTCTGGCAAGTGATAGAGCCGCGGAGCACAAAATCGGAACTTTTAGAAGTCGGCTCCGCTGAGGGACGTCGCTCCAGTGGCTAAGCGGGGGGTGGAACCCTCACGGGACGGTGTGGTCTCAGGACCCTCGGGGTCACAGAAAGCCTGGGGGTGCCTGAGTGTGGCAGAGCTCCCAGGTATCGGAGCGGGAAAGCCGGCTGCAGAGACGGAGCCGAGGCGCGGGCTCTCAAGCTCGGGGTTGCCATAAACTGTGATCCGCGGACCAGTCGGGCCACTGCTCCTGCAGCAGGGACCCAACAAGCGGCAGAGCCGGGGAGACTCCCCTTCCTCCCCCGGGAGGAGCGGTGCGGGAGCGCACCGCAGGGATCTGCTGGGTTTGGAGACTCCACACGGGGTCGAGTGCCAGAGATAGAAATGCTCGGTCACAGACCGGGTGAGCACGGAGTGTGGCCGGAGACCGGGGAGATGGGAGTCATTGACTGCTTTTCTCTGGGGGTGCACTGAGGACCAGGGCCTGAGTTCTTGCCTCCTCCCAGGCGGAGACTGGGAGGCCACCATTTTCACTCTCGTCCTCCAAAGCTGTACTGAGAGCTTGCCGGGAACAAAAGCTCCTGAGAACAAACCCGACAGATTACTTAGCCTGGACTGGCAAGGGCGGGGCAATTCCGCCTCCGGCAAAGACATTTGGGAACCACGGCAACAGGCCCCTCCCCCAGAAGATCAGCACGACCAGCCAGCCAAGATCAAGTTTACCGATCAATGAGAATGGCAGAACTCCAGCGCTAGGGGAATACTGCACATAGAAACCATGGCTTTTTTACCATGATTCTTTAGTCTTTCAAAGTTAATTTTTTAAATTTTCTTTTTTATCTTTTTCTTTTTTTTAATTTTTCTTTTTCCCTTTTTCAACCAACATCTTATCAATCCCTTTTTTAAAAATCTTTTTTATTTTTCATTTTTAGTCATATTCTATCACTTCATAGTAGTTAACCTTATTTTTGGTATATATATAAGTTGTTCTCTCTTTAAAATTTTGGGATACAGTTTCTTCTAAAAGACCAAAATATACACTAAATCTCTAGTGTATGACTTTGTTCTAGTATCCTGCCTGATCACATTCTCTCTCTTTTATTTTTTTAATTCCTCTTCTTTCATTTTTCAACCAACTTCTTATCAATTCCTTCTATGAAATCTTTTATAATTTATCTTTACAGTCATATTCCATCCCTTCATCATATTTACCCTTATTTTTGTACATATATAAGTTTTTCTTTCTTTAAAATTTTGGGAGGCACTTTCTTCTAACATACCAAAATACACCCAAAATCTAGTGTGTGGCACTGATCTATGCACCTGCCTGATCATATTTGATCATATTTTTCTTTATATCATTTCCTTTTTCTTTTTTCTTTCTTTCCCTTTCTTTTTCCCCAGTTTCAGGTCTCTTCTGATTTGTTTAGTGTATATTTTTCTGGGATCGTTATTACCCTGCTAGCATTTTGTTCTCTCATTCATCTATTGTCCTCTGGACAAAATGACAAGATGGAAAAAAATCACCTCAAGAAAAGAACAAGAGGCAGTACCGACTGCCAGGGACCTAATCAACACAGACATTAGTAAGATGTTGGAACTAGAGTTCAGAATGATGATTTTAGATATTAACTGGGCTTGATAAAAGCATAGAAGATATTAGAGAAACCCTTTCTGGAGAAATAAAAGAACTAAAATCTAACCAAGTCAAAATCAAAAAGGCTATTAATGAGTTGTAATCAAAAATGGAGGCTGTAACTGCTAGCATAAATGAGACAGAAGAAAGAATTAGTGATATAGAAGACCAAATGACGGAAAATAAAGAAGCTGAGAAAAAAAGAGATAAACAACTACTGGATCACGAGGGGATAATTCAAGAGATAAGTGATACCATAAGACGAAACAACATTAGAATAATTGGGATCCCAGAAGAAGGAGAGAGGGGGGCAGAAGGTATATTGGAGCAAATTATAGCAGAGAACGTCCCCAATTTGGGGAAGGAAACAGGCATCAAAATCCAGGAGGCACAGAGAACCCTCCTCAAAAATCAATAAAAATAGGTCAACACCCTGACATCTAATAGTAAAACTTACAAATCTCAGAGACAAAGAGAAAATCCTGAAAGCAGCTCAGGACAAGAGATCTGTAACCTACACTGGTAGAAACATTAGATTGGCAACAGACCTATCCACAGAGACCTGGCAGGCCAGAGAAGACTGGCATGATATATTCAGAGCATTAAATGAGAAAAATATGCAGCCAGGAATACTATATCCAGCTAGACTGTCATTGAAAATAGAAGGAGAGATAAAAAGCTTCCAGGACAAACAAAAACTAAAGGAATTTGCAAACATGAAACCAGCCTTACAAGAAATATTGAAAGGGGTCCTCTAAGCAAAGAGAGAGCCTAAAAGTAACATACCAGAAAGGAACACAGACAATATACAGTAACAGTCACCTTACAGGCAATACAATGGCATTAAATTCATATCTTTCAATAGTTACCCTGAATGTAAATGGGCTAAATGCCCCAATCAAAAGACACAGGCTATCAGTTTGGATAAAAAAAACAACACCCATCGACATGCTGTCTGCAAGAGACTCATTTTAGACCCAAAGACACCTCCAGGTTGAAAGTGAGGGGGTAGAAAACCATTTACCATGCTAATGGACACCAAAAGAAAGCTGGGGTGGCAATCCTATATCAGACAAATTAGATTTTAAACCAAAGACAATAAGAGATGAGGAAGGACACTATATCCTATTTAAAGGGTCTATCCAACAAGAAGATCTAACGATTGTAAATATCTATGCCCCTAACATGGGAGCAGCCAATTAATAACAAAAGCAAAGAAACACATCGACAACAAAACAATAATAGTAGGGGACTTTAACACCCCCTCACTGAAATGGACAGATCATCTAAGCAAAAGGTCAACAAGGAAATAAAGACTTAAAATGACACCCTGGACCAAATGATCCTCACAGATATATTCAGAACATTCCATCCCAAAGCAACAGAATACACATTCTTCTCTAGTGTCCATGGAACATTCTCCAGAATAGATCACATCCTAGGTCACAAATCAGGTCTCAACTGGTACCAAAAGACTGGGATCATTCCCTGCATATTTTCGGACCACAATGCTTTGAAACTAGAACTCCATCACAAGAGGAAGGTTGAACAGAGCTCAAATACATAGAAGCTAAAGAGCATCCTACTAAAGAATGATTGGGTCAACCAAGAAATTAAAGAAAAATTAAAAAAATTCATGGAAACAAATGAAAATGAAAACACATCTGTTCAAAATCTTTGGGATGCAGCAAAGGCAGTCCTAAGAGGAAAGTATATAGCAATACAAGCTTTTCTCAAGAAACAAGAAAGGTCTCAATTATACAACCTAACCCTACACCTAAAGGAGCTGGAGAAAGAACAGCAAATAAAGCCTAAACCCAGCAGGAAAGAGAAATAATAAAGATCAGAGCAGAAATCATTGAAATAGGAACCAAAAGAACAGTAGAACAGATCAATGAAACTAGGTGCTGCTTCTTTGAATTAATAAGATTGATAAACCCCTAACCAGACTTATCAAAAAGAAAAGAGAAAGGACCCAAATAAATAAAATCATGAATGAAAGAGGAGAGATCACAACCAACACCAAAGAAATACAAACAATTATAGGAACATATTATGAGCAACTCTATGCCAGCAAATTAGATAATCTGGAAGAAATGGATGCATTCCTAGAGATGTATCAACTACCAAAACTGAACCAGGAAGAAATAGAAAACCTGAACAGACTTATAACCACTAAGGAAATTGAAGTAGTAACCAAAAATCTTCCAACAAACAAAAGCCCAGGGCCAGATGGCTTCCCAGGGTAAATTCTACCAAACATTTAAAGAAGAATTAATAGCTATTCTTCTGAAACTGTTCCAAAAAAATAGAAATGGAAGGAAAACCTCCAAACTCGTTTTATGAGGCCACCATTACCTTGATCCCCAAAACAGACAAAGACCCCATCAAAAAGGAGAATTACAGACCAATATCCTTGATGAACATGGATGCAAAAATTCTCACCCAAAAACTAGCCAATAGGATCCAACAGTACATTGAAAGGATTATCCACCACGACCAAGTGGGATTTATCCCTGGGCTGCAAGGTTGGTTCAACATCCGCAAATCAATCCATGTGATACAATATATTAAGAAAAGAAAGAACAAGAACCATATGATCCTCTTAATAGATGCAGAAAAAGCATTTGACAGAGTTCAGCATCCTCTCTTGATCAAAACTCTTCAGAGTATAGGGATAGAGGGGACATAACTCAATATCAAAGAAGCCATCTATGAAACCCACAGCGAATATCATCCTCAGTGGGGAAAAACTGAGAGCTTTCCCCTGAGGAACACGGCCGGGATGTCCACTATCACCACTGCTATTCAACATAGTATTAGAAGTCCTAGCCACAGCAATCAGACAACAAAAAGAAATAAAAGGCCTCCAAACCGGCAGAGACGTCAAACTCTCACTCTTTGCAGATGATAGGATACTTTATGTGGAAAACCCAAGAGACTCCACCCCAAAACTGCTAGAACTCATACAGGAATTCAGTAAAGTGGCAGGATATAAAATCATTGCACAGAAATCAGTGGCATTCCTATACACCAACAACAAGACAGAAAAAAGAGAAAGTAAGGAGTCGATCCCATTTACAATTGAACCAAAAACCATAAGATACCGAGGAATAAATTTAACCAAAGAGGCAAAGGATCTGTACTCAGAAAACTATAAAATACTCATGAAAGAAATTGAAGAAGACACAAAGAAATGGAAAAACGTTCCATGCTCATGGATCGGGAGAACCAACATTGTGAAGATGTCAATGCTACCTAGAGCAATCTACACATTCCATGCAATCCCCATCAAAATACCATCCACTTTTTTCAAAGAAATGGAACAAATAATCCTAAAATGTGTATGGAACCAGAAGAGACCCCAAATAGCCAGAGGAATGTTGAAAAAGAAAAGCAAAGCTGGCAGCATCACAATTCCAGACTTCAAGCTCTGTTACAAAGCTGTCATCATCAAGACAGTATGGTACTGGCACAAAAACAGACACATAGATCAATGGAACAGAATCGAGAACCCAGAAATGGACCCTCAACTCTATGGTCAACTCGTCTCTGACAATGCAGGAAAGAATGTCCAATGGAAAAAAGACAGTCTCTTCAACAAATGATGTTGGGAAAATTGGACAGCCACATGCAGAAGAATGAAACTGGACCATTTCCTTACACCACATACAAAAATAGACTCCAAATGGTTGAATGACCTAAATGTGAGACAGGAGTCCATCAAAATCCTAAAGGAGAACACAGGCAGCAACCTCTTCGACCTCAGCCACAGCAACTTCTTCCTAAAAACATTGCCAAAGGCAAGGGAAGCAAGGGCAAAAACGAACTATTGGGACCTCATCAAGATAAAAAGCTTTTGCACAGCAAAGGAAACAGTCAACAGAACCAAAAGACAACTGACAGAATGGGAGAAGATATTTGCAAATGACCTATCAGATAAAAGGCTAATATCCAATATCTATGAAGAACTTATTAAGCTCAACACCCAAAGAACAAATGATCCAACCAAGAAATAGGCAGAAGACATGAACAGACATTTTTCCAAAGAAGACATCCAAATGGCCAACAGACACATGAAAAAGTTCTCAACATCGCTCAGCATCAGGGAAATCCAAATCAAAACCTCAATGAGATACCACCTCCCACCAGTCAGAATGGCTTAAATTAATGAGTCAGGAAATGACAGATGTTGGTGGCGATGCGGAGAAAGGGGAACCCTCCCACACTGTTGGTGGGAACACAAGCTGGTGCAGCCATTCTGGAAAACAGTATGGAGGTTCCTCAAAAAGTTGAAAATAGAGCTGCCCTATGACCCAGCAATTGCCCTACTGGGTATTTACTCCAAAGATACAAATGTAGTGATCCGAAGGGGTACATGCACCCCTATGTTTATAGCAGCAATGCCCACAATAGCCAACCTATGGAAAGAGCCAAGATGTCCATCAATAGATGAATGGATAAAGAAGAAGTGGTATATATCTACAATGGAATATTATGCAGCCATCAAAAGGGATGAAATCTTGCAATTTGCAACGATGTGGATGGAACTGGAGGGTATGGTGCTGAGCGAAATAAGTCAATCAGAGAAAGACATGTATCATATGATCTCACTGATATGAGGAATTCTTAATCTCAGGAAACAAACTGAGGGTTGTTGGAGTGGTGGGGGGTGGGAGGGATGGGGTGGCTGGGTGATAGACATTGGGGAGGGTAGATGCTATGGTGGGCACTATGAATTGTGTAAGACTGTTAAATCACAGACCTGTACTTCTGAAACAAATAATACATTATATGTTTTAAAAAAAAGAAGATAGTAGGAAGGGAAAATGAAGGGGGGAAATCAGAGGGGGAGACGAACCATGAGAGACTATGGACTCTGAGAAACAAACTGAGGGTTCCAGAGGGGAAGGGGTGGGCGGATGGGTTAGTTTGGTGATGGGTATTAAAGAGGGCATGTACTGAAGGGAGCACTGGGTGTTATATGCAAACAATGATTCATGGAACACTGCATCAAAAATTAATGATGTAATGTATGGTGATTAACATAACATAATAAAATTAAAAAATGCAAAAAAAATAATGATTGAATGGTAAAAAAAATGAACAAAACTGATACTAGAAGATATAACAAATCTGCATAGTCTTATAACTATTAAAGAAATTACGTTTCTTTATATATACATATATAATATTTATATACCAAAAAAGTTGAGGCACAAATGGCTACTAGAGGAATTTTTACCAGCTTTTAAATTCTCAGTCTGATAATGCCAAAATCTATGCCATATCTGAATCCAATTCTGATGCTTGATAAAACATTTGATAAAATTCAGTATATTTTTATGAAAAAGAGGATACATAAAAATTAAGAATTGAGAGGAATTCCCTTAACATGGGTTGAAAATCTACAAAAAGGATCTATACTGTATATTATTAAATAACATATATAAATATAAAACCTATATTTCATTGGGAATATTCAATGTTTCCTCTTTCAAATAGGAAACAAAACAAGGTGCCCAGGACCACCATTCCTGTTCAGTAATTAACTTGAGGTACTTGTAGTGCAGTGTGACAAGACAGGGAAGCCAACTAACATATGGGATAAGAATTTGAGGGAGGGGAATGAAACTCATTATTTACAGATGATATGAGCGGGTATAGAAAATCCATAAGACTCCACAAACGCAGTATTAAAATGAATTATTGAGCTTAACAAGTTTGCTTAACACAATTTACTTTGTATAGAACTAGTAAAAAGTTAGAAAGTAAAATTTTATAGCAGATGCCTTTTACTATAGCATCAAAATTATCAAATACCCGAGAATAAACATAACAGTGGAGTATAAGATATATATGTAGATAATTATAAAGCCTTTGATGATAAAAGTTAAAGAACGAAGTAAATGACTATTATACCACAGTCATCAATGACTTATTTTAAGAACAGTAATTCTTCTCAAACTAATCTTTAGATTCTGACTAATCCTAGTTTTTTTTTCCTTAAATCAACACATGCATGGTGAAAAATCACAAGATACTTGGAGAGTTTACTAGAGGAGAGTTTAACCATAGAGATGTTTGCTTGGAGGCCCTGCACTCTTCTCTTTTTCCTACAATCTTATTGGTTGATTTTCTGTGATGGGGGCACTCTAATTCTGTGAGGTTTCCTTAAGCTTCACATTTTTCCTGTTATTCAGAATAATCTACATGCTTTTGCCTGACAGAAAGACTGCACTGAGTATTAATGTTCTTCATTTCTCTTACCTCTCCCAAGCAGTCATTTCTAAAATAGTCCTAATTAAATGAGGCACCCATTCTACCCATTCTTTATATCTGTCTCTCTCCAAGTTGAAGGAGGTTGGTTCAATTTTCCAGATTTAATGGACTCACCTTTCCCCATCTGACTGTGTCTTCGAAACATGAAGAATGTCCTCACCAAACTGTACAAAAATTTCTGTGGATATTTGGACATTACTTCCTTTTTTCTTAGAAGCAAAACTTTTCAAAGACTTGGGGATAAAGTTTTAACTCGCTTTCTGTTTGGTAAGTATCGCTATTCTTTGCTGGTGTCTATTTACTTTAGTTTAGACTTCCAGGTCAGAAGGAGTAGAATTTCAGATCTGTTCTCTTGTTGTAGTGGTTTATATCCCAAAGTATAAACTTTGAAATATTAACTTTATTTATTAATTATTTTAATACGCTATTCTTCCAAGCATATACCTAGTAAATAACAGCCGTATAAACAGACCGTATTAGATACTGTTATTCAAAATGAATAACAAAAAGTATTTTATCTTTGAGTAATTTTGAATCATTGCTGTGACTGCATAAATCTATCTTTCTCCAGTACTTTACACCATGATGGAGAGAAGAGAGGTAGAGAGGGAAGGAAAAAGACAGAGATACGAGGTGAGGGAAATGGAGGACAAGGGATTGAAAGACACAGAGTGGAGAAAATAAAAAGAGGAGGAGAGAGATTGAGAGAGACAGAGAGGCCACAGAGTCATTTAGCCTAGAAAGATGTCATTTTATTTCAAATCAATATTCAGAGAAAATTATGATGTAATCATTTTAGATGGGAAGGGATCCTCTACCTCATTTCACAACTGAAGAATCAAAGTTCTACTGTGATCACCATGATTAAAAAAGTCATTCTGCTGGCTGGAACTATGAGGTTGGAAGTGACAGGGTGTTTAAAGCATTTGCTTGGATCTTACACATGAATTGAGCCTACGTTAAAAAGATAATAATATATATTCTGCATCATTTAGCAACCAAAAAAAAAAAAAAAAAGAAAGACGATAAAAATAGCTTTGACATTCTCCTTTTTCCCCAACAAAAAACTAGGAGAAAACAATGAAATGCACAAACAAATTTACTTACACACACATACACACCAGGCAAACTGGTTTCTTAAAATCTAGGAGCAAAAGGCTAATATGAGAAAAAGGAAAGGAATGAGCTGAGGTGTGTTGTTATAGCACAGATTCACTTTTCCTTCCATATTTCAACTAGATTATTATTTACAATGGACTGCTGGAGAACCTGCATATCTAATGGTTACATTTCCCAGCACCAAGGCAAATTATTCTTTCACATTAGTTTCATACTTTAGAACAGTATGCATTGCATTGAGACCTTGTAAAGCAGTGTTACATGTGAAACTTTGATCTCCAAAAAAATATCAGGATCAAAGTTTTCCCTGATTTGGACATAAATCTCAGCTCAAATAAAGTGATAATAGTCTAGTCAAGAAAAAGCAACCCAGTACAAATGTCTTTGAATTGGTGTTACTATACATGGTGGGTGTATCACTGAGTTAATTAATCATTTCTTTGAACTTCCATATTCTGCTGTCACCAGGTTAGGAATAAATGCCAGTCACTGTTATTCTATTTGACATTCATTTTCAGAACTAATATTTTGTAAACAGAAAGAAAAAAGGAGTAAAATTTGTGGTTCTGAGAAACACAATGCAGAGAAAGTTTGTGATGTAAAGAAATGCACAGACAGAATTTAACATCTTCACTATTGTTAACTGGAAAATTCTCAGCCTTGATAAAGGACTGATTGAATTTTTGGTTGTTATATTTTTGTGGTTGAAGTTAATTTGAGTGTCCACTGCTGTAATTAATGTCGTTATTAATGTGAAGTCAGGCGGCCTGGACTTGAATCACAGCTCCTCCAATTACCAGCTACTTGAACTTGAGCCAATTACATGACCTCTCCAAGCCACAGTGGCTCCATTTGCAAAATGGGGATGTTAACAGTACCCATCATGTAAGATTGTCATAAGCATTAATATAATAAGAATTGTAAAATATTTTCCATGGTAATTGTGCAATATTCTTGCTCATAATTATTATTATAACACAGAAATTTAAAAAGTATTCGTCAATGACAGGAATTTTAAAGTTTGTTCTGAGGAATTATGGGAATTCTATAGACCAGCAACTAAAGTGATGAGTAGACTGGCCTGAGATTGTCCATCCCCCGCTTCAAATGGGACAGTTATACTCTTAATTTCTTTTATGCTCTTTTTCATGGAAAATTTTAAACATATTTAGAAGCAATGAGAACATTATAATAAACCCCATGTATCCATCACCCAGCCTTATAGAATTAATATTTCAATATATTTTACATAGTGTTTTTCTTCACAAGATTTGGCTTGCAAAACATTTCCGATAAAAATAAATAAATTTAAAAACCACTAACTTACAGGCTAAATACATTCTAGTGAAAAATAAAATCTTTCTTAGCCATCCATTGGCATTCAGGCACCGAAAAGAATGCCATATATAAAAAAACACTTTAATTTTGAGTCAGTTGTGTGCTAAACTTTCTCATCTCCGTCTACATTCTCTGCCTACGGAACCCCATCCAGTCCCAGTCTCATAGCTTTAAAGTCGATTGATGCGCCAGTGACCCTGGCTGTTATCTCTAGCAGCGACCTTTCGAAATGCATAAGATACCCACACAGCTATCGAATAAGGATTCAAACACAAAATGCCCCAGTCAGAACGCTTGATTTTCTTACCCTCAAACATGCCAGTCTCTATCTCAGTAAATGACAGTGCCACTCACCCAGTTACTCAAACCCAACCTGTAGTGATTATTTTACTTTCTCTCTCTCTCTCTTTTTATACTATTCACACCAGAACGTTGCCGCTAAAAAAGAATACATCCCAATTCTATTCACTCCTTACATATCCACTGCTACGACCCTAACTGGTCTCCAAGCCTGTTCTCTTGCCCTTTTATAATCCATTCTCAATGCAGAAACCCAAGTGATCTTTTAAAAACATAAATCAGATGGCATCATTCCCCTGCTCAAAATCCTCCAAAGGAGTTCTATTGTTCCCTGAATGCAACCCAAACTCATCCCAGGGCCCTGTTATCTCCCCTCCACCTCCCCCTGTGTCACTGTCCTTATTCACTATGCTCCAAACACATGGCTTTTTGCCATTGTTATGCTGTCTTCACATGACAACACCAAGCTTGCTCCTGTCATAATGCCTTTGTGCTTGCGGTTCCCTCAGCCTGGAGCACTTTTCTGTCAGATTGTAAAAGGCTGCCTTCTTCATAGCCTCTTCATATCCTACAGGTCTCGGCTTAAATAGTTTCACCTCAGAGTCCTTTCCTGCTCACCCAACCCTAAGTAGTCTCTCCCAGTCACTATCACAGGAAAACCATATTGCACTGTCTTTATGGCACTTAATCACCATCCAAAATGATCTTTTCCATTCATTTGTATTATTTTCTGTGTTCTCACTTTCTAGAAAGTAATCTCGGCGAAAGCACGGACTCTGACTTCCCTGTTAAGTAAATTTTTCCTCAGTGTCTAGATATTAGCTGACACAATATAAATTTGTTGTGATAATATTAGAAAAATAAAAATATTATTAAATAGTGGAGTATGAACCACTATCTCTGTAGGTCAAAGATTTCACCCTCATGTAGCACCCCCCATTTCTAAATGAGCTTTACTTACTCTTTATTTCTCTGAGTCATTTTCCCATGTCTTTTAAATGGGGAAAATTACTAAGAGACATTATTGTTGAGAAAACAGCATGAAATAATAGAGAGCTTATTCTCCATTTGCTTCCACCTCGATCCATTCCCCACCCTTCCTATTCTGCTTTTTGCTGTGGCTGGCATCCATGACCTGCAACACCTAGATTCATCTTTCCTTTGCTTCTCTTTGAGTTCCAATAATGAGTGGAATTTCCTGTTCCTGTCAGGATGGCGGCTATGGTTTCTTCCCCAGCTGACTGTGGTACCAGCTTCTGCCTGGCAGCTCCTCTTCTTTTCCAAGCCCCAGCTCTTATCAGGCATTATTCCTGATTCTATTCCCCCCTCTTGTCTTTTCGGGGGTAGTAATGTGTAGGGATGGAAAAATTTTCCTTCTTCCCTTCTAGGTTCCTTGGCTGGTCTAACAAACTGACATAAAAACAGATTAACAGGAGAAAAACAAATTTTTAATTTTGTACATATGGGAGCCCCATAAAAATATAAGACCCAAAGGCAGTTAGGCAATTGCCATCCAGAGCTAAGGAATGAGATAGGGGTCTGGGACTTCAAAAGAGAGGAGTGAATCACAGGAGAATAAGAAGAGCAAAAGTAGATGTTTGCCTTTCCGTATAGGTAGGCCATTCAGAAGAGAATTATAGCTGGTAGTAGCTCTCTTTCTGGGCCAGGCCCCCTATCTAAATTCCTTTAGGTAGTTAAAAGTTTTTGTTGAGTCTGTAAAAGTTTTTCTTGAGTCTGCTGGGTCTTGATTGACTTCAGCTTAAAACAATCCACATGCCAAAGTGGCACATTTTAGGGTGGCATATTCTGCTCCCCTTCAAATACCTTCCCACTATTGTTAGTGCCTGAAAGCCTCACTGTCCAAACCTTTTTAAATAGTTCTTTCCTAAATTAACTTCAGCTTTTTGATGAGCATTTGTTTCCTGCCAGGACCATGATTGACACAGATATTGTATGCAGGCATTGTCTGTTGCTGCCTAACACATACTTTATTTCAACAAATATTTACTGAGTGCTTACTGCACACCAGGCATTAAATAGGCACTCAGTCAACACTACTTGTATCTGACATATTTACATGAGAGTCATATAAATGTTTTAATTAAACAAGATAGCAAGGTTTAGGCAAAATTAAAAATCATAATAAAGCACCACCCAATTAAACTATGGGTTAATAAAACATAGCAAACGATTCCTGTTCTGATGTGTTGTTATTGTTCTTGCTGTTAGTGTGTCTGTTGATTTTATGCACATACCCTGCATATAGAAAATAGATACATACAGATATATATACTGGTTTATTTATGCATGATCCTTACTCATAGCTGCAGCTTATCAAACTGCAGGTATGAGTTTACATATGTGCAGTTACATATTCACTGGTATGATCTAAAAATGCAGTACTTAATCAGATGAGGCAGATGAAATAAGTGTTTATTTAGTTTCCATTTTATCAAGCAGAAGTCCCTGGTAATGAGCTACCTGTAGGTCCGTCCTGCAGTGGTGTTCTTACATATCCATGGCAGGCAGGCACTGGGACATTGATTCCCAAGGGCTCTGATTCTGGGATCAGAATTCTTAGATTCAATCCCAGCTTCACATCTTACCAACTCCTTGACTTTGGACAAGTTACTCAACTTACATAAACTCTCCAAGTCTCAATTTCCTCATTTGTCAAAGGAGGTTAAAACTAATCATGCCAACCTCAAAAGGCTATTGTGATGATAAACTGAAATAACGTATGTCAAATACTCCTCAAAAGAGCACAGCAAATGTTCATAAAATAGTTGCTACTAATGGGATGATTCATGATGATCCTGAGGCTAGGTAAGATACTGAAGGATATTCAGATATGTAAAAATTATAGTCTCCATATTCATGATAGCAAATAACACAATATCTTTTCTATATCAAACATTCTATGAACTGTTCTCTATTATCATTTTATTTTCCTCAAAGATTACAAACACACGTACATACCTACAAATATATAGATTATATATAGGGCCTTCATTGACCAAGTGTAGTGTATGCTACCTCTGTACTAATCCAGGATAATTAACTAAACTCTACAGCTCCCAATCAAGCCTGTGGATAATCTAGTAGAAAAACAATAATAACACTGAAGTGGGAAATGAAGCTATCTGAGTAAACTTGCCTTTTCCATGAAATCATAAGGAAACATGAATGATCTTTTTTCTATGGTCTTCATCCCTTATCTATAAAGCAAAGGAAGTAAACAAAATATAGTGCTTTTCACTTGTTTAGGAATGACCTAGGATCTTGCTGTTTAATATACAGATTGCTGGCTTCCACACCTAAAACTACTGAGTCTGGATCTTGGAGAAAGGAGAGGAGGCAACAGAAACGCTTTTAAAAAAAATAGTAACAAAGGGGTACCTGGGTGGCTCCGTCATTAAGCGTCTGCCTTTGGCTCAGTTCATGATCCCAGGGTCCTGGGATCGAGCCCACATCAGGTTCCCTGCTCGGCGGGAAACCTGCTTCTCCCTCTCCCATTCCCCCTGCTTGTGTTCCTGCTCTCACTATCTCTCTCTCTCTCTGTCAAATAAATAAATAAAATATTTTTAAAAAATAAAAATAAAAAAATAAAACAAGGATCTCAGGTAATTCTTCTCCACACTGATGTGCCGAGAACCTCAAGGGCAGAAGATTATTCAAGGTATCTCCCAACTTTAGTCCTCAGTGGAATATGTCAAACCATTACTATCCTATTTAAAATATATCCCTGAAAAAATAAAATAAAATAAAATATATTCCTGAAATGATGACTGACCCCATAGATGACTGTGAAAATTGACACTGGTCTAAAACATCCAGACCTTTCTCTCTGTGTTAAAACTATTACCATGTACCTTATCTTTTGACTGGAGTTTTTACATCGCACAATTTGAACACAGAAAAAAAAAAAAAAACATAGCCTTAATGGACTGTGAAGCAGTGAGCCAATCACAAAGGCAACACAAAATTCAATCACAAACACCTGCAACTCATTACAAATTTAGCAGCACAAATACCAGAGGCTGTAATGGGTCTCAGATAGTCTGTGCAACTCTGCCAATATCCACCTATAATTTGGACTTGACATTTACAAAAAAGACAACATTTACAAAAAGAAAAGGGCAAAGAGTTTTACCAAATAGTCCCACTCTTTCAACTTCCCCTCCCTGCCAAGGCACTGCAGGGAAAAAAAAATCAATTCTAAATACGGTGCTATTTGTATTCCTTCTTGAGTGCTTATGAAATGAAATTAATTGATGAGGAATTAAACCAATATTCACTAAGGGATCTAGCGGTACAATATTTTTTCACAGAAAGTAACATTCTCTATAAATGTCTTTAGCATAAAAAATAGGGATAAAGAAGGAAGGGAAAGTGGAAGGAAGAGTTTTTGTTGTTAGATTTTCTTCCTAGTTTGCTTTAAGGATTAGGTGCATTCAGTAAATGTAGTCTTGAAATCCTACAAATGAAAACTGTCACACTTGCGAATATGGATCGATATGGTCGTCATTGTGTGGAGGGAAAAGAAAACTAAACTCAGGCATCAAGAGAATTTAATTCTGGTTCAGGATTCATCCCTAGTGGGGTCAGCTTGGAAAAGTTGTTTAACAACCTACAATTCTGTTTACTCCATTTCGTTTCAACTTTTGAGGACTGCAGACTTGATATCCTTCTTAGGATCTTCTGTTTTAATGTAAGGACTCCTCATAAGCTGTGAGGTACAGACAGTCCATTTTTCTCTCCACATCTTCAATGTTCACTCTCTTCCCTGTTTTTCAGGACATAAGTCTGAGAAACAGATACTGTCATTAGGAATGGATCCTTTAATGTGCCTACTCCACAATGCACCTACTATCCTAAGGAGAAATAATACTTTATACCTTATTCTGGGTATTCAAAAATCTCAGCGATTTTCCTTTGACCATTCTCTCAGTACGTTTTGGAAATTGCTGCGCTTCGATGTCATTTGATATGAGTTGAGGAAAGCGAACTCATTTCAATAGGTATTGAAATTTGATGTGCATTTCAATTTGTATTTGAAATACAAATAGGAAGGAAAATAGTCTGTTAATAAAAAAATCATAATTAATAAAATATTTTCGGGTTACTCTTGGCTCCATAGCCCACCACTTACAAGTCTTACTGAGTTTTTAAAGGAGCTATCATTTGTGTTCTACAAATGTGTGATTTCCCAACCAAGGTCCTTCCCATTTCTTTTCTCACATGTTCTGTAACCGTTTTTGGCATTTCCCTATGCTTCAACTAACAAATATGTTTTAAGTTAACATATAATCACCTTCCTTTATCTGCCAAGTATGCCTCTAAAAACTAAGAGCACCGACCCTCTGTGATTTAGAAGACTCATTCTCATATATGTCAGGTGCCATATCAAAGATCCAAATCCAATCTAGAAGATACCCACGCATAAGTCATTTTCTCAGAAGCTCCGAGATGGCCCGTTGATCACCTCAGGCAGTCTGGGGAAGGTTCTTTCTTTGAGAAAGAGAAGGTGCAATCCCTGGGTATCAGGACAGAGTTCGGCAGTCAGGGATGAAGGGAAGAAAAGGAAATAAAAAGGAAAAGAGATGGCCAGGGATGAGTAGAAACTACATATATATTTGTCTTAGTCTGCTTGGGCCGCCCTCACAAAAATACTAAAAAGTGGGTGTGGCTTAAACAACAGAAATGTCTTTTCTCACAGTTTTCAAGACTGGAGACCTGAGATCGGGATGCCAACATGGTCAGCTCCTGGTGACAGCTCTCTTCCTGATTGGCAGACAGCCACTTTCTGCATCCTCACGTGGCAGAGATAGGGAGAGAGAGGGAGAGAATGACAGAAAGAGAGATCTGTTCTTCTTATTTGCCACAGTCTTATCAGATTAGGATCCCTCCCTTATGAACTAATTTAACATTAATTACCTCCTAAAGACACCTAAATATCTCCAGATACACTGGGGATTGGGGCTTCAGCATATGAACTTGTGGGAAACACAAGTCAGTTCATTGTACTATTATAGAGTAATATAGAGTATATAGAGTATATAGAGTAATATAGAGTAATAAGGAAGGGAAATATCCACAGCATGGATCAGCTTGCTGCGATAGTGTGATTTTTTAATAAGAAATATATATTTGGTCTTCATCCAGTGTTCCTGGCACAGAGTTCCTAAAACTCTTGGAATTTCCTAAGGTGTCTTTTGTTAGGTTAATGGTTTTTTGGAAGGCCCTAAGTAGCCTAAAGTTGGGCTTTAGAAAACAAACCATGTGATTGGACGGTTGTAATTTCCAGTCCCACCCCCTTGACCTACAAAGATGGGAGATGGGCTGGAGATTGAGTTCAACTGCCAACAGCTAATGATTTAATCAATAATGACTGTGTGAAGAAACCTCCACTGAACCCCCCAAAAGGACTAGGTTTGAGGAGCTTCTGTGTTGGTGAACAGGCAGGAAGTGGTACATCCAGAGAGAGCGTGGAAACTCGGTATCTTTCCCTCATACCCTCCCTCTGTACCTCTTCCATCTGCCTATTCCTGAGTTATATTCTTTTATAATAAACAAGTGATTCAGCAAGTACAATGTTCCTCTGAGTTCTGTGAACTGCTCGAGGATATTAACTGAACCCAGGGAGAGGTTGTTAAAACCGTCAATCTATAGCTGGTCAGTCAGAAGCGGAGGTAATAATCTGAGCCTGCCCCTTGTCTGAAGTGTTCAGGGGGTCCAGTGGGGTGGGAGGGAATCTTGTGGGACTGAGCGCTTACCTTATGTATCTTATGCTATCTCCAGGTAGACAAAGTCAGAATTGAGTTGAAGAGTAGGAGGCCCAGCTGGTGTCAGAGAATTACCCAGTGGTGTGGGAAAGCCCCTCGCCACACGTTGGAATCAGTGACGGAAATATTTACTTCCAAACAATACATCTTAATGTTTTATATATATTTATACATTCATAGAAAATGACTAAACGAATATGCTTATTTATGACAGTTGCTTTTCAGTGATTGGATCACGAGTGGTATCTAATTAACTAGTTTTTATCTACCTAATTTCTTATAATTAGGAAAAATATTATGAATAAGTGTTACTCAAACTGAACTGACATTCTCTGGAAAGTAATCTGCTAACTTCTATAGTGATTTATAACTCCCTCACTCAGATCACTGTAAGTGAAACTGTTCTCTGTTCCAATGAACTCTCAACCTCGAAATGCTTTGGGGAGTTCTCCTGGAGTGTAAATTATGAGATTATTCCTAACCTTGTCAGGTTCTGGTGACATACTGCCTACTATAATAGAAGCAATTCATAAAATATTCTTTCACCTGAACCAGTTTCAAGTTCTGTGGCTTTGTAGCTGCCATTGTTCTCGTCCCTCACAGATTGTTTACTACGAGGGATCCTTTATGGGACAGACAGTTGCGAGCTGATTTTACTTGCTAATTCTCAACATTGTTAGCTTGGCTTTAAGGTGGCATTAGAGGGATGCAAAATAGATGTTTGATGAAAGTGATCTGCGCTCAAGTCGGTGCTCTGCAAATGCTTTAAAGGTGTGGCAACTGATATTGAGCCCACGTATCTTTGGAACTGACAACTGGGGCCTGGGGCAGACAGAAACCCTGGCTTAATTAAGACCTGTTACAAAAACCTCATCAAGGAATTCTTGGAGAGTGAACGGATGCAGCGCCCTGAAATCCTCATAGGCAGCAGGAATAGTAAGCAATATTCAGGCCTCGCTGTTCCCCAGGGGTGCACACAGGGTGACCTCGCTTCAGCAGCTCATTGCAGAAGGTGAGACATCTTCCACTCAATAAGGCAGTCGGGTCTCTGCTGCTGGAGTTGTCTTCTAATGTAAGGGGCACTGCACTCAACTGAAAGTATGGACAGTTGGGTACAGGTGTGGGGGGCAGAAAGCGGCAGGGAAGGGCTCTTGTCTGCACTGGGCCAAACACAAATCTTCACATATGAAATGTGTACTTCATTTCGCAGCTGATGAACCCATTCAGTGACATCCACACTTGCTCCAGGACACCTGGAACAATGTGCACTATTTTTAATACTAGTATCTGTGTTGACATTAAAAAGATTGGGAAGCAGGGAGTCAACCAAAGAGCATTTTGCCATCATCTAAATTCAACCTAATTGTGAGCATTTAAAGCAAAGGAAGAAGATTTAAGATATTTGGTAGTAAAGTAAAAATTATTCAATATGCAGAGTCAGTGTCTCTGCCCATTTAGCTGCCTCTTTGACTAATGGTCTAATCTGTGGATGGCTTAAAATTTGATTCATTTGGTACTTCCTTTGCTGCCAAGCAAAACCCAGTGCACACGGTTCTCGAAGATGCTCTGCTTAGCTGCGTCTTCAGCCACACACTACTCCGGCTGGCAGCTTACCCCATTACAGGGCTAAGAGACCTTGAAGAGTATTCATTTCACATTTCACTAATTAGGTGTGTGTATTTGACCTTGCTAATCTCTGCAGAGAAACCTGTAAACAGGTATTGCCTTTTTTTGACATAATACTCTCTGAGTGAATATGAGAGGCAAAAGTGAAGCCCCGGACTCAGTATTCAGGAGGTGCCAAATATCCTTATCTATTTGTATAATCTTAGGAAGACCTCTCATTTCTTGATTCAAAAATCAGACTTAATATTTGTCTTACCAAAGGGTCTGGGATCATAGGGAGGGTATGCCTAAATGACACCCTCAGGTTCATTTTCGAAGCATGGTGTGCTAGAGACAGTGCAAGTATTGGCAGTGTCCACACTGGAGAATCCTTCAGTAGGTTGGTTGACTTTCTCTATAAGAATATGCACACTCAGGGCACCTGGGTGGCTCAGTCTGTTGAGCATCTGACTCTGGGTTTCAGCTCAGCTTGAGATCTCAGGGTCTCCAGATCAACATGGAGCCCTGCAGTGGGCTCCTGGTTCAACCGGGAGTCTGCTTCTCTCCTCTTCTTCTGCCCCTCCCCCACCTCAAGCACGAATTCTCTTGCTCTCTCGCTCTCTAAAAATAAATAAATATTTTCTTTAAAAAAAGAATGTGAGCACTCATCAATACATTCAGTTTTATAATCAACGTGTTTTTCTTTAAAAAAATGCAAACTCTATTTCTGTTTAGTCTATTCGTTTCTATTTATGATATGCTTCTGTTTTTCTCTTTAGATTCAATTACCTTGGAGAGCCATGAGGGCCACAGAGAAAATGCTTTATTGCTATTTGAGATTTATTTCTTCGTAAATGATGAACTTCTCTTTTACTCATTTTCTTGGGGTTAAAAAGAAAACAGAAACATCTAGAAATCTCAAAATCTTCCTCAGTTTTATTCACTTTCCTCCCCCCCCAACCCCCACAGCATCCTTTTAAATTTTAAATCTGATAAAAGAAAGGAAGCAAACATCAAAGCTCCTATGGCTTTATTTTCATTCTCTGCAGAAGTGGAAGTATAGGATTGTAGTTGAGAACTTGTGTTCAAGAGTTAAAAAAAAAAACAGGATTCAAATCCCAGCTGCACTGTGTAACCTTGAACACAATATTTAACCTCAATTTCTTTGTTTCTAAAATAACATAACAGGCCTCAGAGTGCTGTGTGAGCATGAAATAACAAGAAAAATACCAGGCACAGAGTGATTACACAATAAATCACATTACTGTTATCTATAAAAATTAACTCTGACACAGTAATTATTATTCCCAATTTACTACAGAAAAATAAAGACTCAAAGCATTAAATACCATGTCAGATGTTCATATGGTTGGGGAATCACAATCCATATCTTTTTAACTCCGAAGTGTATTTTCCTTTCATAGGCAATTATAGATATATTAGGTTCTTTTATTTCTAAGTTCCAATAAACTAGGCCATCAAACTCTGGTAAGGAATTAAAAACAAACAAACAAACCAAACAAAAACCTGCTGGTCACTCTTGGTCTTTCACAGAACATATATATTAATAGTTAATGAAACCCAACCCAAATGGCCTGCTTCAACCTTTTCATCTTCAAATCCAATTGGCCTGTGGTGTGCAGCAACAGGAAAGATCCAGGAAGCTTCTTCACTAACTGAATTTGTTTGTTTGTTTGTTTGTTTGTTTGTCTCTTTCTCCCCTACTAGGTCTGCATTAACATTTTCTTTCTTTTATGAAAAAAAATTCAAATGCAAAGAGGAAGGGAAACACTTAATCCACTCTAGTAGATCTGTCAGACATATGGCCTGTGGAGTAATTTAATCCAGCCCACCATGGAATCTGAAAATTGCTTCTTCCATCCCCTGCTGTACCCGAATCTGAATGTGGGAAGAACAGTCTCAAAAACAAGAGCTCCTGAGTGCTGTTTCTAAGGGGCAAGGCCACAGAGGTGCACAACAGTGGGGGTTTATGAATTCAATTTACTCATATTCAGAGCAGGAGAAGAGAAATGACTGTAGTTCCATTGTTTCTTAGAAAACTCTGGGTTGGAAAAGAAAGAGAACTCAAAGCTTCTGATTCATTTAAAGATATACAGAGTCAGGCTGGACCCAGGAGCAGAAGGGGAATTTCTGGAAATTCAGATAGCTCCCATTGATAAACTAATCTCTTGCTGACGCAAAACTAACATTGTTACCTCGTCAATAATGATGGTGCTTTGTACAAACTACCCTAGCGCGCACACACAGACACACACTAGGAGCTGCTCATTTATAATATTTCTAGATCCTTTAGAAAAAAATAATATGTAAATCTGCTTCAACCCTCTTTTTAAAAGTTTCTTGGATATTCTTCTTTGTACGTGTGATTAAAATACTTAATGATGCCTCTTTGCAAAAATAAAAGGCTCTCTATCTCGAGGAGTTATACACCCTGTAATAGTCTCATTAATTTGTTCCCTCTTAATCCCTACTCCAATCTATTTTATTTTATTATTTTCTCTTTCTTGGATTCTTTAGTGGGATTTTATTATCTGTAGGGCTGGAGCATGTCCAAACATGAACATGACAATTACCTTAAATTAATCCAGTGGCCAAGAAATGTAATACATCATAAAATATAAAGGCATGTTCAAGAAACGCAGTTTGGTAGAGATATTTTCAAGGGTTAAAATATTTTTTCCCAGCAAATATTCATCATTATATCCCAGAACACTGCAACACACACACAGAAGATGGCATACAAGCTTCCTTCAACTGTATGCCATTCCTGAATCTGGAGGTAAAGACTCTGTTGCTGTACCTTGGTATGGTCTCTTCACTCAGCTGTCCATTCAGTCAATTGATTTCCCAAATAATTTTGAATATTTTGACATCTGTAGAGCCTGTGCTATAGGCAAAGATGAAAAGACTAAGTCTCAGAGCAACCTGGCTGGCTCAGTCAGTGGAGTGTGTGACTGTTAATCTTGGGGTTGTGAGTTTGAGCCCCATGTTGGGTGCAGAGATTACTTAAAAATAAAATCTTAAAAAAAAAAAAAAAGACTAAGTCTTTGAGGGCTAGTTTAATGCATTAGCCATCTCTTATTTGCTGTCTGAACCTAGCAAGTCACTTAAACTCCAAGTTTCAGTTTTAGCATTTACCGAATGGGGATACTACTACTTTATAGCCTTATTGAGAGGATTAAATGAGATTATCTATGTAAAAGTGCCCAATTGGTAATGTTTCACTCCAAATTTTAAAAAATGTTAATAGGGAATTATTATTCCTGTCTTTGTTAATCTTACCATGAGCAGGAAGGGCCTTCTTATTGAGAAAATATGTTATAAGTGACATTACTGGACAAATTTGGAATATGGACAGTAAATCAGATAAAGTTGTTGGATCAATGTTACATTTATTGAAGACAGGAATTATACTGTGGGTATGTAAGAGAATATGCTTGCTCTTAGGAAATTCACACTGAACTATTTAAGGTAAAGGACCACAATGTAAACCATTTATTCCCAAATGGCTTAGGAAAAAATATACACACATGTATATGTATATGTACATATACTTATATACATACATATATACATATGGGAAGGCATGTGGTAAGCAGATGGGGCAATATTTTAATAATAGGTGAATCTGGGCAAAGGGTATGTGACTTTTTTGATAGTATTCTTGTAAGTTTTCTGTAAGTTTGAAATTAAAACTTACAAATAAAAAATAAAATAATTATAGTAGGAGAGACAAACTATGTAAATACACCTAGAATCCAGCCATGCTGTAACTGAGGGGTGCAGAAGGGGGTTAGGGCATGCTTGGAAGCACCTATAGAGAATCTGAATTCATCCTGGGGAAATAGGAGAGATGTAGAAGGTGGAAGTAGAGGTAGAGGTAGAGAAGAAGGTCTCCCTTGGGGCTTGTAAAGATGAATATAGAAAACAATTAGATACAGTTTTTTTTTAATGAGCAGAAAGAAAATTTTAGATACTCATTATTCCCCAACAGATGTTACAGTGAAATGAAATATGTTTAAAAAAATATTTATCTGAGCTCATGGCTGAGAAATCAACCTACAGTGGACCGTGGGAATTACTGTGCTGATTCTCTAACCTACTTTTCTACAGAACAGTAGTCTGGTGAAATGTTCCTAGGGGAAAAAAATGAACTACCAAGTTTGGGAAATGCTGCACAGCAGAGTCTGGTCTCAGAGATTCATGACGCATAATGGTATATTATAGGCGCGAAGAATTTTGGAAGTGAAAACTTGGATGATTTCCCAAACGCTTAATAGGGAGAGTGGTATCATTTTACTGGTGTCGTGGGTTGTGCTCTCTGATGTAGACCTTGAGATGGAATTTGGGGTACTAGGGGAAGCATTCTATCCTACCTCAGTCATTGGAAGAGGAAGACCAAGGAGGCAGTTCTCTGCAGCTGGGGCCCACCCTGAGGTAACTGAGAGCAGGACGCAGTCTGATGACCACATGCTCTCCTTACTTCCTGTAGCTGAGGGGCCAGCCCTTCCCTGAAGAGAACGTACCTCCATGTCGATCACATTTGGTTATACCAGTTTCCATCCTGCAGAATACACTTTAGGAAATAATGCTCTAAACTTTTAAGAGTAAACAAGTTATTTCTCAAGCCCAATATTAATTTAAACTGTCAGAGAGAGAATGCTGAAGTATATGACTACTGCTCTCATATATAACTTTTGTTTTATTCTTCTGTCTGTCCCTGATGATATGTTTCTGGTAATAGAATATGTTATTTAAGGAGTACATTTGCTTGGCATAGTATCTACACAGCATCATAGGTGTAGACAGTTACTACTTTTGATGATAATACCTCATTTCTCTTAATGCCTTCTTTAAATAAAGCCTCAGATGTTTAACATCGTGAGACCTACTTTGCTCCTAAATAATAGGTATTTAGGGTTTTGAATGAACCATATGGTCACAGTGAAGTACAGTAATTAAAAAAGCATTAGAATCGGTGTCAAAGAGACCTGCCTGGATGGCAGTTACCAATACTAACCACCGGTAAGAACGTAAGTGAATTCAACTCCTCTTCCCTTTCTCTATGATAATTGTCAAGTCAATATATGTGGAAACATTCTGCAAATGGCAAAGCAGTCTAAAATGCAAGGGATTTGCTTTGTTATTACTTTCATTATCATCCTCATCAAACCTAGAAGTAGTCTTATTACATAAAGAATGAATACAGTCACACCGGAAAGATACAGAAGAGTTCAGCCATTGTTTATTCATACATTTGTTCAGTCAACAAAGACTCTTTTTTAGAATCTATGATGGATCAGGCTATGTTTTTGGTGCTTCTACCAAAAGAAAAGTGCCTTGTTGCCGCAAAAGAGGCATCAACAGTACAGGGTTTAATAGGATGTGGATGTAATTTGTTGTTGTTGGAAGGGCAGTGACTTCAGGCACAGCCACCTATTAATTAAAGTTGATTATTAGTATTATAAATCTGTGCCAGAGTCCAAGCAAGAGAAAGAGAATTCCCTGTGGTTAATCATTTCCCACTTGGGTCCTGCACTTTCATCTCTATCATGGCATAAGCAGTGGCTCCTATGAAAACGATTTGACAACCAGTTCACCAAGTGTGTGCCTCCCCTCAAAGCAGCTGAAGACCAAAAACACATGATATGTCCTAGAATTCTCTTCTCAAGACAATAAAAGTGGACAACAAGAGAGAGCCCTGCTTGATCTCAGTGAGAAAACGTTCTCCTCAATCTCTGCAGCATTATCCGCAGGAAGGATTGGGGAGCAGACGGCAGAAAAACAGGAAGAAAGGCAAGTCATGTTCTTTTTTTTTTATTATTATTACAGCTCTGTTTAAAAACTTCCCAGGGCTCTTCAACATATGAACCATGTATTCCAATCATCTAAAATGTTCTATCTATTCTCACACTGCTCTATAACACAGAATAAATTAATAGCAACTTAGGTGTATCTCAAACTCCTCCTGCTATCATCTCTTGGAGCACAGAGAAGTGAGAGAAAGACAAGAGGGAGAAACGGGAAGAGAGGGAAGGAGGAAGGAAGAGAAAATGAAATTAGTGGATTTCATTTCATTGACTGTCGGGAGATTTTATAAATTATTGGAAAAAGATATTTAGACAAAATTTAAATTAAATAAATTATTTAATAAACAGATGCCAAGTGGAAATGCATAATGTATTGCTAATATGCATAAGCTAGTTTAAGGATTCCGGAGTTTTTCCTTGTTTGCTAAACTAAAATACTCCCACACATGACCTTTGCACATTTGAGGGAAAAGCACAGAAATAGTCTCATTCAATCAATCAGTTTTCAATGTAGTTTGGCAATTATTTCTATAATATACACATTTTCTTATGTGTTCTGAGAGTTACAGAAGTAATTAGAGATGTGGAAACTTAAAGAAGAAAAATACATAAACACCAAAAATTGTTCCCAGGTTCATCTCTTTCACCAAATATCTTATGATGCTCACCTTGCCCATTGAACTAATTTTGGCCACATCTTCATAATTCTGGGGCCTGAAATGCTTCTCCCCACTTCCCAGGCCCTGTAAAATGGTTCCTTCAAGGCACAATTCAAGGGCACATTTCCCACCTCCCCAGCTGCTGAGTGGATTCATTTACTGCATTTCATATACGCACCTGATAAAAATATATCATAAAACATATGATGGACTGGTAATTATTGGTTTAGATAAAAGTGTCACCCAGTAGAATGTAAGTGACTTGGCCTTGGGGAAGATGTCTTATTCTGCTCATGAAATGGATAAGGTAGTATTATTATTGAAATAGTAAACACTGTGAGAAACAGAGCAGGGGGAATTACGAGGTTACAAATATATGCAAAAATTGTGCAGGACAGAAATTCTTCAACTTCAGCATCCACCCCTCTGTGCCTCAGCTGCCTCATCTCTAAAAGGATACTGATAGAATTTACCTCATAACATTTTATGAGGATGAAATGGGTTAATGCATAAGAAATTAATTCAAAATGTGTGGAACTTGTTGAAAAGTTAAAACTTGAAAGGAGGGGCCCCTGGGTGGCTCAGTCGGTTAAGCGTCTGCCTTCAGCTCAGGTTATGATCCCAGGGTCCTGGAATCGAGTCCCGCATGGGGCTCCCTGCTCAGTGGGGAGTTTGCTTCTGCCTCTCCCTCAGCTCGTGCTCTCTCTGTCTCTCTCTCTTTCTCAAATAAATAAATAAATAAAATCTTTAAAAAAAAAAACTTGAAAGAGAATGGCACTAACAAATGGTAAGCAGTCAAAAAGTGTAATAGTGGTAATAATAATAATAAGATGATGGTATTGGTGACATCTGTAAGGCTCCTTGATAAAGCAGTTTGATAGCAAATTATCTGAGTAAGTGGTCTTGAGAGCATTTCATTTTTGCTTCTGTTCTGCCACAGGCTAGCTACATAACAGGTAAAATTTTACACTTTTTGAATCTCAGGATCCCCATCTGTAAAATGAAAGGGAAAAGGGAAAACGTTTTTGCTCAGGTTTCTGCCATCCCTCACTCTCATTTTAACTCTCTAGATAGAGAGTTCCTGCATTGAATTGAGTCCCTTTGTCTGTAGTTTTAAGGTAGAATATTGATCATAAGGAGTTTTAAAATTATTCTTCTTTAAGCAGGGTTAGGCTAAATAGTAGAGCTGTTACTTAATATGGAGGCCAATGGTATAACAAAGCAGGAGCAGGGAGAAGAATGGCTTATGTAGTTGGTAAGTTATCCCTCCACCAGCAAGGAAAAAATGGTAATTATTTGCTACTAATAGAAAATGTTTAGTACAACTGTCATTACTAGGGCCTGAACTGCTACTTTGTTAAATGAAGTGAGATCCTCAAGCTGACCTCAACATTTTCTTCCTGTAAGTTGTCAAATGCCCCATTACAGGAGGAAATGTATTTCCTGGTAACTGTATTAGAGTAAGAGCAATTCCAGATAATTATGATGATCTCCGTAAAATCAATTAATTGCTTTACTTCATTTCTCTCTTTCTCTCGCTTTATTCCTCCTTGTCTCTTTGAGGGCAGGACAGCCTAAAGACTGGATCTCAGCGTTCAGACTATATGCCTGCATTCTAAGTATTGCCACTTTCCCTCTGGTCAAATACTGCTCCTTCTTCTGATCCATTTCCCCCTCTTCACAACAGTTGTAAACATCCAGTTGTCCTCTACTTCTCTCTCAACTCTCTATCACAGATCAGTTTTTCAAGACCTGACCATTCTTCTTTTTTGATGGCTCCGATTGGCCCAGCCCTTTTTTCTTCTACCGTAGCCGCTGGCCTTCAGTTCAAGATATCACGTGTGGTTTTCTGTGTGGGTGTCAGTTCAATGCAGTAAGCATTTCCTGACAACTGCAACAAGCCTTCATGTTGGCCAAAATGAGTTACCTGACGAAGGCAACGACGTAAGTCCACTATGTTTCCGCTAGGATTACTCAATGATTAAATTTCGAGAAGGGCCTTTAGAGATAGGCTAGGCCCCCCCATTCCCATAGAGTTTGGGGCGATGATAGAAGTTCTATATGTGTGGCTACTGAGCACTTGAAATGTGCCTAATACCATTCATGAAATGAATTTTTAATTTTATCTCATTTAATTAATTTTAATTTTAATGTAAACATTCATATGTAGCTAGTGGCTACTTTTAAAATGGATTTTATACATGAGAAAATGCACCTACAAAAGTGAAAGTTACCATCCTAAGATCATAACCCTGTTTTTTTCTTTCAAAACCCACAATCAACCCCATAGCAAATTCTAACCTTAAAATAAATTCACTATCGGGGCACCCCAAATAGCTCATTCAGTTAAGCATCCGACACTTGATTTCGACTCAGGTCATGGTCTCGGGGTCCTGAGATCAAGCCCTGCATCATCAGGCTCACTGGGTGTAGAGCCTGCATAAGATTCTCTCTCCCTCTCACTCTGCTACCCCCCTTGCATACAAGGATGACATACAAGACCTTGCATGAACTGGCTCCTACCACTTTTTGACATCATTTTACCAGTCTCACACTCATTCCCACACTTGGATCCTTGCTGTCTTCCGACACTCCAAACACACTACCCAGGTCTTTAGACTTGTGGTACCCTCTGCCTCTAGAGCTCCTACCCCAGTATCTGCGTGGTACATGTCCTCACTCCTTTCTTCTCAAAGAAATTATATAGAGTTGTGTCCACTTAACTGTGCAACATTTGGAACACAAAATTTGTGAGAAAAAGTGGCTAACCCCTGCACATACAAAGAAGGAAATAGGGTCCTCTGAGAAAAACTGAAATGCCAAGGGTATGCCTCAGCATGAGGTCTGAATTGATACTATTCATCCCAGGATAAAGATTAAGGCAAAAACTGGTCTAGAACGAGTAAAAACACTTAGGCTCTGAAGGGAAAACTTGGGAAATGCCTTATAGGGATACTTTGATTTTGAAATTACAAGTTTAAGGAGTCCCCACCAAAAATAATAACAATAACAATAATAATAATAATTTTTGCTGAAGATGAATTCACAGTCAGAACTTCCAAATCACTCAAGGAAAGAAAGAGTCCTGAAGGACAGTGAATCAATGTTAGGATTCATATCCAAGACCCAATGATAACAGAAAAATTTGTGACTTTCAAATGTTTTATTCCAGTATGAATCATGCCAACAACTCCAACATTTGCAGGACAGTCCAGCAGACGGGAGTAGTCTTTAGTAAGAAGAACTGATATTATTGTGGGAGTCCAAAGGCAACCTGGAGACAGAATTCCTTCTTCCTCTGGGAAGCTGTCTTTTTCTCTTAAAGGTTTTAACAGATTGAATGAGGCCCACCCACATTGTGGAGGGAGGGTAGTCCGCCTTCTCAAAGTCTGCTGGTTTAAACGTTAACTGTATCCAAAAAATACCTTCACTGAAACATCTAGACTGATGTTTGACCGAATATCTGGGTACCGTGACCTGGCCTTCTTGACACATAAAATTAATCATCTCAAACCCCAAAACGCTGTCCTAAATGCAAGGCAGCAGCCCGGGTTGCAATGTCCTGTGATTTTAGCAACTTTATTTGAGTGTCTAGTCTTACAATATTATATTGTAATATTTCACCTGAAATTTCTATATGCGTAGCCAGAGAAAACACAATTTCCTGGGTGACGAATGTGTGTATTTGTTTAGCCTGTAGTGATTGTTTCTTTTTGAAAAGTCGCATCATTTGGTCCCTAATTTGTTTGCATGACCATCTCACTCACTGTTTGAAACAGAATGGTGTTTCAAAAGGAGATTGAAATAAATGACATTTTTTTAAAATGACGGTAATATTGGTATGATCTACCCTCCTGTCTACTTTCTTCCCCTATAAAAGAAAATAAGTCCTAGGAAGGGAGGGCACTCCTGCCTGTGTTGTATATTGCTCCATTCTATTTCCAACTCTCTCTCTTTCGTCACTACAACTCACAAACATAATAAACAGCACCTTTCTCTAAGAGAGGCGGAATAAAAATACCTTAAGACTTCTTTCGGAATTTCTATTTTAAAGATTTTATTTTTGCATGTGTGAACAGTTAGCATCTCATTATTTATATTGTTCCCAAGTAGGATATGAATGTGCCTGGCTCCTCCTATGCCTCAGAATACCCAGTGTCCAGTTTCCATGTCAAAAAGCATTAGCACTTATACCATATAAATAATAAAATAGACGGAGAGACTCAATACTTTATGATAACCTAAAACACTCACAAAAAAAAAGCTATTTTGAACTCCCTCAAGCCAACTGAAGACCTCTATTTGGATGCAGAAAATACAAGAGATGATTTTCCCTGTCAAAAATAATTATTCTATTTAATAATATGTTTTGAGCAACGACTACATTAGGCATCATCTACAAGACATGCATAATAAAAAGTGAAAATAGAATGGGAAGTTTCAGTTGATGCCATCATGGAGGTTTTTGTCAAATAAACCACCTTTACCAAGAAAAATAAAGAAAGTAAAGGAAGGTCCTCAAGATCCAAGAAATGAAACTAATCGTGCAGACAATTATTTTTACCCCAAGCAATTCTGACTCCAAGAATAAAGGTAAGAGAACTTAGGCAGGTTTCATCATTGCATTTGAGCTAGATGTCAGCTCAGAGAGTCCCAGTTGTGTGTGAACATTTGGCTTCCCTGATAAGACACATGTCGCAGAAAGCCCCTTCTATAGAATTAAATTGTCAGCTTGCCCAGACTTTTTTTTCCTGCCCCGGCAGGAATCCTCCTGGTTGAGATAGCATGTTTTTCTGTACCGGGATCTGCATAATCATTACCTCATGTGCACCCTGCGTGGCTCCATCCATGGATGGTTAGTGTCTGTGATCGGCCTCCATCCGGATTCGTGCCTACTTTTGTCCTCCTCTGCTTGCCTGGCTTTTAACTCACTCTTACTCCAGTGTTGGATATTTTGGACATGGTGGCCTACTTCTGTCAGCTTGGTTTCAGCTCACTGCTCCTTCCTAAACGATCTGAACTGCTTGAAGGTTCTTTTTTAACAAGACACCAAGGCTAGAGTAACAAATCTGGAATATCTATACATTCTTCTGGGCCAAGTTTCCAGCCTTGTCACTAGATTCTACTGACCTGTGATAGTATTGACACAATGGGTCTGAAATTAGGAGTCCGGTGTGCTAACGATTTACAGTGAAACTACAAGTAAAGTGGTTTTTCTCTCTCCTAAACTTTCTTTGTAGGTTATTATTAAAATGCACAGACACGTTGGAAAAAGTGTAATGTAATCAATGATGTGTAACCCAGAAGCATATATATAATAGGAGAGAAAAGAGAATAATATTGTGTTTCATTGTCTTGGATATATTCTAGGTGCCACTTAGTGATATAGCAAAAGATAGTATGATCCCTGACCTTTAGTAACTCATGACTGAAAGAACATGGTATGACTTACAGAACATGGTATGACTTACATGGAATTTGAAGACCTAGGATTATTTGCATAGAATATTGAGGCTTATTGAACTTGAGACTTGATAACTTATAGTTATCTCTACTGTTAAAACTCCAACCTTACCTGATAAAATCCTGCTACCTTGACCATTTGAAAGGTAATTCCTAAAACGTGCAATATTTAACATGAAAGCATTTTACTTCCATTGATGAAATAAATTGGGTGGAATAAATAGAACATAGTATGTTTTCTTTTGCTAGAATAGAATAGATTTTTGCCTTCAATCACAAAGTGAAGGGAGCTAACAATAAAGCCGTACTAAGAACTAGTTTTTCTATGAGGTTTTTTGCACATATTAGTGCATTTAATCCTAATAAGGAACTAATAATCAATCATATTAACAAATTCCATATAATATGGAAAATGTGGCTCAGTATAACAAATTTCTAAATAACTAGTAGATGCAGCAGAGTCAAAATTTGAATGATGTCTATTTGACTTCAAAATCTATACTCTTCAAATTGCATCCTAGAAAAGATACCTCCCTAGAACTAGACAACCAAGAACTAAAATCCCAAATAATCCTAAAATTGTCTTCCATGAATGTAACAAAATTTTATTGGCAATTTTCCCATGATGTTCTACTCTGCTTGCTCCAGTATCCTCATATAGGGATATTCTTGGTTTATCTATTCCTGATCTCTATATTTTATTCATTTTCTGTAAATTTCCCCCTGAAGGGGTCTAAGAAGCAAGACCCCTTAATCTGTTACTGTGTCCCTATTGATTAATCCCTAAAACATGATAGGCATTCAGTAGATGTTTATTGAATAGAATAAATAAATGACTGTAAAGAGGGACACATATTTTTGAATTACTCATATATCTTGGTTTTCATAGAAATCTAATGATTATCAGTAATCACTTGAATTATGGATTATTTTATGTTAGCATGTTTCTTCTAGTGCTTTTCTTTAAGCTAGTAATATCATATTTTTAAAAGCAGATTAATTGACTAACATCTGGGTTTTATTAATCTAAATCTTATAATTTATCATGTTTACCGTAAAATGCAATTGAGAAATTTAGTTTTACTCCCTGGGTATCATATCTGGTTTTTAAAATATTATAGCAGAAAAAGAATGTATTGAGCACCTACTTCTAGGTTGTTGAGTACTAGGAGCCCCCTTCTAGCTGTGGCTTTGATATTGCATCTGTATTTCTTCATGGTGCTGGACTTAGTGGTTAAGTATAACATTTCTCCACACATAACCATTGTTATGGTATATTGACAGAGACACAAAGCTCACATGAATTTTAGCTGTCATCTTTTTTCTCCCTACTAACTTCCAAGTGAGGATATAATTCTTCATTTCATTATCACTCTGTATGTTTTTCTCTTTATATACTGTACTTTACTTCTTCCTTTTATTTTGCTTCCTTTGATAGCTTAACAGTTGGATATAAGAGAATGTCACTTTTATTTATTCCCTTTTTTCTCTCTACCGACGACAAGGAAATTAGCACCTTAATGGACGGCACACTGTATAGAACATATTAGCTTCACAGAACTCTTAAAGACATGTCTGTGTTGTACTGTGACAAAACTTAAAGAAGCCATCGCAATTTTCCATCTCAACTCCCATGGTCACACAAAATGACGATAATAAAAATGGGAGTCTTGGACAGCAAACTGAGCCTCTTTAACATTGCTATCAACCCAAGTGAGAAGCAAGGATTGCATTTCCGCCTGTGTGAAAAGATGAGCCGATGGAGAACTGGTAGAGGCCATTAAATTACCATGTTTCCTCAGATATTCTAACGACGTTCATTTGCCCTTTGTTCTCAGAGAAGGTCTAGGATATTGAACATAGAAAACAGGAGTCTACAACGCACTTCTGAATAAAATTTCAATTGCTAGCAGAGTAAAAATTTCTTCAGAGCAGTTTTGTGAGGATACTCTTCCCATATTATCTAAGACCTGCCTCACAAAATTCTACATGGCAGAACTTTTATCGTTTAGAGGAACTAACATCATTTACTTTACCACTATACAATAGCAGTCTCCCTCTGTAAAAACTATAGGATGTACCGTCAAAAATTTACAGGATGATAGCATACCACCTAGAAAATAGCATATTTTAGGGGGGAAAAGTCCAAAAACAAATACATGTGTATCATGTTTAAAATATCTTTCAGAGCTCACTTGAATATTGTCTGTGGTACACGTCATATTTCATAGTTTACTGAGATCAGATGCAAAAACTATCTTTATTGATTCTGAAATTAACCGTAATAGACTTTTGTTACAATTAAAATGTATGTGTGGCTTCCAGCTCTCTGTAGGACAAAAGTAGCCACCTATACTTTAATCCCTCCATACATTCTCCAAAAATGCTCCAAAACTACCAGTAGAACAGAAAATCAGCTAAGATCCATGTTTAACAAAGTCTAGGAGACACCACTACACAAATACCTGAAATCAAGAGAACTGGATCCAGAGCCCACACTGGCAGAGAGAAGGAGGGAATTTTGCACAGGGAGCAGTGTGCAAAGCAGTGGGGTCATGAAAGTGGCCTCTCAAAAATACCACCTGATAGGTATCACTCCTGGGGAGACTGGATTCTGTCTCTATTGGGGTAATATTGAGAAGAGCCCTGAGACTTGGTTGTGTAGACCACCAGGGGCTAAAGGAAAGGAGTTTGGTGACAGTCTTGGAAAGGCAGTACATTGAGGGAAGATCAAGCCAACTTTGAAAAGTGAGGTGTTCTTTACTGGCTTGTTGGTGAAGAGGGGGAAAAACATATGCAACTAAAGATATTATAAAGAGGCTGAAAAAAGATAGTCTTAAAAACTAGAAAAAAGGTAGGTAAAAACATACCATTTGTTGGGGCACCTAGGTGGCTCAGTCAGTTAAATATCTGACTTTTGATTTCAGCTCAGGTCATGATTTCAGGGTCGTGGGGTAGAGCCCTGCACTGGGCTCCGCACTCAGCACAGAGTCTGCTTGTCTGTCTCCCTCTGTTCCTCCCCCCGCTCACATGCGTGCATGCGCTCTCCCTCTCAAATAAGTAAATAAAATCTTTAAGAAACAAAACAAAAACATACCACTTGTTTTCAAAATTAATTTCATGTGGCTCAGAAGAGAGTGCTAAGTACCCAAGAGATATCCAAAGCACTTATGGCATCCCACTGAATTATGTGTTACTACCTAAAAAAAAAAAAAAAAAAGTGACACAACACAGATAAACAAAAAATGAATCCAGTATCTGTGAAAGTCCACGCAAGAAGAAAACAGAAGATAAAATTTAAAAAAGTTCTGCAGATGAAAACACTAAAAATAGCTAGGAATCAGAGGAAAAACTATTACATAATGTTCCAAGAGGAATTAAATAAAATTAAGCACTTGTAGGCATAAAAGAACATCACGAATCCTGAATTTAAAAATTCAATATAGTAATGCAAAAATACTAAAGGATGTGAAATCAGAGCTGACCAAACCTAAGAAAGAAATTAAAGAATAAGACAAAATCATTTCAGAAAGGAAAAATTAAATTACAAGATCTAAGGCAGAATAGATATGACCAAGAACACAGGGACGTAAGACTATAGGTATAGAAAGGATCAGGAAAAAAAGTGACAATATAAAAGACCTTTCCAGACCTTTAAAAAATGACCTGAAAGAAGATCTTTTTTTAAAAAAAAAATTATTTATTTATTTGACAGAGAGAGACAGAGCGAGAGAGAGAACACAAGCAGGGGGAGTGGGAGAGGGAGAAGCAGGCCTCCTGCTGAGCAGGGAGCCCGATGCGGGGCTCGATCCCAGGACCCTGGGATCATGACCTGAGCCGAAGGCAGACGCTCAATGACTGAGCCACGCAGGCGCCCCTGAAAGAAGATCTTTTAAGTATCTAAGTGGATAGAAGAAAAATGAAAAAATTGACAATTTTAATATAAAAATTATAACAACATTTTTAAAAACTATAACTTAAGAAAATTTTGTTAAAATAAGACTTGAATCTCATATTGAAAGTTCCCATCAAGTGTGTGGGAAAAATCAATCCAGTACTGTCAACTATAAGACATATGGCAGTGAACTAGGATACTTGAAGTAAAAAACCCTTGGGGCTACAGTCAGATACGAGGTAATTAACAAGCAAAAAAGCTGTTGGCATCTATTTTTCAACAGCAACATACTATGCAAGAAACAGTGAAGTAGTATTTTTAAGAAAATCAAAGAAAGAATCAATGAAAAAATTAATATTCAGCCAAACTGTATATCACAGCTATAAAAACTCAGTTTTAACATAAAAACCTGTGGCAACTTTGGCCTCATGGGCTCTTCCTGAAGGAGATCCTAGAGGGAGAGTTTTATCCAACCAAGATCACAGTGGAGAAACTATAGTAAAATGACTAAAGTAAATATTTGATAGTAAATCTAAGACTAAAATAAATGTGAGGATAAAAATAGAAGAATACTACGTAAATGTTCTACGATAATATGGAAATGTTCTATGATAATACAGAATGAACACAAAATTTTAAATGTAAAGAGAAAGGAAAAAATAGAATAAGCTCATTGAATGCTAAAGAGCTAGTCAAAGGCTAGCATTTGAAATTGACAAACTGCATCATTTAACTGAATAAATACATCGTGTAAAACTACCACAAACCTCAGTGGCTTAAAGTGAAAATCATGTTCTCGTGAATGGGCTAAACTTTGCTGAACTAGGCCACTGATCTCCGCTTGTCTCAATCTCACATCTGGGTGTTCACTAACCTAGGTGGGGCTCAGCTGAGGAGTTTGGCTTTACTCCACCTTTCTCTCATCTGCATCCCAAGATTTTCGAGCTAGCCAGCCTTGATCGTCTCATACCAATGGAAGAAGAGCAATAGCACCCATGGAAACACACAGTTCTCTTGAAGCTTAGGCTTAAAAATTCATACTATTGGGGTGCCTGGGTGGCTCAGTCATTAAGCGTCTGCCTTCAGCTCAGGTCATGATCCCAGGGTCCTGGGATCGAGCCCCACATCGGGCTCCCTGCTCAGCAGGAAGCCTGCTTCTCCCTCTCCCACTCCCCCTACTTGTGTTCCCTCTCTCGCTCTGTCTCTCTCTGTCAAATAAATAAATAATCTTTAAAAAAATTCATGCTGTTTTTATCTCATTCTGTTGGTGGAATAAAGTCACATAGTCAAACTCAAAGTCAAAATGCAGGGAAGAATGAAAGTATGCCCCAACATAACATGAGGGTACTATAAAATTACTTGGCAAAGGGCATGGATACAGGGACACTTGGACAATCAGAGCTCATAACAGTTTGTACCACAAACAAATAGGAGGAGCCTAAGTAAAGAAAAAGGGACCATGTCATTTTATGAAGTTATTAATATGAAAATTAACACTAGAACAAAATACAAAATATCATAAATACCCCAAAAATATAAAATCAAAACAAAAAACAAAACCAAAAGAAAGCAGACCATATTGTGAAAGAAACAAAAATGTAACATAATGCATTTAGTAATTTTAACTTAATGTGAGCAGACCCCAAATGTATTAGTCACATTAACAAACGTAAATAGGCTTAGATGACCCATTAAAACTATTTTCTAATTGGCTTGCCAGTCATATCTCAAAAAACTCCATGCTGAATATCAGCAACAAAGCTAAGGAGGAAAAGTACTAAAAGCAAAATTAAAGACACGAGCAAAGGAATATTGGAAAAATTCAAGTAAAATAATGCAGAGGTTGCAATGTGGCTATCTGACAATGTTAACAATCAGGCAAGAAGCATTAAGCAAGAAGTATGAAAAACAATGCTTCACAACATGAAATATACAATTCACAATGAAGACTGAGCAATTATGAATAGCTGTGCACCAATCAACATAGCAGCAAATGTCACAAAAAAGACACAGAAGATCATATAAGAAGACATATATAGGAACCCACTAGTAGGATACTTTAAACACGGAGCTCCTTGCTCGAGACAGGTCCAGTAGACCAAAATAAAAACAAAATAACAACATAAGTAAATAAAATAAATAGGAAGGATATAAAAGACCTAAACAACTTAATCAGTAAGATATAACCTACGGATGTATATAAAATTTGGCATTCTGAAACACATTCTAAAATTAAAAATTGTAGGAGCACCTGGGCAGCTCAGTTGGTTAAGCATCTGACTCTTGATCTTAGCTCAGGTCTTGATCTCGGGGTCATGAATTCCAAACCCATGTTGGGCTCCGTGCTGAGTGTAGAGCCTACTTAAAAAAAAAAATGTACAAAGAAATTGTAAATTTTTCTTGATGCCTACAGCTAAAGATAATAAAAAGCACCTGTGGTTGAACAAGATTACGTTTGCTACTTTCTATAGCAAGTGAGTATGCACGCTGGGGAAACTGAACTGTCTCAATACAAGGGTGCTAGGAATGGTTTATTATAGGATTTGGCCCTATGTTACATAATTTTGGGAAAGGTTCAAAGAAGTGAAAGTTTTATCTGGATTGAGTGCTATCAGAAAGGCAGGGTAATTTATTGATTAGGTATCTTACTTTTTATTTAGGAGGGAGGAGGAGCTAAGTGGACTTACTACAACTGATAAAGAAGAAGCAGTCAGTCGCTCATGTGAATTGGGAGAGGGGGATGTTTGATCATTTTTTTTGATCTGCACTATTTTTGCCCTGTTTTTGGTGTTCCAATCTAATCATACCATGATCTTGTTTTACCCTGTGTCATTATAATCACAGAGTCACATCCCATGTTGGTGTTCTGTGAAATTCCGTGAAAACAAATATGCCATTTAGGGTATTGTACAAGACCACCACCCTGGTTTCTTCAAATACTCAATGCGGTGACTGTAAAGATAGATCCACAGATTCTTTGATATTCATCACTTCATCAAGTGCAGCTTAATTCTTTGTCTCTTGACTGCAGTTTCCATTATGATCCCAGGCTCTCTCTCTGTCCTCTCTTGATCCTTCATTTCGGGGGAGTCAGCTACCGTGTTTTGGAAAGTGCTCTGAAGAGCCCTATGTGGCAAGCCAGAGAGGCCTCCTGTGAAGTCAACATGCACACCAACAACTACGGGTGTGAACATGTGGGTGAACTTTGAAGACTAGCCTTTAGCCCCAGTGAGTCTCCAGATGACTGCAGCCCTCGTTCACTTCTTGATGAGCCCTAAGACAGCATCACCCAGCTGAACCGCTCTGGGATTCCTGATATACTGAAACTGTGAGGTGATCATGTTTGTTGTTGGAAGCCATCGAGTTTGAGGGTATTTGTTATGCAGCAGTAGATAGCTAAGAGAGAAAAAAAAGTTTAGATTAACTAATTAATATTACCATAGGGGTAATATTACCATAGGGGCGCCTGGGTGGCTCAGTCGGTTAAGTGCCTGACTTTGGCTCAGGTCATGATCTCAGGGTCCTGGGATTGAGCCCAGCGTTAGGCTCTGCACTCAACAGGGAATCTGCTTCTCACTCTCCCTCTGTTCCTCCCACCACTTGCGCATCCTCTCTCTCTCTCTCTCTCAAATGAATGAAATCTTAAAAAAAAAAAAGAAATACAATATTCCTATAGCTAACAGACACTAAATGTAGCAAGCAAGGCAATGTATAAAACCATTTTTGCTGGCATAGAGACATTTTAATATGGACTGGAAAACAGATGATACAAAGACTTATTTCTCAACTATGATAATGTTATCGTGGTTATGTAACAGAATGTACATATTTTTTGGAAATGCAAGCTGAAGTATTTAGGGTTAAGTGACATGATGTCTCTGCAGTTGGCTTTCAGAATAGTTCAGCCAAAAAAGTCATATACATAAGCACATAGAGCAAATATAGCAATGTATTAACAATTGCTTACGCTAATTTGTGGATATATGGGGGTTCATTTTTTTTCCCTTAAGAAATTCAAACATTTGTCTATGTTTGAATTTTTTCATAATAAACAGTTGGAGGGAAATTACATAAAGGTGCCCTGGAAAGAAATTTGACAATATGTACAAATTGCCTTAGAGCTTGCCAAATCCTTTGACCCAGTAATTTTGCTCCTTGAAATGTAACTCAAGAAAATAATCAGAGATGTGGCATAGGTTTGTATAACAGAACATTTATTTCAGTGCTGTTATAATTGCCAAAATTTGTAAGTAATGCCAATTCCAGAGTAGAGAATGAGTAAATAAATCACGGTATAGTCATGTGATGGTATATTTTACTGTGATTAAAAATAATGCTTTACGGCACCTGGGTGGCTCAGTTGGTTAAGCGACTGCCTTCAGCTCAGGTCATGATCTTGGAGTCCCGGGATCGAGTCCCGCATCGGGCTCCCTGCTCGTCGAGGAGTCTGCTTCTCCCTCTCCCACTGCCCCCTCTTGTGCTCTCTCTCTCTCTCAAATAAATAAATAAAATCTTTAAAAAAAATAATGTTTTATACGTGCTCAATAACATAAGAAATTGGGTTACCATTAAATATTTTTTTTAGATTTATTTATTTATTTATTTGACAGAGAGATAGAGAGAGAGCACAAGTAGGCAGAGTGGCAGGCAGAGGGAGAGGGAGAAGCAGGCTCCTCCGCTGAGCAGGGAGCCGAACGTGGGGCTTGATCCCAGGACCCAAGGATCATGACCTGAGCTGATGGCAGCTGCTTAACTGACTAAGCCACCCAGGTGTCCCTGGTTTACCATTAAATATTGAATGGAAATACCATATACAAAATATGCAGCAGGATTTTAAAGTTATATAGTATCATAGAAATTATATACATAGGCTTACTTTTTATTTATTTTTGAAAGAAAATATGCCATGAGATGTTAATGTAATTGTTCACGATTAACAGAATCATAGTGGGTATATATTATTCTTTATGCATTCCAACACTTTTTTCTAAAAGGAGTATGTATTACTTTTGTAACAGAAATATTGATAATTTAACTTTAGTCATTTTTATATAATTATATTTAAAATGTTATATAATGTTATAAAAGATGTTAATCCTTTATATAGAAAATACTTTGGGAAGACATAGGTTTAGCAACTGGACACATTGTGAATATCTGAAATCTAAATCAACCCTTTTTTTGTATACAACAAAAACATATATAACATATCACAATTCAATATTTACTGGAGTTTGGCAATTAGGTTTCATTACAGGATATCTTATATTTTGTTTCAGTAGAGTGACTTTTTTTTGTATTGCTATAATCGACCTAAATTTGTCTGCAATACATTTAGCTTTAACTTAAGCTATTACTTTAGGTTTTAGCTCTGCCTTACTTGATTCAGGAGGAAGTTGTGATCTTTGATGGTTTCTCAGTGTGAGATATTGCTGCTGAAGTCCTCGTAAACACCTCAATCTGCTGCTTGTCATCTAAACCGGGAGTTTTGATCATATTTAAGGGAAGAAGCTCTGTTTCTTGTGCATTTATTTCAGACCCTTGCTTTGATGGATCAATCTTGTTTAACATAAACTTTGAGTGCTTTTGTAAACCCTTCTTTATTCTCTCTTCTCAGTTCCCTGTGTTCAACGAAAATGCCTTTGGATGATAGAAGCAGCCCAACTGTATTAAATCACCAAAACATCAGTCTAGTTCAAGGACATTTTACCTGATTACAGATAGTCAAGTCAATCTCTTTTCCCGTAGTGGAAAGAGAGAAGAAAAAGAAAGAAAGAAAAGAAAGAAAAGAAAGGAAAGAAAAAGCAAAGAGGAAGGAAGGGAGGAAGGGAGGGAGGGGAGAGGGAGGGAAGAAGAGGCATTTATAAGCTTTAAGTGGATTAGAACCAAAGTTGGTTCTAGACGAAATAAAGCCAGCCTCTTCTTGTGAATTCTCAGTTCCTCAGAATATTTGGGGGGAAATCCATTTAACGCATTGAACGAATACATGTTGAAGTTCAGGCAGCAAAAATTGTCAACCTTTTTTCCCCAACACTGACACAGTATTTATCCCTCTCGTGTGTATTTGTGTCTGTGCTGTGTGTTGCAGATACAAAGATGACAAAGCTCTAGCTTCAAGGAGTCATGCACTAATCGGGGATATGGACACATAAACCTATACTGGTAATTTCATTAGTACTGTGAAAGGGATGTATGCACAGGCAAATCAGCTCCGAACTCAGGAATTCATGTGCTATTTCACACCTATTAAAAATACCCTTCCTCGGACTGTCTTTTGTGCTCATCTTCATTAACAATTGAACCAGATTTATTCTTTCTGACACCATTATTCCTTGAATTTCATTTCTTATCCATAATGCCTTTATTTTCATCACTATCACTATTAACAAACTAGGTTCAAGAACGTGGGAAGTGAAGTCTGTGTTAGTAAAAGATTGGAAGAGATTTAATTTCCCTTAACATAATTACAATTGAACTCTCTGTCTCTTGCTGCCTACTGGCTTTTTTATTTATGGCACGGATGGTTTTGTATATATGCATTTCAAACTAAACAATTTTCCCTTTGTTTGGGCTTTTGATTCTTTCATCACTTTGGTCTGCAGCTGCCATGTACTTAATCTTTTATTTAGCGTTTGCAATGATTTTGGAGACTGGCATGGACAAAATTTCCATCACAGACTCAGGCAACGCATTTTACTAACTTTTTCCCATGAAAAAAGTACATCATTTAGCTCCGAGAATTTTGCATTTGACACCCTAAGAAAAGTTTTGCAAGTTGTAGAGTCACTTTGAGTTTTTAAATTATTCTGATCTGGTAACAATACTTATGGATTATCAGTTAGCTCTCATGTTGACGTGTTTGAAATTGCTATTGAATTTTCCTAGCTTTGGAAGCACATGCACAGCCATATAGAGAGATAATGAACAGCAATTCTTTGAAGTTAATATTTTTTCCATGATTGTTTTATTTGTCATTAAGTTACTAACCCAACTAATGTGGGATTGAAAGGTTTTGTCACAACGTGGACAGATGTTTCTCCTTTTGGAAGCTCGATTTAAATGTTCTATTTGCTATTTCAAGCTGTTCTGTTTCCAAGATTTCATTACAGGAATGTATATAATTCTTATACTTTCCAAGGGTCTTAGCCTTGTTACTTTATACTTCCTTCTATAGCGGTCTAACCACCTAGCATCTCATGCTAATTAATGTGTGTTTTTAAAGTTCAACTGTAATGTCTACCTTTCCTCAGTTTGGAGAATAATTATCAACACTAACCCACCACATACGAATAGAATATTCAAGGTAGAATATTCAACACAATAATGAAGTACTTGGAAAATTTTTCTTTAACTGTGATTTTGTGACACAGAGAAAGATTTGACAATTAAATTTGTTGTCTTTTTTTAAATTTGTTGTCATTTTATTTATTTATTTATTTATTTATTTATTTATTTATTTATTATTTATTCAGAGAGAGAGAGCATGCGGGCAAATGAGAGCACAAGCGGGGGGAGGGTCAGTGGGAGAGGGAGAGGCAGACTCCCCAGTAAGCAGGGATCCCAGTTCAGGGGCCCAATGTTGGGATGGATCCCAGGACCCTGGGATCATGACCTGAGCGGAAGGCAGACTTAACCAACTGAGCCACCCAGGCACCCCTAATTTGTTGTCATTTTAAATAATAAAGTATACGAAGTCACTTGGCACATACCGATTACTAGAAAACCAGTACCTTGTATCCTTAATTATAAAAGAGATCAGAGTCAATGGCCTCTAAAGTGGTGTATACATACCTTTGGTGAGAGAAGGATGAAAAAAGGTTCCACTGGGTTAGAAAAAAAACCCACCATTTTCCTATTTACTTCTTATTATTCCATTCTATTAGATCATCTATTTGTATACGTCTCCTACATAATACATTTATATAGATTTATAAAAATTAATTTTCTGAGTCCCTTACATACTATTTCATGAATTTTGCTGAATTTGACTATTGCTAAAGGTAATTTTAATGCACTGCTGAAAAGGACACAGTGAAGGGCTGGGAAATTCAGCAAGTGAAAACCCATACTAGGAAGATGACAGATAGATGTAGAGAGTTGGATAAATAAGAGGGTGGCTTGACGGATGGATGGAGAGAGAGAGAGACAGAGAGAGATCTATTTAGAGCACCATCTTTCTCAGAAGACTTTCAGCTAAAATTTAGGTGGTGCATGCTTAAAACTGTCATGATCACCCTCAGTACCACACTTATATTTTGTGTTCTATATAAACCGGATTACAAGGCCCCTCCCTTAATTTTTACTTTGTCTTGAAAAAATAACATAGCTGGACACAAATTACCGTAGGCTATTGACATTTGTACAATACATATTCAGACAAATACATAACTATTAAAATAATACAAATAATCTGCAGTCAGTGCTGTCTAAAATATTCTCATCCCCCCCCCATACACATACTCCATGTCACACTCAGAGTAATTAACACTAAATGCCCACTCGGAGGCACGTGTGCTCAATGAACGTGAGATGTGTCACAAATCTTTCTCTTACATCTGTCACGTGCTCGCTTTAAGTCATTGAGCAAATAACTCACATTCTCTGAACCTCAGATGTCACTGCAAAGTAGGGAGGGTAGTAACTACCCTGAAGGAGAGTCGTGATGGTTTGATACTACGTAGGGGACTAGCTCATTGTGAGGTACATAGTAGACACTCAATAAATTAGAGCTACTAGCTGTTAACAACTGTTAACCTCCTTGTGTTTGTTCCCACTTGGCTGGAGGAATTTTCAGTTAATATTGGTACCATGAATCCAGCATTAATAAGCCTTCGTGTGCTGTCCTATCTCCCCTCTGTGATGAAAGCTCCGATTTATGACTGTGGCAAACCAGGAAATTAATTTCAGATCCAATTTTGCAATCTCCAGTATTCCTTTCTCCAGGTATCTAAATGTTGATTTTTGACATCAATGTTCATACACCACATATGAGGAAATGATCTGGTACCTATCTCTAAAATTGTTGCTAGATCTCAGTGCTCACGGCTAATATTAAGAGTCCTCTCAGACTTCATTTCTCCAAGTTTCTGAGTTCCTTGAACTTCGTCTAAGGTGGATACACATATCAGCCTTTCTCATTCTCCTTGCAAAATGAAATTTCCTTTCAACCTTCTCCTCCGCCCAAAGCAGGAAATAACCTTCCTGCTCCCCAGCAGTTCCCACTGTGTTTCCACAATATTAGGAGGCACTGTCTGCAATTTGAAATCATTTTGGCTTATTATAAAGGGCTCATACTGTACTTCATTAGCAGGGCTGCTGTGAAATTATGAAACATTTTGATGAAAATTACAAGATATTTAGACTTGTTTCTTGCTGAAAATATGCAAAACCCTTCAGGGAAAACACAGGCAGATGGTGTTTGAGACATTTATTGTTTTCCTATGTATTTGTAAACAAATACTATAAATTAAAGAGTTCCAGAATGATCTTTAGGAAATCTAGCAGCAAATTAATATATGAACTGATACCAAATTAAAGAAACTGTGATACCCATTTCCATCCTACCAGCGTTTTTCTTTCCTGTCTTTAATATTTTGAAAAGGTTTCAAAATTCATTCAAAATTGATTGTTGAAAAGTTCCAGAAAAAACGAAAGCAGCAACCTCTTTTTTTTTCCAGGCATAATTGTTGTAACTCATGTAAGCTCTACAATTAACACTACCAAAAATACTATTATTTCTCATGTATACATAGCAATATTTGCTTGTATCTACCCAGAAAATCTTAGGTAGCACAAATTCACAGGCATCTAGAAATGAATTAAATTATTCACTTCTTACCACTTAAGCGTCTGAAAATGTAATTTATATCCTTTGTGGGTTCCCTCTGGGGAAGGGCTGTGATTTTTGGAAGCTTACAAGTGCTATCCTGAGGACTTCGTTGGAGCAAGTGATAGCCCATGAATAACAGTGTAAATAAAGGAAACTATCCTTAGTTTCTAGCTGCTTTGGCCATATATTACTAGTCTCTAAGGCAAGAAATTATTTATTAGTTGTAATAGTCAGAGTTCAAAGAGGACTCTCATGCAAATCAACAAGGTATATTCTGAAAGTATAAATCGTCCATATCCCTCCACCAATAGATCTAAACTTTTCCTTCTACTCTACCTCATGTGATTTCCCCTTGTTCTCATGGTGATCTCCCTTCACAGTCTATTCTTTCATTACCCGATTTTGTTTACAGAAAGGCAGAGAAAAGGTCCAAACGAGGTATTTGATTACCAGAAAATGTTTCTAAAGACTGTGGTGGAAATAAAACACCTTTCTGAGAATGTCTTTGAACATATGTTATTGATAAGCAATGCTATTTTAGTGCAAAACACAATTGCATCTTGACATTCAGATTAATTTTCTCTGGTTGAAGATGAACACAAAAACAGGGAGAAAACATTCTATTTTAGTGAAAAAGGTTAAGCTAGTGAATCATATTGTTTTTCTGACTTTTACAAATACACGTAGTCATTTCCCCCCATAATCTCATAAGAATTGAAGTTAGAAACTGAACTGCCTGTTCTTTTTCTTTCTCTCTCTCTCCTTTGTTGTATTTTCCACATAGTCTCATTTTTACAAAAAGATTAATAAATAGACAACATTTCAGGAATTGCTGGGAGTTTATGAAGGAATATGAAGATGTTCTTAATGTCATGAGCAATAGTTAGATGTCCCTCTTAAAACGGGTTGCTAATGAAGGATGAGATATGACTAGTCCAGCGCCATATCCTTTACAGACTACCCCCACAGGTAGTTTAGTGAAAATCATTCATCTTAAGCATTTCAATGTGAAGAAGAAACTGCCCCGTCTATTAAACAACTCCATAACTAGTGGAGGAGAGAATTACAATACAGTTTTCTAGGTCTTGAGTCACAGTTTTAAGTACAAAAATAAATTAAATATCGGCTTAAAGAACACAATCCTGAATGTCTCCTCTCCGATGACATTGATCCTTTCTTCATTTGTTTATACCCTGCTTTTGAATTGAGTGACTTAATTTATTCAAAAACATTCTTCAGATGATTTTTAACCTTGCACCAGAGCTTCCTAATTGACTCGCTTCCCAGTCTGCACCTTTCTACTTTGTCCTTAAATAACCCATCAAATGTTTTAAAAATATGATGCAGAAGTCAAAGCAGCACATCCTGCCAGTGGATCAAGGAAGAGGCGTAATTCTTCTCCAGACCCAGGAGACCCAGACCATCAGCACTTTCCTCTGTTCTTCACAAGGAGCAGAAAAGCCCCTGGCGACATCACGGCCGCCGTCCTTCTTTGGAAAACAACCATAGACACATTATATGTGTTTTCTAGAACACAGTTCCCTTGTTACCCTCTTCTCTTTTGGGCTCATTCCCTGAAAAGCAAGCCTAGCAGTCTAAAGTTTAATCACTTTAGAAGAATGAGGGAAAGGATTTTCAGACAGTATCCAGAAAAGCACTGGGAATTAAAACTTGGTTACTTCAGGATGTATTTGGTTAAGAAAGCCTAGAAACCATTCATGATATAAAATTACCTATAATACCTTGAAACCAAACCGTGGTTTCTTTGGAGCCCATTGCACGGGCCCCTGCAAACAAAGCACCTTCATCTTGTGTACCTCATGAAGTTTGCCAACTCAGGTCATGGAATTTTGGAACTTAGAAGCATCCAGGTCCTTTGAGTTAGCGGATTTGTCACCTGATAGTGAGAAAGTCCTACTTCAAAAATAAAATTATACTCTAGACATATGACTAACAAATGATGAGTAGTTTCTGAAGAGGAACCAGCTTCCAACTCCAAATAATTGAGCTTGATTAAACCATTCTGGAAGCAAGCAACAGAGCAAGTGCAGCAGGACACCGCTCTTCCTGATGTTAGGATGGTTCCCACTGGACTCAGGACAAACCACAGGTGCCTAAGATCACATCCAGGCGGCTGGCATCTTGAGGAACTCAAATTTAGCCGTCAGGTTCTTGAGTTTTACCGAAATAGGATATAACTTCTCATTTCTGAAATAAAATGGGGTGGGGAGGAGGGGGTGGAGAATTTTAGAATCAACATATTGAGTGGAGAAGCTTAAATCTCAAATATCTCCCTTATCTTATAGATAATGAAAAATAGACCCCCAAATCAATGCGCAGTGTGAGCCGTGCCACCCTCTTAAGTCAGGGCATAATAGAATCTGGTTCTTTCACTCGACTAATACTTATTGAGGTCCTGGAGATAAAGTCGTCAACAAAATAATCTTTCCCCATTTGGGCTGGGTTTTGAGTGAGGGGAAGAGATAAACAAACACACAAGAAAATATGTAGTATATATGAGAAAGATTCATGCAATGAGGGAAAATAAAATGGAGGATCAGGAATAGGAAGGTAAGGAGGGAGGCTATTTTATGCAGTGTTTTCAGGGAGAGCCTCACTAACATTTAAGTAGAAAACTGAAAGTGGGGGCACCCGGGTGGCTCAGTCAATTAAGCGTCTGACTCCTGATCTCAGCTCAGGTCTTGATCTCAGGGTTCTGAGTTCAAGCCCCGAGTTAGGCTCCATGCTGGGTATGGAGCCTACTTAAAAACAACAACAATAACAATAAAAACTAAAAGTGAAGAAGTGGGCCACACACATATGTCCTCACTCCTGTTCAATACTCTCCTACCAAACCAGGCTAACTTTTGGATTACTTATAATTAGAATATTTAATTCCACGAAACTAAAGCAGACTTTGTATCATTGACAGAGTGGCCATTGAAAAGGCCACCTTTCTTCAATCCAAGATGCTCCAGAAGTAGCTCTCCTGCAGGGGCCATACTTCCTAACCACCTAAGCTAGTGGTCCTTTCTAGGTCTCCCGTTCCCCTTAATCTCCCCATCACCAACAGTCTTACCATTCATGAAATGCTTTCCTCTGTTGGATATTGAGAAACTACACAATTCGAATTTTCCTAATAGCTCTCCAAGCCATTTCTCTTTTGCTCTCTCTCTTTTTAAAAATATTTATTTATTTGACAGAGAGAGAGAGAGAGCACAAGCAGGGGGAACAGCAGAGGGATAGGGAGAAGCAGACTCCTTGCTGAGTAGGGAGCCCGATGTGGGGCTTGATCCCAGAACCCTGGGATCATGACCTGAGCCAAAGGCAGACGCTTAACCCACTAAGCCACCCAGGTGCCCCTCTCTTTTGTTCTCTTCTCCATAAATTCCCTGCACTCATTTGGCTCCATGTGAATTAGCTCGTGATGTTCTGTCTTCTTTCCCTGCCATACACTGTATCAGCTGAAACTTGAGCTTCGAAACCCTGAGGCTGACCTTTCTTAGCTGAGTGATTTAGTGGAATTTACTTGCCCTTTGGGGTACAATAATAATAGCTACCTTCCAAGGTTGTTGTGTGGATGAAATGAATTTGGAACAATCGCTGGCGTATAAGACGGGCTCCATGTATGTTAGCTATTGTTCTTAGTCCTTAAGTGTCACCTCTGGTGGATCGCAGATTTTTAAATTAACATATCAATTTCTCAATGCGCTTCTAAGATTTACCTTCAAATTTCCAAATTTATGTTGAGAAGGTTTTCCTAGATCAGAACCTAGTACCCTAAATTACCATGTCCCAAACTATCATCCCTTTTTCTTCTATAATTCTCTAGGTGAAGGGGGAAAAACAAATAGTCTAAGTCAGCATGTGCCAGGAAAAACTCTCCCAAACAGGAAACTTTTTCTTCAGAACTGCCTCATTTCTTCTTTAAGAAAGTTAAAAGCCTAATACCTAAATACATCATTATTAATATGTTTTATATTAAAATGAACATCTTACAATTCAATCTAGAAGCGGGTCATGTCAGCTAAAAGATGGGGACAAGGGAGGAAAGGCAGTTATGTGACTCTTGTTTTCACATTTTCCCCCTTTTCCTTTTCTCTAAATATCTGTTTTATTTCACTCAGCTATGGTTGCTAAAGTAAATGAACAGCTTTGTTTTTGTAAATAAATATTCATAAATCTATATATGTATGTGTATGTATCTATAAAATAAAGAAAATCTTATTTACTAGAAAATCTCAAGAATGTTTAGTAATCACAACATTCAGAGTGAGCCAATGGCAGACTTCCTGGTGAGAGGCTATGAAGTTGCCGCCCCCACCCCGGACCCTCACCAAGCAGCTGCATCTCTCGGGATTAGGTACAGATATCCTGGAAGCCACTCCCAGCCAGAGAGCACAAAAGAGATCAGAGAAAACAAAAGGAAGTGGGAAAAAGAAGGCTAGACTTTTTACGTTTGCCCTATGAAATATGTACACCCACAGTTCATGTTCTATGCTGTGAGACCCCTGGGGTAGCTAGCCTCTTTAGGAACACCTACAATAATATTCACATTATTTAGGGTTCCAAATGGGATTTGTGATTTCTTAAAAGAAGCCCCATTAAAAAAATAAATAAAACGAGCCACATATAACATGCATAGATAGCAGGTATTAGAATATAACTCCTCCCAAATTTCTTATTGTCTGCTCTTACGGCTTCGGATAAAACTATCCCAACGAGTGATACTAAGTCATCTGTATATAACGTTTACTAAAACCCGAGTCTAGAAACCAGTACCCAAACACATACGTGTCAATATAAACTATATGACCTACAGGTCTCTGATTCTAATATACTGTGACCAGACCCAACCCTCGAAATCAGTGACAGTGAATACGGGAAGAGATGTATTTACCTGGTGTTACAGTAAGTTTCAAAACTATGCTGCTATTTAAAGACAAGTCTATGAAGCTTGGCAAAGTGTATGGGGTCAGCAAAAAGACTAACATTAACCTGATTTTCATTTCCTTTCTTCCTTCCAACTTTTGCTAATGTGTCAGTTCCCTATTCTGCTGACCATGTCCCTTAGAAATAATACTTCTACACTCATCATCGATAATGTGACTGCCACAGAGAAAATTCAGGCCAGTTACAATGCATGGTACAAAGCTATCTAAAATATAAGTGTGGGTGTTTCAGCTTGGGTCTTATCTCATTTGAAATTGAAATATGTTTGCAGTGCTTGAATGTGGGAAGATTAATTATCACCTCTGTTTCAAAATAAGCAGCAGTAGAAACCCATCACATGAAAATGTGGAAGTGACATTGTTGACAGCTAACAAGAAAGGTTTTCAGCTGGAAAAGGGTGCAAACAGAAACAAATGCATTCATATTTCTCATCTGCAGCCAAACAAAAATGGTGTTTGATACCGGCTGAGCTTGCCTCAGAAAACCGGGGCCCTGTGTTAGTAAATGCAGCAGGATGAAGCGTGGAGTTCTGCTTCCTACTTCTATCAGTGATTTCACATTTCCAAGGTCAGGACGTCTCTCGCTTTTTTGCCTGTCCTGTGCCCTCATGCCCCTGTAAGAGAGTTAAAAACCTACAGATTCTCACCACTGACCAGCAATGTGGCCTTAGGCAGAGAAATTCATTGCTCTGAGCCTCAGTGTCCCCACGCATAAAGTGGACATGCTAAGTATATGCTTAACTCAAAGTGTGGATGTGAGGCTGCTGTGCATTAGTACAATTAGCACAACACTGGGCATGCACGAGAAGGTCAATACTGGTTAGCTGATGCTGTTACAAAGTCATGATTATAAGAGATCGTTTTGATGCTTCATTCCAGAAAGATACATCTTCTTTTTTTGGTTTGTTTTAAATGACATCTCGGGACCCCCCATGGTTAATGTCAGGTCCGAAAGGAAGGTTTCTTGGGTCATTTGAGCACTGGCATTTTGAAGCTCAGGTCTCGTGATGGATCTCTTTTGTTAACAGGAGGGGTTGAAGTTAGGAAGTCTGCTGCCTGTACCATACATTCAGATAATGAGAGGAAAATGGTATAAATTCAGATCATTTGGCCCCCTACCCCATCTCTATTTCTCTCTCAATTTATGTTGCACAATGACATAAAGTACCACCTTGGGAGGTGAGCCTGCCCTGTGGTTAATCATCCTGATACATGCTAAAATACCCCACACTATAATTTAACATGAACAGCTAGAGGTTGTGTTGAAACTGTCATGACTCACAGGAGTCTGCTAATTTTGTCCTGTTCACCTTCAGTCTATAACTTTGCAAGAATTTCTGCCAACATTGGCGGGGGTGGAGAGAGAGAAAGGAGCAAAAGCAGCTCTTTGTGAAATGGCACCTCGAGTCTGTGCCGTTGATGGTGTCCTCCTGATATCCCAGGCAAGCCCTTTCTGAGCCACTCCAAGCCCTCCAGAGGCAGTTTCTTTTATGAAAGTTAAGCTTCCTTCTGTAGGGCTCTCACACCTTCAGCAATGGTAATCATTCTTGAAGCTGGAAGTGTTGTCTGCTAGCTTGATGTTGCTGGTGCTGAAAAAGGCAAACAAAGTCAGCCTGATTGTTTTGGGTTTGGATTAGTCTGGAGTACACAGAGAAACATTTTAAAAGACTTATTTTGACTATCAAAGTGAGTCAGTATGACAGCAGTCGTCAGGGGAAAAATGTGCACCATGCAAACACACACACATCACACCGAACCAGCTCCAGCGACTTTGGGAGCGCATTAGAGGGGAAGCTGTTTTCCTGAACATCAGTGAAAACAAGGGCAGTTCTCCAAGTTACTTAGGAAAAGGTATAACCACAGAGGGGCAACCAGGATGACGTAAAGGTCAAAGGAGTTCAGAAATAAATTCTTACAGCACGTAATCTCATTGCATTATTCCGTGGTTTGAGACCCATGTATCTGTGAAAATGTAATTATTTATAAATCATTCATGGGTTGGCAGATAGTGGTCCATTATGCCCAAAGAAACTGACAGTAAGGAGGGTAATTTGGGGGAGGAAATTGGGGGAAAACAAACTAACACATAACAAAATAAAAGCAAAAGCAAAATTAACTAGCTATGATATCACTTCATTGCTGAAAACAGTTTTAGAGTTCAAATCAACCATTGAAATATCTGAGTTTGTGAATGGAAAGCTATCTGGACCATTCCAATTATACAGTGAGGGGCCACGTAGACTTGTCATTCAGATGACAAAACTCCCATTAAACTGGCACGGAAACTGCATGACTCTCACCAAAATGCATGAAATTAAAGATGGATTTTCACTATTACTCCAATAATCAAATTTCTATTTAATCAGTTTGAAATGTCATATGGTTGCCATTTTCCAAAAGAAATTAAATCTTCCAGCACTTATCCTGGTAAAATATTGATGTCTACTTAAACACAATTTGCATCTCCCGGCTCTTTTTTGTTAAAAGACAGAGCACAAAATTCTACTTACTATAGCACAAATGAGTGTTATTTGGAAATAATCATCCCCAATATGTTCCCCAGAGGAAGACACACATTGCTATGTGATATATTCCAAATTTATAGACATGAAAACAAAGTAGGTAATTTCTTCCTATTACTTAGAAAAGAGTTATACAAAATACTCTTTTGGATCATCTGGAGAAAATGTATGAAATCATATTTTAAAATACTTCTAAAGGCAAATATTCAGAATACTTTTTCTCTACGTATTTATGCCCACATTTCTCACCTCTTAGTAGTTAGATTCCTACACAAAACAACAAAACAAATTCCAGATTTATTATAGAAATAAATACTAAAAAATCATAGAGTTAGTCCAATAAAAAAGTACGCTAAGACAATCATCTTGTTTGAGAAGCACTGTTATGAAGGCACAAGCTCAGAAGCTCCTACCAAGTATGGGGCGCTCTCATGGCAAAGCCTGGGCCTCATACCCACTTCAGGGTGAGACCTGGTCTGAACCGGACCCCCTCTCAACACCAGGGCTAGTTCAGACAGGCCTGCTCTGAAGTTCCTGACCTAGGCTTCCCGAAGAGGGAAAATTTGTCCTGCAATATGTTAAATAAAGTAGGCCTAGTCCTGTGATCTTGATTTATGTCTATTCCTTCCATATCAAATAATTCAGGCCTTGAGTTTAAAAAAAGAAGTAGTGTTATTCATTCTTTCAATATTAAATAACATTTGGCCTTATATGAATATATATTCCTGGAATAACCTTCCCTATCACTTCACTGAGAGAGAGCCTGAACCCCAAATTTAGTTTTCTTCTAAGAATGCTCTTTAGGTATAATCGACCCTTCTAGTGGTCAGGGTCATTGTTCATAGAAGCAGAAATGCAACTTGAATGAAGTCAACAAAAAACACTCATGAACATGGCAAGAAGGGGGCAGAGCTGAGACCAGGAGCGGCATGCTTCGTCTTGCCTCTGCTTTTCTTCCTTCTCCCCTACCTGTCTCCAAGAGCTTCTAAGCTCACAGCATTCCAACAAACCCTCCAGAGAGGACATAGCTCTCCTATCCAGTTCACCGTCAGCAAATGTAGGGGAAGAGGGGATAGAACTGGATTCTGATTGGTTTAGCTTGAATACAGGCTTAACTCTATGGTCAGTAAGGTGATATAATTGCCAGACCCTCCCTACCACATGTAAAAATAAGGAGAAAGAGTTCCCCAATAGGAGCTGGTTGGGGAAAAATGGTGATGAGGGTGTGTGGATATTAAAAAAAAAAAAAAAAAAAAGCTAAGGGAGTGGGGATGACAAAAAGTATTGATCCCTGCTCCATCTTCCTGTGCTTTGGACAGACTGTGGCTGTTAGGGAGAAAATTCATCATCTAATTAAACACATTCATATGTGTTTTGATTTCTCGGTCTCTTTCCAAATATACCCATTCCGTGGAGAAATATAAAACTACCTCTGTGTGCTTTCATCCCCTGTGGTGAGTCCTAATGCAAAGGAAGAAGACATAAAGCTTAGAAACCTCACCCAGAGTATGGGTGCCTTGTGTTCTGCACGCTGACAATAGAGAAACCAGCCCGAACTTTTCAAGGAAAAATGGATGTAAACCAGTGCAGTCCACAGGAGAAAATGAATTCCCAAATCACTGAGTATAAATGAGTGGTGATGCTAAACTTTTATAATGACCATACCATACACAACAGAGTCTGAAGGCAATCAAAGACAGAGACAAAGGGAGCTTCCCATTCCATCTCCTCAGCCCTCATCCCAGTCCTGCCACTGGACTTCATAGAGATTTCATGACAGTTAAATGGGCTATAAAAATATCTATCAGGGCGCCTGGGTGGCTCAGTTGGTTAAGCAACTGCCTTCGGCTCAGGTCATGATCCTGGAGTCCCGGGATCGAGTCCCGCATCAGGCTCCCTGCTCAGCAGGGAGTCTGCTTCTCCCTCTGACCCTCCCCCTCTCATGTGCGCTTTCTCTCTCATTCTTTCTCAAATAAATAAACAAAATCTTTAAAAAAAAGATTTAAAAAAATATCTATCAAAGATTATAACACAGAGACATTGGATAAAATTTAGTTCCTTTATTTGCCCCCTTTTCCCCCCAGAAAAGAGTTAACAGAGAAGACTGAGATTACTATCCTGAGAAATGCCTGCTTGCCAGGTTGGCCCTTGGCTGGCATCTAGGAATTTGGATTTTATGATGGTAACTACCATTCCCCAGCTGATAATACTGACTCGTTGTGCCTAAAATGTACAAACTCTATGGTTTATGCTGAACAAACGCTTTTCTTCCCCCCTCAAATTTTCATGCATGTCTGGCAGAGGGTGCTGATCTGACCAACGCCCAGTAAAAACCTTGGGCACTTAACGTCTAAGGAGCTTCCCTGATAGACCACACGTCACAAGTTAATGCTGGAGGAATTAAGGAACTAAGGGACTCCACAGGGGGAAGACTCTTGGAAGAGTGGACCTGGTTTCCTCCAGATTTTGCCCCATGTACCTTTTCCCTTTGACAATTTTGCTTTCATTTAGTAGATCTTAGCCGTAAGTACAACTATATTTTGAGTTCCATGAGTCCTTCTAGCAAATCACCAAGATAATACCGAAGGAACCTGACCTAGCTTCTAACTTCCTAGCCACTTCCTTCAAATTCAGTTCAACTTTCCAAAATCTCTTGTTTACCATCCTACGGTTGACTTCCTGTAGACTCTACACAGATTCCACATGCACAGAAAATATAAACCTGAATAGATACGCAGAGTGATAACAGTCATGCTTTCTATAATTTGCTAGTGGAGTTAGTTAGCTAGATAAAGAAAATATAACTATATATTGTATATATAAAAATTTCAGTCTAGAGATCTAGTTAAGTCAACATATTTGATTATTTTACATATGCAACTGATGTCCAAGTATTTATATCATAGTTGTAAGTTGTAATCTGGAAAAATTTTAAGGTGGGTATGACCAAGATGCCTGTATAAACCATGCCAAAAAGAAAAAAAAAATCAACAAAAACTCATAAAATGCCTAGCTTTTGAGCAATGCTCACTTATAGGGATATCTCCAAACTAAAATAACTGTAAAGACTACCTCAAAGCAGCTGGCTGAGGTGACTTGGTGAGTGGAATGACTTTTACCTTGGACTCCTTCTACATATAGCTCATTATTTCCCCTCGGTGGACAACATTAAACTCTCTATTCTCATGTTTTTGTGGGAGAAAAAAGTAAAATAATTTTTTTTATTACTGAAAGATTTTTTTTTCTTATCTTACTTTGTCATTAAAAGTGGTCTAAGACACCAGGGTTTACCCTGAGCAGATAATGTTCTTAGAAGATAGAAATATAGGTTTTTTTCTCTTTCTGAGATAAACAAGCTCTACCATCATGGAAAGTTAAAGTCCCACTCGACATTCATAAACAGGAGTTAATAGACTAATTTGGGTGGCTTAATGGAGTCTTGAGACTTCAGAAAACTGCAGAGCACAAGAGCTATACCCACATGCGCAAGCCCTTTGTTTTCTCTGCCAAGGGCACAAGATAACACGCACTATCCATGTCTCTACGAGCCCTCTCATCCTCCCAAACGTCCAAAAACTTTTTTTCAGCTTTACTGAGATACAGTTGACAAATAAAAGTGTACATATTTATTTGCTAAAGAGTAAAGCACAGGACACCAGCCACATCAGGAATGGGGCACCATCCTGAAAACAGATGGATTTAGCGAAACTCCTTATTCTTGAAACTTGCCATCATGGCTCCATCTCCTCCTTCTAGCTCAACTCCTACCAGCAGACAGGACTCTACCCTCTTCCCAGCCAAGAAGGTAGTATTATTAGTGGAGAAATTAAGTAGACTGTAAGAAAATAAAATTTTGTACTGTGGTTGGAGTCAGGGATAATCAGAAAGACCTGAGAATCAGAGGAGCGTGGTTTTCTCTCCAAGGAAACCAGCCAACTTGAAAGAAAACTTCTAGGAACTTGTGAATAGTCTGATAAAAGAGCCATGTATCTACCTGATCATCTAATAAATAATGGATCCTATCATTCACCTGTGCCACCCACTGGGTCAGGGCTTCCAATCCATGTCTTATGCTTTATTGATAAATGGCCTTTTATTAATTTTTTTATTTGTGTTTTATTGATATAATTATTTGTAAGCAGCCAAATATCACAAGACATTTGACAACATTCAAAAATGAAAGATAATAGCCAAATACCCCTAAAAGGAACTCAGAGAAAATAGAAGCGAATATGTGAAAACCTTAAATACTGTCAGAAATACAGAACGAGAATAAGATTCTATTTAAAAAAAAAGAGACCTTCAGATTAATAAAAAATAGAGCCTTCAAATGTTAAAAATATAATAACAGAAACAAATATCATTCACAGAATGGTTGAAAAATGGAGTTGAAGAAAACTCATAGAAAAGGAACCCAAAATTCAGAAAGGAAAAATATGGAAAAAATATTTTAACTAAAGGAGCAAACTAGGAAGTCCAACCCCCAATTGCACATGATCTTAAAAAAATGAGGAGAAAATAGATGGGAGAAAAATATTAAAGAAATTATTTTCTTTCCTAACTAAAAGACATGCATCTCCAAATTTAAAGGGCATGTCAAGTGCCAGCATAATGAATGGAGAAAGAATCACAATAAGACACACCAATGTAAATTTTCATAACATCATGATGAAAGCAGAGATCCTAAAATAGAGATCCTATTTCCAGCTTGGGGAAAATAACAGATAAAATAGATACAAAACTTAGAAAATACACTCCAGTTCTCAGAAGCAATACCTAGAAAATAAGGGGGAATAAAACTTCAAGACCATTTAGGAAAATTATTTTCAACACAGAATTCTGTATGTAATCAAACATTGAATCAAGGGTTGAATAAAGATATTTTTAGTCACAAAGGATCAAAAATCTTACTTCCTTTTTCCCCATTTTGTACTACTGGAGCATGTGCTCAGTAAAGTGAAAAAATAAACCTAGAAAGAGAAAGAAATGGAATCCACAAAAACAGGGTAATCTACATAAAGAAAAAGGCAAAGGAAATCCTTATAGTAATGATGAAAAGAAATAATAGGATGAATGCACAACCTAAAAAGGATGAAACAATAAGCAAACCATTATTGTCTAGTGGAAGGTAAAATTACATGTTTGTCCTCCTCAGGGGACATGATCTGACTGCCTGGATGGAGAACCTTTCCAATGAACACTCAGAAAACGGGTATAATGGGCCTTGATGTTGGATTAGAAGAAGAAATGTATAGTAGAGCGCCATAGGGTATTTCTTTAACCTGGTTACCAATCTCCAAAGTCTCCAGAGGCCCCATGGTCAGTCCTTGTGATCAGGTTGCAATTATGATGTATGACGTTCTTCAGCTAGCACACCCAAGGAAATCTGGGTATGGTCGCTTCGCACTATTAGAATGACGCGTTTATTCATTTGGAAAATGTTTATGAAGTGATTTCTATGTCCAAAGCACTAACCTATGTGCTTGGAATACATCCATGAACAAACGGACAGAAATTCCTGCCAACATGGAGTTTGCATTCTAAGAATGTGCAGGTGTTGTAGGGACCACGAGGTGTTGTCAAACAACAGAAAATAAACAATAGGCATGATAAACAGGAAAATTATAGAGTATATTAGAATGTGATAAGTGTTATAGAAAGAAATGGAACCAGGCAAAGCAGATGAGGAGTGCTGGGGGCCTTGGTTGCGATATCAAATAGGGGTGATCAGTGTAAGCTTCATTAAGATGATTTTTGAGCAAAGACTTGAAAGAGGTAAGACAGTTTACCAGGCAAATATCCGTAGAAGTGTGCTTGAGGCTTTGGTGTGAGGGAACACACACTACCGAAGAACCCAATGTGGGGGGATACTCCCACCCCCCCCCCCCCCCCCCGCCAGAGTGCACTTCCATTCAATTTCCTTTTCTGGCCCACTCTCAGGCTCTAGGGCATGCTCCTCTCCTCTGATCCTCTCTAAAAAGAACCACCATTTTCATGATAATTTTGTGTTATCCTCTTTGGGTTAGAAACCTCTGAGGAAAGGTGGACAATAACACCTCCCCTCAAAGATGAAGAACCTGATATTTAGAGAGCTTGATTCCTTAAATCAGATGGCTGAAGTCCACCAAATTTTTCACTGCAAGCCCACTGTTCGGTCTTTCTGTCTCTGCCTGTGATGTCCTGGATTTGCGATTGCTGAGGACATCCTTATCAAGTCTCTACTTTGGGAGGGTGATGGAAAGAACAGGAAATTATAGAAATCAGGGAAAGAAGGGAAGTAGGCTGACATTTAAAAATAAAAGTTTGAGTAAAAAGCAACACCCATTGTGTCTCCATTCAGGCGTGGATATTATACTACTGTTGTCACTAAAAAAAAAAAAAAAATCCAACTGTTTTGGTTTCCTACACACACACACACACACACACACACACACACGCACACACACACACATTTACAAAACAAAGCCTTCTCCACATTTCTCTGCCCCACTATCTGCCGTGGGAGTGACCGAAGTTATCTAGCCCCACATAGAAAACACACGTAGAGCATAATCATGACTAAAAGTCTCCATGAATGCTCTTGAATGCACAGTGTATACTTTGTTTTAACCTTTGCAGGTAGTTTTGAGTCTTCGGTGGTAAGGTTGTATAGGCTTACAGTTTCTCTTGCTGTCCTGTTTCATTACATAAAGGATCCATATGTGTGACCTAGTCATAAGCCAGCGTTAGGGGTGACATAAGAGGCAAATTGCAAAAATCACCCCCAAATAAGTGTTTCATAAATTTGTGTGCATGTGTGAAGGAGAGGAGAAATAGCTAGATTTTTTTTTCTTTGTCCATACACTAACCATTCCCTTGCCTCATGTCTTCAGTTTCTATTCCATACTAGCTCCGGAATCGATTTTAACATCTTTTTCAGTGGTCCCTTTTTAAAACTTGCCTTGAATTATCCTAATTTGAGTGTGCCATCTGTTTCCTGCTGGAAACGTGACTGATAAAAGCACCATCTTCCCCTCTACTAAACCCACAGAAATGATAAAGTATAAAATGATAAAAGTAAAATGAAATATTGGTGTTCAAATGGGACGATAAGTACTGCCTTGGTCCCATAATGAAAGAGGGACACAAAGAGTAATCTGGCCTAAAAAGCAAATCTATAGAGCCTCAAGTTTGCAAGTAGAGAGCTCTATTCCTACAGGATAAAGGAGGTTAAAAGTTCTTCATATGAATAAGGTGGAGCAGACTGGACCCAGGCTCCCCGCATGAAAAGTGTGGCCATGGCCCCCCTTCTCTGTTTGTTAAAGGAAACAGAAAACTAACTTCTCAATCTTACCCCGAATTCTGGCTGCCTCTATAAAGCTGAAAACTGGGGGAAGAAGGTAGTGGATGTTTCCTGGTGGATAAAGACTTGAGACACACTCTGACTCTCGGTGACACTTCCTATATCATCACTTTATCAAGATCTCTGAGCTCCTGATGTATGACCAAATCTAGACCGGGAGCTCTAGAAAGACAAGTAGAAGTGTTTACGAAACTGCTCGACATTGTGGTGTTGGGGAAAAAAAGGGAAGAAGAATAAGAACAGGAAGGAAAAGCAGGAAGTTTTCTTTTTGATGAACAATTCAAAACACCTGAGCAAGCCTCCCAGTGAAACAGTCCATGAAATCAACCAGAAGATTCGTTCTCCTCAGAAAAAAATAAAAATGAAAATAACAGAGTACTCAAAAATGACTTTCTTATCGTGCATACCATTAAATAGAGTTACACAAATAATATGAAATGACAGTATATTAAAAATAGGACAATCCTGATAAGAAACAGATAGAACAGTTTCTTAGGTTCAAAGGTAGTACAACAGGGGTTGCAGAAAAAGAAGACAGAAAAAATGAAGAGGAAAAAAGTCATTGAAGAGATAGCAGCTAGGAATCTTCTTGGAAGAGAGACACGCGTCCTCATAGTGAAAGTGCCGGTCAGGTGCTGAGCAGGATAAGTAGAAAAGAAGTCCGCATCTCTTTCTTAAAGACAGAAGTGATATTAAAAATATTTAACAATCTGAGTGATACAGGCATCAACGCATCAAAGGGTTGTTAGCTTTAGTGCTAAGGCAGGATTCAGGATGCCCTTTGCTAAGGTTCCTTGAAACTAACAGTCTTTGGTCTGCAGGGAAATCTGGAGGTTTCGGGGAATGGGCTAAATACTGTCAGGGGCTTGGGTCCGTAGCTATTTACCAAAGAGTATGGAAGGATTTCAACATTTTTCCAACCAGTATGAGCACACTGGTAGACAGTAATATCATCTCCTGCCTACATTACCTGTGCTAACAAGTTTCCTACCCTCTACTCAGAAGACAATTGCTATTTTGCCGCTCCTTATCACTGCTTGCCTAGGCAATGGCAACATTCTACTAATTTTAAACCCAGATCTTTAATTCCTTTCTTCATAGCTCTGTGTAGTGATCATTCAAACCCGGTGTGTTACTGTTTTCACTTGGTGAACTTTTGATAATACTACCACTGTTCATAATAATAAAAATAGTTAATACTTGCTTTTTTGTATCTGCTTCTCCCCTGAGACTCTGTTGTCTCTTGTAAGCATTAGATGGTGTTGGCCTTTCTGGTTTTAGGGAAATTTCCAAAAATGTGACATTTTGACATTTTTATTTTTAATAGAGCAAAGACATGCTTCTGAGGGAGGGCTGGGAGTGGAGAGGAGTATTGAAAGCAACATTGAAAGCAGCAAAGTTTCTGGACCACTTTTGCAGCATTAAGAAAACACTTTAAAAACACATTTTTCATTAGCTGAAGGCTTGGAGGGGAAAGCATCACTTATGTTTTACTATAAATAATGGATTTGTGCAATCTCACATATGAGAGTAGATCTTAATTGATGACAACACAGAAAGGACTAAAAGCTCAATATTCGAGATAATCCCACCCTGCCATTTTAGTTTATAGCATTGTGTTTTTACATGACAATGGGTCATACCTAGTGTTTTCCATCATTTCTACAAGGATTTGAAGATTTTTTGGCTCAAGCATAAATCCAACTTGCATATTATTAAATCAAATAGTAAAACCAAAACCAAGTGATCTGCTAGCACCTGTATCCTGGGGATCATTTTATATGCTTTCAATGTGCACCTAGCTTCTACCATACATAGATAGCAATTCCCTGCTAATTTATACACTTTAAAACACATTTGGAAGTAAAAATGATGCTGCAACACACATGTCAGTGTAACCACGGTGGTCGGTTTGTGGTAGTGAGGATAGACAAATAATTTTTTGTAGAATTTCTTAGCATTCTCCTTTCGAGTCCAAGTCTCTTTACAACAATTAGATGGCTTTCTTTAAAGATATACATTTCTACTATTAATCCATTTAACCTGAAGTATATTCAGTCAATTTTCATTTTTTAATGAAAGCATCTATTTCCATAAAGCCATTCATAATTTAGCCCCATAATGATTCCTAAGTACAAATAATGCTAATAGTTTATGACTAAAGATTGGATGTATGATTTTTAATGATTTTGAATGTAATTTTAGAAACAATGGAATAGGATATTAAAACTCATGACTATCCAAGAAAAACCAAAGCTGCATGCTTGATTGATATAAACCTACAGGTGCATTTTTAATTTTTGTTTCTTCAATTTTTAGATTGGGTAAACAAAGCTTTTTTCACAATAGAAGTTACTTCATCATGTGTTATAGTTCTGCCAGTGTTAACTAACATAACTTTTTCAAATAATATTCATAGTATATTACAAAATAGATTAGCACCTGTATGTATATGGCAATGCAGAGTAATATTATATTCATTATTATTATGTTATCATAATAATTGCATAGTAATATTTGTCTAATAATAGCTAAACCTACCAGTGAGTAATATTTCACTCAAGGAATGAAATTCTTAATACTTGAATTTCAGCGACTAGTGGCAAGCCCTTAAAAATATTAAAGATCCTGAATCACATCATGTTGTGATTTAGGTATAAGCTATTTTGAAATAAAAATAAGAAACAAACATTAACAAAAGTGAAGATATTTATTACTAATTACTTTAAAAATGACACATAACTACTGCCTTCTTATTCAAATGATTTTGAGATAATAAAGGTTTTAATATTCCCATTAGAATTATATCCCAAAAGGAGCAGGAATTATTTTCCGTTTTATTCACCTCTGTATTACCAGGACCTAGTAGATGCTCAATAAACGTGCATTGTGTGGCAAAGAATAGGTATTCAATAAATATTTATTTGATTTGTCTGTTGAATAAATAATCTCCAGTACAAATATGAATCTTAGAAGGACAGAATGCTGATCCCACATATAAGACTTCATTTCTAAACATTTTGAGGGACAATGGGTTCTATTCTTGGTATATGGAGAAAGGATACAGCAAACTGAAAGCATGAACAGCCAATTCAAAACACAAAATACCAAAGAATATAAACAATTGATAAACCCTAACAAAACATTCAATCTTGATAATAAATAAGTAAATGTTCATAAAAATGCAAATACCTATTTTTTTCCTTATGGAACTGGAATTTTTAAAGGTGACAATTACCAGTCTGGATGTGAGCAAACAAGACCAAATTAGTACCGATTCTAAAGAACCAAAGAAATCGCTTTTTGAGCATTTAAGTAACTATTTACCAAAAAGATTCTTCATAGCAATCCTTAACCACGGTTATTGGTCTCTAAAAACTGTTCACTATTAAAGAGAATCGGGACTACTGATGGGGAAAAAATGGCCAATTCCAGGTCTAGGGCAGGAAATTTTGTCATACCAGAAAACAGGGTCGTTTATCAAAGAGCATGGGATCATGTCAAAAGGACACAGAGCTAATGCAAAGATGTCCACAGGCCAAATATGGGGGGATTTTAGAATCTTAACATCGGGGGAATTTTTAAAAGAACTAGTACGTTTAATGAGAAAACAAATATTCTTGGTTGATTTCTAAGTTCTGTTTTGTCTGTTAAATTCTACTATAATTAATAATTTTATTGAAAATGTCATGTCTCTTTTGATCCCAGTTTTGTGTGCCTACCTTTGTTTCCACTTTTATATATACATATATAATTTAAGACTGTTCCCCCCTACATTGCTTAAAGTTATATTAACAATGCATATTGGGTTATTTTTTATTTTTTTAAAGATTTCATTTATTTATTTGACAAAGAGAGACACAGCTAGAGAGGGAATGCAAGCAGGGTGAGTGGAAGAGGGAGAAGCAGGCTCCCCGATGAGGAAGGAGCCCGAGGCAGGACCTTGAGATCATAACCTGAGCCGAAGGCAGACGCTTAAGGACTGAGCCACCCATGCCCCAACAATGCATATTGTTTTTAAATTATATACTTTCCCAAATGAGAAGGAGACAAGTGAACTTTTTGAATTGCAAAATGTAACTGAAAATATGTCACTTAATTTTGAAAGAGACTGGAAAGCAGTTTTCTATATAATATTTTTTAATGTATAGATATTATTTCCTACCCTGATGCACATGATTGCTGATTACTTATAATAAAACAGTACTATCAGTAATGTGGCAGTCTTTAGAAAAATAAATGCAATACGTTGATAACATTTTTATGCTGCTTCAGTTATATGATTAGTTCTTATAAGCTTAGAAGGAACATAACAGGAATCTATATTGGCCTTAATTATATTTTTACTGGATAAGAAATGCCACACATCATCTCTGGACCCTGGCAGCCTGTGGCAACCATTTATATTTCTGGCATATTTTTATTTATTTATTTATTTTAAAGATATTATTTATTTATTTGACAGAGAGGCAGAGAGCACAGGTAGGTAGAGGGGCAGGCAGAGGGAAAGGGAGAAACAGGCCCTCCGCCAAGCAGGGAGCCTGACGCGGGGCTCCAACCCAGGACCCTGGGATCACGACCTGAGCCGAAGGCAGTCGCCCAACCGACTGAGCCATCTGGCATATTTTTAATGTCTTATTAATAACTGAGGATATTTCTGCCTATCAAAATTTCTTTTTTTCTTGCTCTGTTTGTATTGCATTTTTACAATTTCACATTTTTAGGAAATTGTCTAAGATTACATTTCTTCATCTTTTTATCTTAGGATGGCTGAACAAATATTTTAAGGTTATATTTCAAAGAAAAAATGTAATATTCTGCATCAGCTGTAATATGAACACAATACTATTTCAGATTCATCAAAGACTGAATGTGTAACCAAATTTGTGGAGAAAATGGAAAACTTTCACATATGAAAGTGTTTGTTTATAGTTTTTAAATTTGAAATCAATAACTCATACTATTTTATTACAAGTGAATTAATTATATTTATAATTTATACATTCATTACTTTAGTGCTTAACAAAGCCTAAACATTTACATCTTCGAAAGTATGTATTTTGACTAAGTTTTCCTTTTAATAATAAATAATGACTTTTATATCACTTTATTCAAACTTAGATTCTAATAAGAAGACATTTTGAAACACTTGCTCTGGTATACTCTTGTTTTGTTGTTCAATATATAAAAATCCTTCTATCTCTTTGGTGTTGGAAACAGATTCCACATTAGCCCTTAATGGACTATCATTGATCTAACAAAACATCCATCACTGCCTACCTGGATTAAGATTGGCATCTACAGAAGCCCTGGTAAAATGATCATGCCTTCTCAGTCCACTTATCCATCCTGATTCTACATAGATTGCCAAAAATGCACAATTTAACCAACAAGGACATACCGTCATTTTAGAAAAACTGACACCCAATTGCTCAGGGCTTTCTGCCATGCGTAATGTTAAATGTGACAGAATGTTTTTCATTCCAATTAATAGTTTACTCAAATAATCCTAAAATTCCACATGAAATTACTATCTTTCATATGATCAATTTACTCCCAAAGCAGGGACATTAAAGGAGATGGCTTAGCTTAAGAGATTAAACAGCAAATTTCAAATCCAATCAAATGTCAAATTAAATTAGCTCTCTCTTTCTCTTGGATTTTTCACTTAAATTATTTTAGAGAATGTGGGCAACTCAGAACTGCGTACTCCTCAGCACTTCTCAAACTTGAGCATGCGTAAGAACCGCCAGGAGAGCTTGTGAAAACAGATTTCTTGATCCCTCCTGCAAAGATACTAAGTGTGACTGAGTGTGGGAAGGGGTCTAGAATTTGCATTTCTAACAAGGTTCCAGGTAGAGCTGATTGCCAACTGGAGCAGCTGGAGGTCTGCATTCCCAGTTGAGTTTTTCTCGGTCCTTGGATAATTTGGCACTGAACTTTGCCTAATCAATTTTCCCCTTCCCACCACTCATTTTAGTTTTAACAATACGTACTTTTATATCAGTTTTTACTTTCAAATGTCCGGGAAGAGACTGTCCACATTCCATCCCTTTGTCCAGGAAATGGCCTTCAATAATTCTGCTTTATCATTTCATAGAAGGAAATACTGACATGGAGGCAAGTTTAAATGGCCTACAGGTCGAGGCCATCACCCCATACGTTGCTGGAATTATAAACAGCTTCATTTCAGCATCATGCACGCGAAAAACCTTTTCGCTTTGGGTGATAATGTTTATGTGCCACAGCCCAAACACAAATGACTTTTTCTGGTATTGCCTTTGAACTTGAAAAATTTGTTTCCTTAATATAAAGCTTATAACAAAGAAATTATATAATACCCATTGTCTAATCATCATCAGCCTTCTGGGGTCATGTTTCACAGATTTAAGTGCTTAGATTGGTTGCCAGTGTCCCTGTACATATGTGTTCCTTGCAGTATTTTAGCACTTGATGGAGGATAATAGCAGACACCAATATTTTACATATGATTTCTAGGATGAAAACGTTTCTAATAACATGAAACCAGGGTTCTCTGAACATCTGGCACCAGAATGCTTCCTAGGAAGAAAAAGGTTGCTTTACTGGCAACGATCTTGCTAAGTCACTGGAAATTGAAGATAAGGTGCCAAGGGAGTCCAAGCAACAATAACAAAAGAACCAATTTTTTAGTAAACATTTCTGTTGCTCCTCTGTGCCAAAAACTGTTCTAAGTGCTTATACATATTAATTCATTTAATCTACGTTTGTGAGATATGAATTCTTTTCTCCTCCATTTTACAGATGATGAGACAGAGGTAGAGAGGTAAAGTCATTTACCCAAGGTCACATCCCTGGAGGTGGCGGTGCCAGGATTCGAACCAAGGAAGCCCCACCCAGCAGAAAATGCTGACTCTGTCTGATAAAGAGGAATTTTGTAGGTGTTTGTTATTTGATATAAGAAAAAGAAGAGGGACAATGGGACGAAAAATGAAGCAGAAAGAGAAAAGAACCAGAGAAAAAATGCAAAACCTGGAGGATGATGAGGCACCGGCTGTTTTGGTAGCAATGTGACTGAAAGGATTTTCAAGAGAAGGAAGGTTTAATCTGAAATGTTACATTCTTTTCTGATCAGAGTACATTGTGGCCCCTCCTCATGACCCCCAAATCAACAGTAAATCTAAAATCACTAAGTCTTGTAGAAATCAGCAAAAGGGCAGATTTCACATCTGGGCTAATATTGCATTGAACAAAAATTTTACAGGGTGGAAAAAAACAACAACAACACAGAAAGTATGAGCCCAGAAATAGAGGTAGTCAACAGATCATAATCCCAGTAGTCTCAAAACTCTTAATCAGGCTTTGGACTTCCAGGCCACGGAACTGTGATTCAAATAACCTTCTCTAAATCTGAAGAGTAAGGGAGCTCCCAGCTGACATCTGCATTTCAAGTTAAGAAAATTATCTTATTTCCTCCACTATAAATTAAAGGGGGGGGTCGTATACTATCCAATTTTAACAATGGAGCCCCATGTTCAGCTCAAGAAATACTATGGGTACCTGTTTTAGTTATAGTAAGAAATCACATGAACACTTTTAAAGTTAAGAATACTTTCAAAATTTTTTTCCTTTATCTGTGGGCAAGTCTGTTTACTCTGGATGGACAATTTCTGTTCCAGGTCACTTTCAATTTTTAGGACGTTCTTGAATTACTGTAAAGATGTATTTCCACGGGGCATAAATAAATCATTTTCTCTCATATATAAAGCCAAGATTCTCCTTTCTCATATATGCACCACCGCAGACCAAACAAGGACAGGCAGGCTGAATGAGGGCCAGTCCCAGGCTGATGACCTGGTTAAATGCATACACTGGTTGTTACTGCGCAGCTGAGGCCATCTGAGCCCTGGAGGATTCCCAGACAAAGCTTTAGCAGGTGGGCTTCTTGGTAGAGTCAATGAGAGCACTAATAAGCTTGTCTCAGCTGGATGACACTCTTTGCATACCTTTGCATTTCCTTGTTCTTCCAAGGAACTGCCTTCAGGAGAAAATTCATGTGGGTCACCAATTACAGTGCTCCCCAAATAGTTTGTAGATGTTTCAGCAGACCTTTATTTGTTGCACACAGAACTAACTTTTTTGGTTACTTCCCCTTAGTTCTCACAAATTAAAAAAAAAAAAATGGATTAAGCAACGTCTTAAAAGGCTTTTAAAAGAAGACATTTTCATTTATTCATGCATTAAACAATTAATAGATTTTTACTGAGGATTCGATATGAACTGAACCCCTACGCTAGGCACTTCACGGGTGAATAGAGAGCAATAACAGAATTTATTAAGGGTTTGCTATGTTCCACCCACTGTGCAGAGGACTTTAAATCCATCATCATCCTTAACTCTTACCACAACCATATGAGATATATCCCTGAGGTACACATTAGGAAACGGAGGCTCAGAGAGGTTAAGAGTTAACAGCCTCTAGGTTGCAAAGACTAGGTATCTTCTCTAGTCTATGTGACTCCAGGGACCATTCTCTTAATAAGTCTAGTAATACATAGTTCTGGCCCTCAAGAAGTTTACAATTTAAGGATGTACAGAACTCAATACAGGAAATATCAGTACACATTAAGTGCTATAATAATTGCCTGATCGAGGTCCATCAGCAAGACAGATCGAAATAATACCACATTCTGCACTCTGCTGGGGACATTCATTCATTCTAGGTCCTTGAAGCAAAGATGCAACTGTCATGGTATTCTAGCTGAATGAACATGAAAGTAACAGCAAAGGGTCAGAAGCAAGAGTGCAAGGGCAGATTTGAGGCAGCCAACAGAGTTCACTACAGGAAAAGCATAAAGCTTGGAAACGGGTTGAGGCCAAATCAAGAAGTATCTTGGCTTTTACAACCACAATAAAAATATATCAATGTGTAGCAGTGACCAGACATAAACACGAAAGAAAACTCAAAACTTTAATCCAGTTTCTCACATCAGTGTGTACTCTATTAATGAAAACCACCCAAACTTTGTGAATTTCTTCTACTTTGCATATCTTCTTTCCTCTATACAGTTAGCATAGACTGAATTTCACTAAGTCGCATGGACAATCCATCATTAATTCTAGGTGGTAAGGTGTAACAAGCCACAACTGTACTCTTGTACTCCCCTCAGTTGCAAAATTTAGGTTACCTTACTGGTGATTGAGCCAATGTCTGATTTTTCTTGAGAATTAGATGGAAAAGAACTCCTGAAATCAAGCTCTTTCAGTCTTCAACCCTAGAAGAAGGATAGAAAGGGTAAAAAGGAAGGAGGGCCAGGTACATCAGAGAGCTCCCTGATACACATACGCATTCCAGTGTGTGTGTGAGACAGAGACAGCGAGAAAGAAAACATGAGCATGCGGACATGGTTTCCCCTTACACTGTACATGTAAGGAAGCTAACTAAGTATGCCCATAACAGGACGACCGGTATGTTCCTCTTTCGGTGAAGACTTTGGGTAAATCGTTTTGTACAGGGAAACAATTACATGGTGAGGGAAAGGGTAACAAAAATGAAAATTTTTAAACGAATCATTTTATTATATGGGTCCTGAAATATTTCATTAAAGTTTCTGATTGTTCTTTCTTCAAATAGACTTCATGTTCTTGGCTATTTTTGAATGCTATGACTTTGATAGAACTTAGTAATGTGTACCCATATTTGTCGCTGATTATAGGATTTCTTAGTACTTTACATATTTCTGATGGAATGTGGATAGGAAAATGGTTTTGCGGATCTACGCAAATCTATTCACTGGACAGTTTTAAGACTTGGCCTTCCAAAATCAATGTCTTTCTGACTTGCTGGGTCCTACCAGTGAACACAGACTGAGTATTTTTCTTCAGGAAGCCAAAATAGAGATGGACAATTTGGGGTTTCTTGTGTGCAAAGTTGATGTGTGCAAAGTTGATGCAGAGTAGAATTTAATTCTGTAGTGCTACTCTAGGACCTGTCTTCAGCCCTTCCTTACGGAAAGGCAAAGTTTCAAAGGCAGCCACAAGGCAATTGTAAATCCCATTTTGCCCCATGAAAGAGAAGTTAATCCCAGCCAATGTGGTGCTTTCTTTCCTAAGTATTTGTGGACCGTGGAGTATACACTAATAGATATTATGTGTTTTTGCTATGGCAACAGCAATGCATTGTCATCTAAGTTCTCATGCTGCATAATATCAGAGGCTTGGTGCCAAGAGGACAAACCACATCAGCATGGGGAGTGAAGTTGATGTCAGTTCCCTTGTTTTGTTTTAGTGTCCTGCTGAAATATCTCTGAAGCCTCACAAGACGCTTTGCTTTGATCAACATCCTTCAACTTTCAAAGGCATCCTGGAGGTGTTTGTGAGACAGCTGCTTGCTGAAATAACCTTGATTGCTTTTTCTGAGAATTGTCACTGCATGCCTCAGAGATCTGTAGAGTCTCTAGCAAAAATTGCTGATAGCAGCACCAAGTTCATCTATATTCCACACACGAAGTCCCCCCTCCACTATTTTTCACGAGTGACACCTCATAAGATTGTGTGCGCAAATGTGCTTAAATATAAGTCGTCGAAGATACCGCCCATTTGTATTCTAAATACTTGTGTAATTTTTCTTATACAAAAGTAACACATGCCCAGTTATAGAAAATTCGAGTATTCACAAATAAGAGAGAAGGAAAAATATCCTGAGACCACCACTGAAACTTGAGTATTTCTTTCTAGTAATCTATAATATGAATAGGCTTTTGTTCTGTGTATTGTTACATACAATTGTAATTAGAATGTATACACAATAGAGTGTATAGGTTTATTTTTAAGTAATTACATAATACATAACTTTTAATAGTAAAAAAAAAAATCATCCTGGTGTTACACGGACGTTCTGATTAAGTCTCCCCTTATCCCCTCAGTTCCCAAGCATCAACAATACTCTCTGTCACAGAAAAGGAAAAAAGCCAAGTTACATGCCTGGACACTTAGAGAATGTTGGTTTGGGACACACAAAAGCCAACTTCTGAATTGTAGTTTTTATTTTTATTATTCTTGTTATTGTTATTGGACAAAAGAACACAGTGGTTTTCTAAGTGTTCTGATTCACTGTCCCATGTATGGAAAAATGAGTTTTCCAACTATTCTCGGGTGGCTTACAGAGAAAAGGTTGTCAAGGGGCTGGGGAAAATAACGAGCCTCCACCTGGAATGGACTGTGGGGCAGTAACAGGGAGATCAAAAGCTATCTGAAGGAATTGGAGGAAAAAAAAAGCCATAGAGATTTAGAAACTTTTGTAAACAGAATAGGAAAAGAGGGAGAGGAGAACAGGAGGAAGAGAACTAACTAATACTTTGGTTTGGCACCTGGACCAGGCACGGTGCTCGGCACTTTCCAAACATTACCTCATTCATCTTTACAGTTGTGCTGTAAAGCAGAGTGACACGTTGAAGCACCAGGCGTTTTTTTCTAGTCAGTAATGACAGAAAGCTATCAGATAGATTTTCAAAGCAAATCCAATCAGGAAAAAAATGTTTTTTATTTTTTATTTATTTATTTTTTTAAAGATTTTATTTATTTATTTGACAGAGAGAGAGACAGTGAGAGAGGAAACACAAGCAGGGGGAGCGGGAGAGGGAGAAGCAGGCTTCCTGCCGAGTAGGGAGCCCGATGCGGGGCTCGATCCCAGGACCCCGGGATCATGACCTGAGCCGAAGGCAGACGCTTAACGACTGAGCCACCCATGCGCCCCGAAAAAAATGTTTTTTAGAGATGTGTACAGACCACTGAGAATTGACAATAGCTGAGATTTTGTAATATTTGCTTGACTTCTTAAAAAATATTTGAAATAAAATATTTTCATCAAGAGTTCCCTTTACCCTCAAACCACTTTCTTATCTTCTTGCTCACAAAAGCTACTAGTAACATGGATGTCTCCTAGCTTTCTACTTTAGTTTTTAAATTGTTACAGGATTTTGAAATTTTTGGTTTTAGTCATACACTTTTATCCAAACACAGACAACTGTTTTAAAGAAGGGAGCATGAAAGCACTGATATGGAAAAGCAACCGGTCAGAGAAAAATGTAAGAGGGATCTTCTGAAAGTTCATTTTGGTCATATTCATAAGTTGAATTCATCTTGCAAATTCCCATATGGCCCACCAAAATGACTTCAATGTTTCAAATGTTTAAAATACACAGCAACATTTCTCTTCTTTGGGAGTTTTTATTTATTAGAAATAAATGCATTAGAAATAAAATCAGAAATTAGAATTCAAAATGATTGACATTGATAATATGTTATTAGAGGAGAAATTTTGCAGAAAGAGCTCAGCAAGGTCTCTATTATTTCATTATCTAAGATTATGTACGAAAGTTACATTTTTAAAAATGGTTGAACAATTCCAAACATGAGGACATGAAAGCAGCTTTTATCTATTTTGATGAAAACATGTTTGTCTAAACACAAAGATATAAAATATAACCTTTCACATTTATCCTGAAAAATATTTTTTGATGAATATTTATTTAATGTGCCTTAACAAAGAGAAGGAAAAATACAATTTTATCTCTTGTGAAGATGTTAGATATTGTATTAAATCAACTTCATAGTATCAAATACTGTACTGATAGGAAATATTTGGCTTATGAGCTATATACAAAAAGCTTGAAATTCATTTCTATGATTGTTCACAAGATCTTATATTATTATGGAAGCGTTTTTAAGTTAAAAAAACAAAAAACAAAAAAAACCCCCAGAAAGTGAGAAATGCTAGCTTGGAGGCTGTCCAAGGCCTTCCCACTCCAAAATACCAGGACGAGAGGGTACTCATCCTTCCTCCACCCACTAACTGAAGGCCTTGATGGAAAGAAATGGAAAAAGAAGATATATAATAGCTCTGGGTGGATCAATTCACCCATGAGGCATAAATCAAAGGGAAAAGTCTGGATTATTTTTAAGAAAATCTATGTACCCCCAACCTCAGATGAACATTCTTGGACAACACAGTCTAACACAACAAAATGCGAGGCTCAGAGCTGTACCTAACACTAGTTTTCAAAACGATTTTGACTAACAGAACTTGGAATTTCCCAGAGAGCAATATTTCTAATAGGACTAATTATTCCTATTTGTTTTTTCTGCAACGTTGGCTGGTTAACAAGTTTAAAATGTTTAGCATCTGCTAAACCTGAAATGGCATAAAATGACTGATGAATAAATTGAGTGTGCCCTCGGGCCTCTCTCTGGATTGAACTTCCTGTTGTATTTTGGGGAAGGTAGTGAGTGTGCTAGATAAGTAATCACTGCACTTTGGTGTGAAAATTATAAGAATTATGGAGAAATATATTAAAGGGTTGAATTCAGCATTATCGCAAATTAGCTAATCTAGTCTTGGCACCAAAAAAGCCGCCTGCTTTGTACACATTTGGAAGGTTTTAAAAACAAATCAATATAGCCGTACAATCAGGACTAGGCTCAATCGAGCTGCTGATAGGCACACACTGCTCCTGCACAGTGGGCCCATTGTGGACGAGCCGCCACATCCCAAACACCTTCCAGGTGTTGGAGGAACCCACAAGAGAAGCAAGCGCAGAGGCAGACACCCTCAGTCAGATAATTACCTTGATTAAGATTCTCAGAATTAAACGGAGGTTAATCAAGGACCCTGTGAAATTGTGAGAACGCTAGTTTTCTGGGCCAGTCCTCCTTTCCCCCCCGCAGATGGTGAGTTGCCAAACAAAATCAAAGGAGTTTTAATTACAAGGATGAGAGGCAAAGTCAACAGGGAATGAGAGAATCTGTGCTTTGTGATGGAGATGGACCAGGACCAATCTGCGGCACACTCCTCTCCCCACCCCCCACCCCCCCACTGCCTGCAGGGACAGAGCTACAATGCATCAAAGCTGAACACACTAGCAACATTCCTCGACATTCCCGACCATCTGAGGGACTGAATTTATAGCAGTGCTCATACATCTAAGGCAGGGGCTCATACCAAATCCTCTGATGACATACGTGAGCTTTTTAGGCAATGTTTGGACTGATATTAGAAAAAAAACCATGTCACTCCGGCTGTTAATTAAAAGCATGATCCAACCTGAGTCTAAACCAAACCATTATTGGAAATAAACTGCCATATAAATAGAAAGACTGAAAACCAGGGATATGGGGAGGTCAATATTTTTTTCAATTTTCCTGCTTCCTCTTAAAGTTTGGATCACAAATAGAATGGATTCTTTTTTTAAAAAAAGACTTATTTGTTTATTCATTTGAGAGAGAGAGAATGGGAGAGAGAGAGAGAGCACATGAGAGGGGGGAGAAGCAGACTCCCCACTGAGCAGGGAGCCAGATGCGGGGCTCGATCCCGGGACTCCAGGATCATGACCCGAGCCGAAGGCAGTCACTTAACCAACTGAGGCACCCAGGCGCCCCACAAGTAGAACTGATTCTAAAAGTAATCCATTCCATGACATGTGTCAATGTCTCCTTTAAAGTCCACTCACTACAACACTAATGCCCTTGTCATGTAGGTAGCTACTAAGCCTTTCCTTACTGTCTTGTACATCTATATTTGGTCTTTCAGTGTGCAAAATATTATATTTCTATTACTTTGTTGCATTTTCATAAAATTCAGCCTATTATTATAAGTAACATCAATGAATCATCATCTATTGGTGGTTAATACATTTGGTGCAGCTGCTCTGGGGGTAGAACATTATAAAAACCATTGTATCTCTTCCCCAAGTCATACTTATGATAACGTCTTCTCACATAAATTTCAGATGTTTTATATTTTATATCTTAAACATAAATCTATCCCTGTCTATTTTCCTCTTATTTACCATTATTACAAGCCACAAATGCAAACAGTTCAGGTCAATTTCCCTACAGGTTTTCCTCTTATTGATGCTCTACAGTTTCTATTTCTAGGAACTTACACTTTTTTTATTATTTTGTTTAGATCTTCAAAGATTTCCTTTGAACTGTTCTTCATATCCACCCTCTCCTTTGGCATCTAAAGCTTTACATTTTCTCTTTTCTCAGGTTCTATCCCATCACCCCCCTATATTCCGACACCTAGTGAGTGATAGATTGTGATAGATTCTTCTACTTTGGGCTTCTTATTCTTATGATTTATTCTTAAATGTTCTTCCATTTATGCATCTGGAATGATCTCTGTGGTTCCCATGTCTGTACCTCTGTCCATTATTAATTGCGTCTCCCTGCACCGCACCCCCCACCAGATCCCCTACACAGGTCTTCCCACAGCAGCTTGGCAACTAATGCTTATTCTTATTTTGTTTTCCTTCTACCTTTTCTTGCTATAAAATTGGTTATCCTATTTTCCACAATTCTTCCTAAAGTTCCTAAAGTGCTTTCTTTCAGCCTTGCTTTATCTAACAGATAAAGAGATTGCACTCCAATCCTACAAATACAGGTTTCAAGCTCAACTGAATGATTGGTTTTCTCTGTTGCATGTTGTGTAGATATTCATAAGCAATTTTTATTTCTCTTTAGACATTATACACTCAAAATTCCCTAACTGCATATTAAATCCAAAACAATTTGTACAATATGCCTATATATGAAAAGTAGCACAACACTAGTTAAGAAGTTAAGAAACTTGAATTTTAATTCTAATTCTGTCAATAATCTTATGGATAGCTTTTGTTTTGGTTTGGTTGATGTTCACCAGGGAACACAGTTTAGCAAAATGGTTGATTTGTATAATACTTGTACTCTAAGTGAATATGTCATCTATTTAACCTTCAAAAATTACTTTTAGGGGCGCCTGGATGGCTCAGTCATTAAGTGTCTGCCTTCAGCTCAGGTCATGATCCCAGGGTCCTGGGATTGAGGCCCGCATCGGGCTCCCTGCTCAGCGGGAAGCCTGCTTCTCCCTCCCCCACTCCCCCTGCTTGTGTTCCCTCTCTCGCTGTCTCTCTCTCTGTCAAAAAATAAATTCTTTAAAAAAATTACTTTTAAAAAATAAACTTTCCAACTCTCCCCCAAAACTGGCTCCAAAGAAAAAGAAAACATTTATTTTTTTAACGATTTATTTATTTATTTTAGAGAGCGAGAGAGAGAGAGAGAGAGAGAGAGAGAGAGAGAGAATGGGGTGGGGAGGGGCAGAGGAAGAGGGAGAGAGAAAATCCCAAGCAGACTGCCTGCTGAGTGCAGAACCCAATGCAGGCCTCCACCCCATAACCCTGAGACCATGACCTGAGCCTAAACCAAAAGTCGATGCTCAACTAACTGAGCCACCCAGGCGCCCTGAAAACAATTTTTAAATGTATAAATGTCCTACATGTATCTTTTATAATTTTGTTCTGTGTACTCTTTTATCCCCTGAATTGTATGGAAATTTATTAGTTATTAAAAAAATGAACTCTCTTATTTACTGTTGAATTGGGCATGGAACCCTAAGAAGGTATCACTGCACGCCTATTACAGAGCTGCAATTAAAAACACTGACCATATCAAATGTTAGTGAGGATATGGAGGAACTAGAAGCTTCATTCACTGCTGATGGGAATGCAAAGTGGTATAGCCACTTTGGAAAGTAGTTTGACAGCTTCTTAAAAAATTAAACACATAACCTGCCAAATGATCCAGCCATTCCACTCTTACATATTAATGCAAAAAATGAAGTACATGTCCATAAAAAGACTTGTTGTTAATGTTCATAGCAGTTTGATTTGTAATAGCTAAAATGTTGGGAACAATCCAGATGCCCATTAAGAGGCAAGTAGATAAGAGACAAATGGATAAACATATGGCAAACACATGAACACCTCGGTATATCCACACAGCAGAACACAACTCAGCAATAAGAAGGAACAAATTATTCAAACACGAATAGAAACATGAATGGATCTCAAAATAATTTTGTTGAATAAAGGACTCAGACAAAAAAATCCATATGGTACGAATCCATTTAATAAAAATTATAGAAAATGCAAACTAATATATAGTATAGAGAACAGATCATCAGTTGCTTGATAAATGGTGGTGAGGAGGTGCTTGAGGGTGGAATTATAGAAACACAAACTTTTGTAGATAGTGAAGTATGTTTATTATCTTGATTGTGGGGATGGTTTCAGTGATACACAAATATGTCAAAACATATCAAATTATACATTTTAAACATGTGCAGTGTTATCACATACCAATTATATCTCAATAAAACTGTTTAAAAAGAAAAAGAAATTGGAAGTGTAGAAACATCATTCCACTCAACATTTGGAAAATGAAATTTAACTTATATGAAGACATCACTCTGAGATAAAGAAGGAATTTTTAGCTTGTTGAATTTTATTAGATTGTATAAAATTAACTGTTACATTTTTTAGTACAATCTTGTCTTAGAGACAGGAAAAAATAATCAAAGCATATTTCTTCTGTTCTAACTAAAGTGAGTATGATTAGAACCATGACATTTGCTTAAATAATCACATTTTCTTGAATATGCGAAAACACTCCTTTCCAATCAAAGTGGCTAGAGGCACAATAGAAGTTTGAGAATACTCTCGCCAGTTGGTATAGGGCAGGCCCCAAAAGAGAGGTCTGCTTTGAGATATCAGGGTCAGGAAACCAGAAGGGAACAAGAGGCAGTATAGCAAAGTATGTGAGAGTGTGGAGTCCATAGCAAGATGTCCTGGGTTTGAATTTCAGCTCTGAATGCTGACTTGCAGTATAACCTGGCAGATGATGGAACTTCTTCCATCTTCAGTGAGCTTATCTGTAAAGTGGGTGTGATAAGAGTGCTTACCACGCAGTGTTATAACAAGGACTAAATGAGTGAATTTATGTCCAACACTTAGATATCTAGCACTGTAAAGTACTATTATTTGTCATTCAATAAGAACCCATAATGAGGGGCGGCTGGGTGGCTCAGTCGTTAAGCATCTGCCTTTGGCTCAGGTCATGATCCCAGGATCCTGGGATCGAGCCCCACATCGGGTTCCCTGCTCAGCAGGAAGCCTGCTTCTCCCTCTCTCACTCCTCCTGCTTGTGTTCCTTCTCTCACTTTGTCTCTCTCTGTCAAATAAATTAAAATTAAAAAAAACCATGATTAAACTACAAAATGATCATTTAACATCACCTTAGTGCTGGAATCAAAACAATCACACTTCTATTAATTGAAAGTTTGATAAGGAAAACAATAACCTGAGTCTAAATTATAAAAAAGTAATTATAGGTAAAACAGACTTAAAATGTACTTGGAAGAAGTATGTATTTTCATAAGCTTTAACAGATCAGACCTCTTTATTTTTTTCTCTACCTCTTGATTTTCAGTTACCTGATTTTAGAAGCTTTGTTTCCTGACTTTATACCTCATGTAACCATTGCATGAAGTAATTCAATGTAGATATGAACCTAGGTTTAAAATGACTTAGTAGGAAAAAACAAAAATAAAAAAAAATAAAATGACTTAGTAGAGGTGCCTGGATGGCTCAGTTGGTTAAGCGTCTGCTCAGGTCACGATCTCAGGGTCCTGGGACGGAGCCTCATATCCGGCTCCCTGCTCAGTGGGGAGTTTGCTTCTCCCTCTCCCTCTGCCGCTCCCCCTGCTTATACTCTCTCTCTGTCAAATAAATAAATAAAATCTTTAGAGATAAATAAATAAAATAAAGGAACTTAGTATACAAAACTGTTGATAAAACCAACAACTACATGAAATAAAGTATTTTTTTAAATCTATTCATTTTTCTCAAGTAACACCTGGTGATAAAAGAGAGTATTACCTTATAAATGTACTGCTACAAATGTTATTTTAAGATCATCATTTCCCTAGTATATCTGTTAAGCTCTTTTAAATTTTAGTAAAGAAAGCCCGATCTCAATAATAGGGAGGCCAATATATGCATATACTTGGAATGGAATTGAACTAGAACAAGAAAGCTTTCACTTTTATTGCCACATTCCCAGCATCTAGAATAGTCCCTAGAACATAACAGAGTCCCTGTAAATATTTGCATAATGAATGAATAAACAAGAATCAAGGTAACTCTGGGGACCCGCAACTCTGTTTTTACCTCATGATCTTCATGTTTTCTATTTCTCTTACCTCGAAGGGGCCTATCGTCCCCACATTCTCTATTTCCAGATCCCAGAAGGTGATCATCTCGTTACTGTAGTGTTACGATTCATCCCTGCTAAGCAGCATGGGTATTGTCAACCTAGAATCATAGGTTCTCTTAAATTAAGTATCCATTCCTGGTTCACATTATGAACAGTGCTAGTGAAAGAACAGCCTAGTGGTATTTTCTGGGGTAGGACATTGTAAATAGAGTAGAACACTCTCAGAGATTATAACTACGATTCCGGTTTAGTGCACCAGTATCTGGAACCAGAAGATGGACCTACCTGACAAGTCATGAGGAAAGAATTTATATCGAGTTCTTAAAATATTCAATGTAGCTCTGAACATCAAGAGAAAATATGGTATACTTACTGAAGGAAATACCTAAGAGTAAGAGTTAGAAAGATGTGTGCAGCTATAAAAAAAAATTCCAAAAAAATCTGAATGACACCTTCCAAAAAAAGAATTACAGGGCACCCAATCAAGATTGTCAAATGATTTTAACTGCTCAGTTTCAGATTGTCAAATCTTGACTACTGATAGATTAGCTAATATTTTTATCACAGTTGTCTGTCTTTTTCATATAAGCTCTTTGAAGAAATGATCTGCTCTTTAAAGTATATTTACATAGAACTGTTGAGAGTACTCACTATCACTGCATTCAAAAACGTGATGTTTATTTTGTACCGGGTCATATGTCTTTTCTCAAATAACATCTCTAAAATTACAGGAGGAGAATAGACATAGACTCACAATTTTACAAAATTTTTATTTTTCCCTAGGAAAAATGATAGTATGGCAAAGGTAAGTAATCTAAAATTGCCTAACTTGCCACGAAAGAGAATATAGTCATGGGGGAAAAATGACCTTAAACATATGCAAAATAAAGTTCTATTCTAAAACCTTCAGCTCAGCAGGATCGTCAGTGTCTTTATGTGTTATCTAGCTCAACACTTCAATTACATAAAGGAAAACTGAGCTTCAAAAATATTGCTGATCACTCTTTCAGTAATTGGTGGAATAGAGAAAAATTTGTACACCACCACCAACCTTGACCTTACCTATAACTGTAGAACACTATCCCTAACATTTGCAGACATGCATACTTTTCAAGGACACGTAGTATATTCACCATGATAAACAATGTGTTAAAAAATAAAAATAAAAATAAAATAAACAATGTGTTAAGCAATTGAAAGAATACATAAATTTTAAAAACATAAATCATACAAAATATGTTCTCTGATCACAGTGCAGTAGAACTCAAAAACAATAATATATCCAAGATAACCCAAAATATTTGGAAATTAAATAATTCACTTTTAAATAATCCAAAGAAGGAATCATAAGAGAAATTAGAAAATCTTTCCAAATAAATGAAAATATATCAAAATTTCTCAAATGCAGCTAAAATAGTGCTTTGAGAGAAATTTAAGAGCTTTAAACCCAAAAGAAGTGTGGTATAAAATCAATTGCCTATGGTTCCAACTTCGGAAGCCTGAAAAATATGAGCAAAGTAAATGGAAAAAAAAAATAGAAGGGATGAAAACTGTTCAAAATATAAACAAAAGAAAAAAACACATTGAAATTTGGTTCTTTGAAAGATCAACAAAATTGATAAATTCCTTCCTAAATTGGTTAATAGAGAACAGAAATCACCAATATCAATAATAAAAGAGATATGATCACTTCAGATCTTACAGATTTAAAATGATACTAAGAGAATATTTTTAACAAATTTTATTGCAAAATATCAATAGCTTAGATGAAATGACAAATTTATTGAAAAATACAGCATACCACAACTGGCAAAAGATGAAACACAAAATCAGAATGCCACTATCAGTGAGAGAAATGGAATTCATTATTAAAACAAACCTTCTCACAAAGACCAGGGTTAATAATATTTTTGACAACAGCAATATTATTACAGAAAAGACTTATGTAATGTTTATTGTTTTATGTTATGTGATTATGCTATAGTTCTGTAATAAAATTATTTGTTAATCATAAGGTATGAAATGGACAAATTATTAATTATATGTAATATTACATAAAATGTGATTTTATCTAGTATGTTATAGGTTTATTATATACATAGTGTTTATTATGTACCAGATAGTTTATATACATCATCTCATATAATACAACAATCCTGTGATGTAGGTTTTATTATCTCCACTTTACCAAGGAAGAGACTGAAGAACAGAGAGTTTCATTACCTAAACTCACACAGCTCGTTAGAGGCAGAGTAGGCTCTAAAGTCTATTGTGATGGATTCAATTTAGAAGGTGGAAGAAAGGAGTTTGATAATACTCAAATTTTTCCAGATGTGGTGACCTGTGCAGGGTGGTACCATTAATGGGTTTAAGAAAGAGTAATAACCACCCAAATTCCACATGTTCATGGAACTCTTACTAAGTGTCAAGCAGTATGTTCTAAGGAGTTCACATCTGTCACTATCTTTATTTTTCATACCAACTCTTGGATATGACAGAAGTGAGACTCACAGATACATTGGTTAGCTTACTTTCACTGGATGATGCAGCTAGCAAGCAAAAAAAGCCAGGATTCAGACCCATGACTCCAAAGTCTTGCATTTTTAACAACTATAGTGAGGAGGGAAAAAGTGATTCCTGGTTAAGATACACTAAGATATACAGCCTTCTGCTTCAGACCTCAGAAAGTTACTGCAACCAAGTAGTCACTGAGGCCACATTAAAAGGTGATGCGCTCTGTTGTGCTTGTGCAGACAGAATAGCTGCCATTTTAGTTTTAGGAAAGCACAGTAAATCTAATGAGCCATATTAAAGCTGGCACATTAAAGCCAATCTCCAGAGCTGACATGCCAAGAATTCACATTCACCTCTAACCCCTCAGGTAGCATAATTCATGCTGAGAGTAAAGAGCTTCTTGACACGCAAGTTTGGTTTTAGTGTGGTGGGAAGAAAGGAGATGATGTCAGAAGAGGAGAAAGATTTTGAGGGCTTCACTGTGTGGTGTCACCTGAATTGTGTTGACTCTGATCTGGACCTACCAGCAGCAAAACTCAGAACAACAAGAAAAAAGTGCATTTCCTCCCATCTCAATGCGGACACCAAAAGACTCAGCTACTTCATCCCTGCTATAGGTGCTGACAGGAAATGGCAGCTGGTGCCACACCCTGTCCGGGACCAGGGTGGCCAGTGCAGTGACCATGGATCTACACCTCCATGCAGTGAGCACCAGGCCATCAAAAGAGGGATCACAAATACCTCTCTATGACCCAGGGATCATTGATTCCTGTGCAAGCCAAGAGTCCATGGGAGGCCAGCCGAGGCTTGCAGGGGAGGAGGAGGAGGCTTGGTGTCATTCCAAGGAGGACATGGACAACAGGAGACTGCTTCTTGCCATTATTCCTTGCACCTGATTGACTTGTCTGGGCTGTTGTGGCCTGAGCAAACACACATTAGTAGTTGTTCATTCTTTCCTGTCACTAAGCAATTTTTCTGAGCTCTGCGTATCCAATTCTAGTCAGTCATTCTAAAACTCACTCCAGGAAACCTGAGCACCTTAGCTTAAAGTCAGGATTCCTTTTTATATAGAAGATGCAGAGTAAGTTCCGGATTTATATTGCAAGGTTTTACTAGTGCCAGACAGAGGCTAATATTTTCCAAATTACATTTATTGGTGCCTTTTAATGCCAAGATGGTCTATAATTTTGCTAGCCTCTTCATATTTAAAAAATAAAGTTATACATTCACATAATTAGATATAATAACTGCTCAGAGAAGTATATGATGAAAAGTGAAAGTCTTCCACAAGCCCACACCCTGAGTCTCTCTCCTCAAAGGGAGCCAGGGGGCCATTATTAACAGGTCGTTGTCTGTAAGTCCAGAAACAATCTCCATGCAAATAGCTATATATATATATTTAAACATAAAAAATGATCATAGGATACTCACTTTTCTATACCATAATTTTTTACTTAATAATGTATCTTGCAGGTTTTTATTCAATCAACATATACATATCCTTGCTTCAGCAGTGTCTGTTACAAGAGCCTTAATTACAGTGCCTTATTGTGACTGATTGTTCTTATGAAGAGAGCTATAATCACATCAGTGTACTTATATTTTTAAAAAAATTTTTGGGGGCGCCTGGGTGGCTCAGTCGTTGAGCGTCTGCCTTCAGCTCAGGTCATGATCCCAGGGTCCTGGGATCGAGCCCCGCATCGGGCTCCTTGCTCAGCAGGAAGCCTGCTTCTCCCTCTCCCACTCCCCCTGCTTGTGTTCCCTCTCTCGCTGTGTCTCTCTCTGTCAGATAAATAAAATCTTTAAAAAAATAAAGTAAAATAAAATAATTTTTCAGTATAGTTGACATACAACATTACATTAGTTTCAGGTGTACAACATAGTGATTCAACATCCCTATGGCTTTATGCTGTGCTCACCCAAGTGTAGCGACCATCTGCCACCATGCAACGCCATTATATCACTGACTGTATTCTCTACTCTGCACCATTTATTCCCATGACTTAACTGGAAACCTGTATCTCCACTTCTCTTCACCCATCTTGCCCATCCCCTTGCCCTCTTCCCTCTGGCAACCATCAGTTTGTCCCCTGTATTTATAGGTCTGATTCTGCCTTTTGTTTATTCATTTGTTTAGTGTTGTAGATCCCAGATGTGAGTGAAATCATATGATGTTTGTCTTTCTCAGTCTGACTTATCTCACTTAGCCTTATTCCCTCTAGGTCCATCCATGTTGTCATAAATGGCAAGATCTCATTCTTATGGTTGTGTAATACTCGTGTGTGCGTGTATGTGTGTGTGTGTACCACATATTCCTTATCCAGTCATCTATCTCTGGACACTTAGGTTGCTTCCATATCTTGGCTATTGTAAACAATCCTGCAATAAACAGGAGAGCATATATTTTTTTGAATTAATATTTTTGTTCTCTTTGGGTAAATATCCAGTGGTGGAATTACTGGGTCATATGGTAGTTCTATTTTAATTTTTTGAGGAAGCTCCATACTGTTTTCCCTTGTGGCTGGACCAATTTACATGCTTGCCAACAGTGCATGAGAGTTCCTTTTTCTCCACATCCTTGACAATACTTACTATTTCTTGTCTTTTTTATTTTAGCCATTCTTTTTTTTATTTTACCTTTTTAAATTTTATTATGTTAATCACCATACATCATTAGTTTTTGATGTAGTGTTCCATGATTCATTGTTTGCGTATAACACCCAGTGGTCCATTCAGTACGTGCCCTCTTTAATACCCATCACCAGGCTGATAGGTGTAAGGTGATGTCTCACGGTGGTTTTGATTTGAATTTCTCCAATGATGAGTGATGTTGAGCATCTTCTTACGTGTCTATTGGCCACCTGTATGTCTTCTTTGGAAAAATGTCGATTCAGGTCCTTTGCCCCTTTTTTAATTGGATTGTTTGTCTTTTGGTGTTGAGCTGCACAAAGTCTTTATTTATTTTGGTATCAAACCCACGGCTATATGGTCAATTAATCTATGACAAAGGAGGCAAGAATATCCAATGGGAAAAGAGAGTCTCTTTAGTAAATGGTGTTGGGAAAACGGGACAGCTACATTCAAAAGAATGAAACTGGATCACTTTCTTACACCATAAACAAAAATAAATTCGAAATGAATTAAAGGCCTAAATGTGAGACCTAAAACCATAAAAATCCTAGAAGAGGGCAGACGCAGTAATTCCTTTGACATCAGCTGTAGCAACATTTTTCTAGCTATGTCTCCTGAGGCAAGAGAAACAAAAGCAAAAATAAACTATTGGGACTACATCAAAATAAAAAGCTTTTGCACAGCAAAGGAAACCATCAACAAAACAAAAAAGGCAACCTGCTGAATGGGAAAAGATATTTGCAAATGACATATCTGACATCAGTGTACTTATATTTTGATGCACTTTAAATTTCAAATATATTTCAGATTCGGTAAATATTGCCAGATTTCATTTGAGAATAGGTTTTGTCAGGTTCCGGTTTCACCAACAGTGTATGGCAGGCCTTCTTTCCCTCCAGAACTGATGTTACTAACCTTTAAAACCTTTGTTTCACTGATTAAACCATTACTATACGGTAGTAAATAATACTGGTAATAAATAGCAGAAATTTGAGGTTTTGAACATAATAAAAATAATAGTAACAGATAAATGCACCAGGTTTGTTCGTTAATTTCAAATGATTGTTCTATGTTTCATGGGTTGTGGTTTTTTTGTTTTTTGTTTGCCCCAGTATGATACTGAGGTATTTAAAAAGTGAGAGAGAAAAAAAATCACTTGGGATTCCTTTGAAATTAAATGAAAGAAGATATAGACTTTCCTCCTATTATGAATTGTGTATTTTCTACATCTCCCTTAACAAATCAGCATGGAATTATATAAAAACCCCAAATATTGAATTTTCTGGAAAATCTAATATTTGTCTTGGAAAGGAGAAATGATAGTCACTAAGGAGAGTTAAATGAATTTACAAATAAGAAATACATTTTATCACATCATAGGATGTATCTCATTGACGAGAATCTTTTATTACATTGATTTTAGGAGGTAATTTTTATTGTACATTTGTACTTTTCTGGATGGCATAGTCCCCGGAGAAAGAGGAGTCAAGGAGAGAGAAGAGTCATAGGAGGGAGAGAAGGAGAGTGAAGAAAAGGAAGAGAAAGACAGAAATGCACTGGTGTGAAATGGCCTATTTTCATTTCCTTGCGGGACTCCCTTTCCTTACTGCAAGAGGTTTCTTTCTGAAATAGAAGATTCACGCTGAATAATCCCAACGTATAACATTTTCTTCTGAATTCTGGTTTGATTTTGATGAAGCTGATCCCTGAGTAGCCTGGGTTCACATATGGGGGATTATCAGGTGTAAGTCAGCAGAAAACAAAATGCTTAGATGAGAATGGATGATAACAGAATAAGCTTTAAACTGTTCAGCTTCAAAGAATTCTCATCCAGGGTGATCAAATATAAAATTAACAAAGATTTATTCACCATTAGTTTTGTTTTAAATGGTACAGGAGTGTTGTGCAAAGGGAGCATGGGTACACAGGCTACATGATGTAAATACTAAATAATGTTTCTAGGGTAAAAGCTTATAAAGAGAGAAACAGCAGTGAACACTGCTCCCTCCAATCCCTCACTGTTCTATAGAGATGCATGCTAAGTTGAGCATAGCTGGGCTGGATACGTTACTGTTGAGGGCCCTGCCCTTTGAAAACCTCATGTGTTTATAAGAAGCGGGGGGGAGGGGGATCCCATACAGCTTTGCAACAAAGCTCCCTCATCCAGGGGAGAAATGGTACGGGGCGGGGGAAGGTGCTGGGAAAGGGCCTCCAGCTTGTTCTTCCACCAAACTAACCCAAATCAGCGCAGCCAGGTCTTTACAAAACTGCCAGTAAGCAGAAGGAGGATGTGCGTCCAGTCATCCAGATTTTTCTCTCCTCTGTTAGCCTGCATATTATCCACTGAATGAAGGTCCTGCGCATACAAACCCTACCACCATTTCACAAAACACAATTACCTTGTGTCTTGGATTTGCATATAATGTAGGATAAACATGACCCAGCTTTTCTGTGTCTCCATTTATTTCACTGAGCATTTATTCAGTATTCTGGAATTCTAACTCCGCTCTTTGCTATATTTATGACCTCGGGCAAGTTACTGAACTTCCCTAAGCCTTAGCTTGCTCACTTGGAAACCAGGGCTAACAAGTCCTTTATCTGAAAGTATTGTTTAAGGAAGAAATAAAATAAGTCATGTGAGATGCTTATTGAAGTACCAGAAGCGGACTTTTCTAATTTAGTTATCCTGGAAAGGGAAAATCATCTAATACTAAAAGCCCCATTTAATAAAATTCTTACCTAAATAGGACATGTTAAATTGACATCTCTAAAAGTTGTTACTTCCTAGCTTTTATATCTCTGTGCATCACATCTTCTATTTTAAGAAAACAATGTGGAGTCTATGAAATTCCTGAATCTTATGGTAGGGGGATGTTTCTGAATAGTTGTCCCATCTTTGAGACAATGTGTCACAAACGGTACAAATAAAGCATAGTTCCCAAACTAATCTGAATATCCAGTGTAGTCAAATAAGTGTAGAGCAATTACTTCTGGTTGAAGACAGTAGACTGAGGCTACCAGAAAAGCTGCATTTATTGTAGACATTTAAGTACTAAATAAAAGAAAGGTCATGATTTTCATCTTCAAGCCTACCACGTTGAAACAGGATTGTTTAATTATTTTAATGTGAACCACAAGGTCATAAAAATTAATCTCCAAATATCTCTAGTTTTAAATTCATAAAACTAAATTAAGCTCAAACTCTAATCACCTCAGAATTTTTAATTTCTTCGCTTGTAGTTCTTGGTAATTCTTAATATGGTTAATGTTCAAACTCAGACCTGCCGTCAGCCCATTTCAGCTCATGAACACATATTCTAAGCAGAATAGAATGTCTCCTTGGTATTAGTTTTAGGGAAACAGGACATCAAATTCTTCTTTGGGTATTCTACAAAGGGCTTTTCTTTGAGAGAAAGTGTCTCAAGAATATGTTTGACCTGAGGCATATCTGAAATGGAATAATAGAGACATGTGTCAAAATAGACTATTCTGTTACCTGAAACATTTCCCCAAATCTCCCACTGGTAAAATATGACATTTGGTTCTGAAAAGTAGGTCCACTCTGGTAGGAAAAGGCAGAGTCATCATTTCTGGATTTCCTAAAATCTTCAGGTACCAGAAAAAAATGCCACATTTTTCCCATTTGAGAACTCAAGTTAAAATGCCTTCAAAAATAGAAAATAAGTGAAATTATTGTCTTTTAGATTTGGGGCAAGTATACAAACCATCACCTCCTTTTGTAATGTTTGTCTCTGTAGGATGAAATGGTTGTATTTTTGCTCACCTCACATCATCCATGGTTATTATGGAAACCTCTGAATTTTAGAGCTGCTCTTAGGCTCCTTGTCACCATTGGGCAAGCTAACAAGCCTCAGTTTCTCCATCTTGACTTCACAGATTTAAAACGAGGGTTACATGTGGTCATAAACAGCATGACCATTATGTAAGAACCTCAAAAATTGCAAACTACCTTTTATTTTGTGGAAAAATTCCAAAAATATCCTCACACAGAGGAATAACAAAAGAGCGAATGACTGATGCTCGGCCCCAGTTACAAAGCCATAGGTTCCTGAAATTCACTGCAAGACGTGTTAAGTTTAGACAGTTGCATTCATCAGTTCAAACAGCTGGTAACTGGTCCCCTTTCCCCACTAGCTAGTCTGATTGGAGTAACACGGTATAGTGTTAAGAGATTGGCTTTTGAAGTCCAAGAGTCATGAGTTCGAACCAGGACTCCACCGCTCAACTGTGGCATCACTGACAAGGAACCTATACTTTCTGATGCCATCTGCAAAATGAGTTAAGTGCTAAGCACACTGTCACATTGTATGCTGTGCTGCATATCGTAAGCACTCCATAAATACTATGTTTTCTCCAATGTTGCTTTTTTCAAAGAAAAAAAATCAGGTAATGTGTAGAGTTTGAAAATTCCTGCTAATCACACAAAAAAAAGGATATTAAAAAGAGAGCTTTGAGCAGAAGAGAAAATAAAGGTATTAATTAGGCAAACACAGTAAAGAACCTGAAAACCACCTAGTTCAAAAGAAATATGTTTTCCTCTCCTATGGCTGACATTACAACAAAATGCTATGACATCCACACAACATCTCAAAATATCAGAGTCGGCAGTTTATTTGAGGGTTTTTTTTTTTTAATATGAGATTCTTGAGTTTGATTTCTAGCTGTCAATCAAAATGCTGCCTTTAATCTTAATAGTTCCTGTCACTGAATTTTGATATGAACCCCATTAGGTTTTATTGAAAAGCAGCCTTTATAAACAGTTGCCATCCAAAGCTAAGGAATAATGTAACATGTTGTTCATATGAATTCATAACATCCATAAATAATGAGACGTGAAAGCCAATCAGTACATTTTAGACATCAATGTTTATCTTTAAGGATGACATGATGAACCATATTAAGTTGTAATTGTTATTTTGTTAAAAGATTTGCAATTTAATCCATATGACATCTGTATCCTGTGCATTTTAGCTTACTCCTAGGTAGCTAGCTGTCTACCACTAAAATAACATATGGTAGAATTAAACAGATGTAATCACTTGTAGATGAAGTTCAAATTTTACAAAAGTTAAGACAACTATCTAACTCATAGAAAGTCAAAAGAATTCTAAGCCCCACTCTCCCTGCCCCCCATAAGGTTATGTGCGAAGTGGAATACAATTCTCTCAGAAAGTAAACACCTCCAGGAAATCCCAAGGCGGGGAGTTGTACACATTGTTCCATAGTACCAAAAAAATTAAAAAACTGGTTTTGTGTACAGAAGACACTGTCTTTCTCTCAATACTTTTAAATGAACTCATCTCATTCTTATTCATGAAAAGAAAACACCTACACACTTCTATGAAACCAAAGTCAACAGAAATATCCACATATCCAAGATAAGGATTTTTGTCAGAGAGATGTGCTGAAGGTATTCCTAACATCGAATAACTTTGTATTTTTTTTAATTTGACACTGTTTCTTTTGCTGAAGTAAGTGGAAATGCAGCCTCCAAATTCATAAGCTATTTTTTTTTCAGAATTTACCCAACTGTCCAGAAGTATAAAATCTAGATCTCTTCAAATATCAAGTGAAAGACATTTACCCTTACTTACAATTGCTTAAATAACAAGTGAAACAATATTAGAAAAACACTTTCGATTATAAGGAAAAGGTTTTGGCATGAGCAGTACTGGCCAGCTTGTGGAGAAACCAGCACTTTGATACACTGTTGGTCAGGATACAAATCTGTGCAAACGCTGTGGAGGACATTCTGATAATGTCTATTAAATAAATGATTTACAACCTTTCAAGTCAGAATCTTTCCTGTAAGAATTTGTTCTATGAATGTACTTCTACACATGAGCATGAAAATGCCAGTTGCCACGTTTGTTCATAACAGCAAAACAGTGGTGGCTCCATCAGTGAAAAATGTATGACTATAAATTTGGTGGCATTAAGCAGAGATGTGAATCTGGTTGGGTCAAGCACTCAGTCACCAAAAGAATCGCAAATGAAAGTATCCTCCTCAGGTGGCTAGGAGATAGTGAGCCACTTTCCTAACATCTAACGGGAGGAAAAATGAAAAATTCTAAAAATGAATGAATTAATAAATGAATTAGCACTTCTTTAGTGCTGAACTAGTAAACTTAAAGCTATAAAATGCACAATATCTGGCTACCATGAAAGGATATTTCTATCTCTCCTTCCCATGCTTATATTTTTACAAATGATGATCCTGAGCACTGTGATCCCTAGAGATAGATAATTTTTCCTCAGGATACAAGTTATGGAAATTATCTTTACAGTCAATTTCAATTACATATAAGAACAATTTCTCTTGGGGCACCTGGGTGACTCAGTCAGTTAAGCAATGAGCTTTTAATTTCTTCCCAGGTCATGATCTCAGGGTCATGAGATTGAGCCCCGCATCGGGCTCTGCACTGGGCAGGGAGCCTGCTTGAGATTCTCTCTCCCTGTCCCTCTGCCCCCTCCTAAAAAAAAAAATAATAATAATAATAATTTAAAAAGAGCAATTCGAGTTCACTTTAAACTATACTCACTTGAATGTAAATTTCTCAGTAAGATGTAAGTTCCAGGAAAGCTAGATTTTGTTTGTTCAATGTTGTATCCTTAATTCCTAGCACCTAGAAGAAAGAACACATGACCCACAATAGGCAATCAATATATATTTGCTGAAAAATCAATAAGGTACTTCTTTTTCTTTTCCTTTACTTATTTATTTATTTTATTTGGAGGGGGGGAAGGGGCAGAGGGAGAGGAAGAGAGAGAATCCCAACCAGGCTCCACGCCAAGCGTGGAGCCTGAGACAGGGCTCGATCTCACGACCGATCCTGAGATCATGACCTGAGCCAAAATCAAGACTAAGGCACCCAGGCGCCCCTCAACAGGGTAATTCTGATGAAGGTCTTCAATTTTAAATATTTCTGATGTGATTGCATTTTTCTTCAAAAAAATAAAAATAATGAAAACATAATCTTTGTCCATCATGCACACTGGCCAATACTTTTACATATTTACCTTAAGAATCTTGGATCCCAGGGCACCTGGGTGGCTCGGTTGGTTGCGCGACTGCCTTCAGCTCAGGTCATGATCCTGGAGTCCTGGGATCGAGTCCCGCGTCGGGCTCCCTGCTCAGCAGCGAGTCTGCTTCTCCCTCTGACCCTCCCCCCTCTCATGTGCTCTCTCTCTCTCATTCTTGCTCTCTCAAATAAATAAATAAAATCTTAAAAAAAAAAGAATCTTGGATCCTTTGGGTCATCCACTGATTTAAGGATGTCTAAGAACTTCCAAAAAGTAAAAGAACATCCAAGTAACTGGCAGTCAGTTTTACATGAAAATGGTAGGACCTGTTTTCATTCTATAGATTTGCTAAGATTATGACATTTATGAAAAAAGCCCAGGAATATTAAAAAAGACAACTTTGTTATAAAAAATGGCTCTGACTTTGATTAGTTTTGTCATTTAACCATGCTCTTTAATCCTGGGTTTCTCTATTTTTAATCTGTAAAATTACATGATTGGGGTTGGGGAAATGCTGAGCTTCATTCCAGCTGTAAACTTTGATTCTATGACTTTGCAAATACCGATGTTACAAACTGTACCATCAATATGGAGTTATCCACAGAACATAGATGCCAGACAGAAATTAACCCGTGAGGCAAAAAACAGACAAAAACAGAAAGCCAACAACAATCTATTGTCATTTCCACTCTTGTGCTGCTGTGTACTTCCAAAGATAACCAGAAAAAAATTCTGACATGCATATTCCTCCATGCACAGCATCTCTTTTCTCTCTCTCTTCCTACTTCCACGCTTTCCACGTTTCCACAGCCTTCCATCTCCAAGTGAGAACTTGCTGATGAATTTAGCAAAGAGGAGAAATCTCTTCTCTCCATGGATTATTCATAGATCACTTGCTAACTGAGCAATGAAACAGATATTCACATACTGCTGTACCACGTTTTGGTATAAAATGACAATATAAAAAGAAAGCTTTCAAAACATGTATAACATTTGATCTAATAATTCCACTTATTCAAATGTACTCTTTTAAATTATTTTGAGATAATTTCAGAGTTACAGAAGAGTTGTATAAATAGTTCAAAGAATTCCTGTGTATCCTTCACCCAAGTTATCCAAATGTTAACACTTTACCACATTGTCATTCTCTCTCTGTCTTGCCTGTCTCTTTAGATATTAAAAGCTAGTCACTGGAGCATGACTTATAATGGGGGAAACTGGAAGAAATCTAAATGACAAGCATCAGGGAAATGGTTCCTTAAATTACAGCGTATCTACTATATGGAATATTAAACAGGAATTAAGATGTTGAAAGTGATTATTGTAAAGTTCAGGCTTATTAGATAATGCTAAGTCAAAAGGAAGTTAATAGAATTTTAAATGATAATTATAAAGACTATAGTATAATGCTCATTAAATATTGCCAAGTGAAAACTCAGGATACAAATGTGACAATATTTAAATAGATTCATATGAAAAAAGACAAGAAGGGAACATGCAAAAATAAATGTAATTACACCAACTTGATGGATTAGGATTAGGAATGAGTTTTCTCTATCTTCTAAATAATATAACTCTTTATGGACAATTCTTTAAGATCTTATGGGTGGCTACTTGAAGGTAGGCGGGACAAATGATGAATTTGGGACATTAATCATGAGATTATAGAGAAGAAGCTGTATAAATCACATACTATATAAACTCCTATGTTCCATGGGAGAAACAAGAAAATGTGTCATTTTTTCCAAGGAGAAAATAAAGAGGACTCAAAACAGAGAAGAGATTATTTGAACTGAGATTTTCAGAAAAATCAAACTCACACAGGTTTGTGATGAATGTTTAACAAACAGAATGCTGAATTCTGGTACACATTGGTTTAATTTTTTACTATACTACATGATACAATTGGATTGCTTCTAACCTGAAATTTCACTGAGACATTTCATTCTCTGGGTATTACCACCAGATACATGCAATCTGATTGCCAGACTGAGCACAGAGTAAAAACCAATGAAACAGATCTTTTTAAGCACTACGAAGTTTTGATAATTAAAATCTAAAAGAAAAAGATGAGAATATTTTCGCAAAGAACATTCCCAGTATATGACTTTTAAAAGTTTAATGGCAATGGCATACTAAACACAAAGGGAAACATTTCTGAAAACAAAATGTTACATGTCCACTGAATTCTGCTGTCAAGGTGATGTGGGGTATAAAGAGATCTGTTTTGGAGATTTCAAGTTTGAGATGTTTATTAGTCATGCAAGAGGAAATAATTAAATATCAAGTGGGCAGTACCAGTCATAATACATGGTGAATTTCTGACAAGAAACCTCTTTATCGAAAATCTAGTCTACATAGAGTAGAGGTGATCAGTCCCTTAGTAAAACAACCAGGTACACATAGACTGGATCCCTTCCCAACATGAGACCACCTAAGTAGGTTTAACATTTTAGAAGCTGGTACTTCAAACCCAGACTCTATTGAAGATAATGTCTTTATTCTATCTAAGATAGACTTCATGGTGTGCTAAAACTTTGCTCAAAGAACACCGAAAATCTAAAGCTGATCATAACTCCAGAGGGAAACTCGCTTTTTTCTCTTTTTAAGAAAAGGATGCTTTTATTCTGCTCACAGCTGAGTTTGTCATCTATTGTTATTTCATAGATGACATAATTCACAAGTTATTAAAGGTTTCACTGCAGTCTGAACCTTTTATTGCTACACATTCCAAAACACTTTCAATTTTTTCTAACTACTCTCTAAAGTAATTTCAGTCCCAAAGAATAGAGGAGGAAAAAAAATATACACTGAACGTATAAAATAGAGGCAGAACACTGATCTATTATGACATTTATCTTTATGGAAGAAAAGACGGGATGACTGCTTGTGGCTATATTATTTATAAGTTCCTTCTTCTCACTTATCTTATAGACACTTGTTAAAGAGAGGTTAGGATTTCTTTACACTTTATACCAGTTATCTCTCTTCGGTCTTCATGATTTTCATAGCTGTCAAATTTCAAATACTAGAGGACAACTTATTTTTTTCAGAGTTATCCCAATGGCCTTCAGCATACCCACTGTTTAGGACTCATCCCTGAATAGGAATACAGCCATAGTTTAATATTTTATATACAAAATCATATGCAAATAAAAATTAGTATCTGTGAAATTCAAAATGTATCCAGATCTGGTAATACTCAAAATAAAAGGGACTTTGAATCTCTTCAATGTGATATTTATTATACTTTTAAATTATATAATACTAAAGTTTCAGTTGTACAAGGTAAATAAGTTCTAGAAATCTGCAGTACAACACTGTGCCTATAGTTAACAATACAATATTGTGCACTTTAAGATGTGATAAAAGAGTAGAGCTCATGTTAAATGTAAGTAAGGAGGTAATTAAATAAAATAGTGCTGTGTCCCTCATGATACACATACCTATGTGAAAATATAAAATAATAACAACAGCACACACTTGTATATGTCTAGCAGGAAATTATATAAACTAAATACATAAACATATATACTAAGTGATTAGCCATTTTCGTTGTGGAGCAGAAATAAAAGCAATGATTCCTTTTTGTTTTATACATTTCTATCTTGTTTGCCTTTTACAACAGGTATGAGTTGTTTTGAAAAACACAAGAAGAACTAAGTTATAAGAGGAAGAATGAGAAATATACAGAATAAAATAAATATACACTAATCATTAGAGCAAATTCACACTTGCGAATTTGATTCAGAAGCTTAATGCAATGTCAAAAATAATTACAAAAGAGAAGATGCATTATATGAAAATAAAAATTAACTCTAGTTAGTATAATCAAGCTTCTGTAAAAATGGAGCAATAGATATATACCAAAGAGATCACCCTCAGATTCTTCTATTTAATTTAGAAAATGGTTATTAAGCCTCCAGTATATAGAAGGATCCATGGAAAAATCAAAAAGAAAAAAAGATAGTTCTAGCTTTCCAAGGATATTCTACTAACAAATATCCCATTCATGTATTCTAACAACCTAACTGGACCATACAGGGATTAATATTACAAATTTATCTACATTATGATTTTGAGGATACTATACCTATTATTAAAAGAAAAACATTCTTTCACTAAATCAGGCTTCAAAATATCCTTGGAAAAAATACCTCTTAAGAAATTAAAAGATAAACTCTGGGTGAGTTTCAATCACTAGGTTCTAAAACTTCTTTTTTCAATCATTTTGCAAATATTTATCAAGTGTTTGTCATGTGTCAGAGATACCGAAGTGAATAAACAAACAAAACGGCTGTCCTTGTAAGCTTGCATTCTAGAGGAGGATAGAGAATAAGCAAAATTAATAAGAAAATATAGAGAATGTTACATTGTGATAAGGATGGGAAATAAAAGCAGAGGGGAGACAAACAGGGATTGAGAGGGTGGTTATGTGTTTATAGGACCACTGAGAGGGTGCAAGGTCAAGATCAGAGAGAAGTGAGGGTAGGAGCCAGACCACGATCTGGGGGAAGGGCTTTCCAGGCAGAGAGGGTAGCAACTGCAAAGCCCAAGAAGGTGCCTGCTTTTTATGCTTAAAGAATAAAGAGACCCGTTTATTGGATCAAAATGTAGGAGAGGAAGTCAGGTTGGGGCTGATCTTGTGAGGCCACCAATCTTAATGACAAGATTTTGCTTTTACCTTGTATAAGACAGGAAGCCAACAGAGAGTTCTGAGTAGGGGAAAGACACATCTGACTTGAGTTTCATCAGTATCCTTCTCACTATTGTGCTGAGATTATTTTGAAGAGAGATAAGAGGGAAAGCTGGAACACCAGAGAGGAGGAAATTACAAGAATTCAGTGCAGGATGATGGCTTAGAGCCATGCCTGCGTTAGAGGTTAGGGCAAATAACACCAGCGCTCTGCCCATATTCTCTGTGTCTATTTCAGTCTATGCCATCCAACTTCCAACTGCCATCATCTATATTTCTTTGCATGAGGGTCTTCTGAGGTTGGAGCTAAATTTTCCCATACACGCAGAAACCCAGAAATATCAAGTTTGTCCTCCTGGATAAACCCTCCACCGATGATAGACAGGAATTGATTTCTAAATACCATAGCTTTCTCACCCATGGAGTGGGATGAAGCTGTGGCATGTGTTTGACAAGGGGTCCAGAGTTCACCAGTGTGATTTAGGACCAGGTGCCTACTGTGGAAACTTGCTTGATAATGCACATTTTGCCAGCTCTTTTCCCTTGCTTATCTCATTTCCCTGCTCCCTACTTAATCTTCTGGAATTGCATCCAAAATCAACAACTAGCACTCAAATCATTGTCTTGGGATCTGATCTGATTCTGAAAGAAATCCAAACTAAGAAGTTCTCCTAGAAAGCAGAACTTCAGGATGGAATTCTGGAATCTGACAACTCTCTGGTTGGCAACAAGGATACTGATGCTGGTATGAGTGGGGTGGTGATAAACCATGGACTGTTATAGTATAATGGTTCCTGAGACTCTCACTTGTGATGAATTGGGTGGAAAAGTGGAAGTGAATGCACTTGCTTTTGCAATAATACCAGCATTTCAGATGCAGGGTCAATAGTAATTATAAGGTCTATGTAGTTGGTTAATATTAAGTGAATCAAAGGGCTAAAAGAACAACAGCTGGCTCACATCAGCCAACCATTAATTCAGGCACCATATGTAAGCCAGAAGACCTCTATGAAAGTATTTAAGCATTGCATCTCCTATGGCTGATGGTAGAGGATGATGAAAATCAGAAGCAGACCCTGATTATGAGAGTACTATAATTACAAAGTAGGCTGAGGGGTGCCTGGGTGGCTCAGTCGTTAAGCGTCTGCCTTCAGCTCAGGTCATGATCCTGGGATCCTGGGATTGAGCCCCGCATTGGGCTCCCTGCTCAGCGGGAGGCCTGCTTCTCCCTCTCCCACTCCCCCTGCTTGTGTTCCCTTTCTCACGGTGTCTCTCTCTGTCAAATAAATAAATAAAATCTTTAAAAAACCAAAACACAAAGTAGACTGAAATCACAACACCAGCACATGTTTATACACAAAGCAGGATCCTGATAGAGAATTTGTACTCTGATGCCAGGAATGGGGTCATCTGAGAGGATGCACTTACAAATCCAGAAAACTCAGCTTCCCATGAGTTTGCTGGACTAGTAGAAGTGGCCTACAACCTACTCCTTGCTAGAAGATAATAGCCTCCATTTGTCTGGACCCATGCAAAGGCATATGCCCAACAAGATGATGCTTACCTTCCTCAAGATCTTTTATACCTCCTCTCATTTCTTCTAGATCTAGACCAATAGATATAGTTAAGTTGCATCATGGGCTAATTGTGGAAGTACAATCTCTTCTAGGAGAGGAAAGAGATTATTACCAAAAGAGCTGCAGGATCTGGATAACATATTTGGCAGGAACTTGGAGAATGTGCTGGGAAATGGATCTTGAAGGCACTGGACCACTGGAGACAGAATAACAGGCTAAACAGGGAATTTTTATTGATATATGAATATAAGGGATACTTTTGGGGTGTGATAAGACTACAGAATAATAGAGGTGGGACTAAAATGCTTAACTGTCAGAAGCCAGATGGGTGTCAGTTACCATAATGAACCCCAAAAAAGTACAGAATGGTAACTAGAAAGTTATGATCCACAGGGATCTATGGTGATGGTTGTGACCACAGTGTTCCCAGGGGTGAGAGAGCTGGAAAACCAATGCAGGCATTATTTGATATACATCACAGATAAAGATCCAAAGTGGGTGAGCAGAAAGCAGATGATGTAAGTCTAGCAATAGAGAATCATGACCCATTGGCTCAATTTTTAGTCTTGAGCCTGTTTCTGACCCAAAGTTCATCAACTGAGAGGGAGGGTAAGACCACTTGAAGAAAGATCTTGCAACGCCACTACAAGTAGACATAATAATGATTACTCCATTTCTTTCCCAAAGGACTATGGCCATTTATCAGAGCAATTGTACACTGTAGAGAAAAGAATATCCAAATAATTTGGGGGAATGTGGAACATAGTGTATGAGCTAACACTGATACCAGCAAACTCAAATCACCCACCCTTGAAAGAATGGGGGTGTGCAGAAGCCAAGTGGAAAATGAAGTCTTGGTCCAGATTTATCTCACAGTGGAACCAATGGGTCCCTTACTCACTGGTTATTTCCCCAGTCCACAAGACATACTGGACACAGTCAAGATGGACATACTGGGAGCTGGCAGAACGCTCATATTTGGCAGACTTTTGTTCACAGATATTCACCACTTCCCTTCCCTTCCCTCCATAGCAGAGTATATTTGCCTTTGCCATCAGACTTGCTCTGGCCAATAGGATATTAGCCAACATGCTACAAGGAGAGAGACTTGAAATGTTATTATGCAGCTGGGCTTATTCTCTTGCACCTCTGCCATCACACAAAGAAAACTTTTCTCTGTGTTGCTGCTGCCACATCAGCATGAGCAGAAAACTGAACAAATATAGAATGGACCTAAACCCAACTGGTATTGTGAAATCAATCCAGACATCCAGATTCAGAGCTTGACGCAGAGCAGCCCAGTTCAGCCCAGCCTAAATCAGTGGACCCCCGGCCAACTTACAGACAAATGAGCAAAAATAAATAATTGCTATGTTAAGGCACTGAATTTTGTGGTTGGCTTGTTGGATAACAATAGATAACAGATTCCTAAAACATGTGATATTAGTTTTGCAATGTGACATTGGCCAGTGAATAAACTGCTCTAGGAAGCTGGAAAAAAAAATGGTGATGAAGCTGTCATATGAGGCTAGAAAAATGGTGCCCCATATTTTATGCCAGTAACACCTGGTAAAACTCTTGCCTGCAAAGTATGAGCAAAATGAACTGGAAGAACTGGAAGGAGGAATCAATGGGAATTTTTTAAAGGATGAGGTGGTTGCTGCTAGCACATTTGATAAGGCATCATAAGAAAGAGATAGGCTTCAAAAAGAACTGGCTACTTTGCAAACCCAATTTAGGGGGACACTGAAACCCATAAACTACAGAGTTGAAAACTATTTTCAGCCAAATAAAAGGTATAGGCTTTATAACACGACCTTACCAAATCCAAGAGTTTCTAGACATTCCTTCAAAGGGGGGCCCTTTGTTAAGATTTGTGGCAGAATTAGACTGGAGCCTTGTTCACTCTCTCAGCTAGACAGAACTCCTAGAATGACTTAGGACATGGTCTCAGAGAACCCTCACATGTCTAACATATAGACATAATTGAATGTAGGAGACATTTGACCCAAAATAGAATTGTGCAAGTCACTGAAATTCAGTAACATAAAAAATTACAAAATTCTTGAGAAACGTGTGTTTATAAAACACTGCCAACACAGACTAAACATGGTTGAGACTGAAATGTAAAGAGCTCTCAATCCATGACTTTCTGTAGTCAAGAAAGTTGCATAGCCACAAGGAGGGTGTATTCTACCGAGTTCTCTCCAGAAATGACTGAGGACAATGGAAAATAGCTTCAGAAGTCAGAGCTCACAGGGCCAGGGACAATAATAGATGTGGAAGCATCAGGCACTAAACAAGCAACATTTCTTACATCCTGGGGAAAGCGTTCTGACCAGTTTTGCTTAGAGGGTTATCAGAAAAAAAAAAAAAAAAAAAAAAAGAGCTCATAAAGTCAATTGGCTGGGAAGAAATAAAGACTAAACAGATTTTTAAAATAAAACTGATCCAAAATAGTCAATATCACTCTAGCCTCCCTTCAACACAAACTTTCTTTAGATAGTTGGTTCAGGAAAAAAAAAAAAGAAAAAAATGCCATGGATGAGTTACTTTGTCTTCCTACCCTTTTCCAAATGGGGATGCTTCTTGGGTCTCTCCTGCCCCTATTTCACCACTGTGCATTGGATGGATGTGAGGCAGATCACCTGTTTTTTTAGTTCATACTTTTTCAGATCAAGAGGTGCCACAACTGGACCACGAATTCCTGGTGACCCTGATGCCATGATTTGCCAAGAGTTTGGGGAGTATTAAATGGGGTGACTATTCAGCATTTGGGAGTACCAATATTTATGAAAGAAAAGAACAGATGGTGACAAATTCAATTATTCAAAACTGTTCATTTGTTCCCCTCCTATGTCTCTACTCCCCGACCGTGGCACAGCTATGTGACTAGCTTGGTCAATGGGATGTGATAAAACATGACACTAGCAGAGGATAAAAATGTACGTGTGTCGTTGAGCTGTCCTTCTCGCACCTCTGCCATCCCCGGGAGGGGAGGCCTCCATAGAGAAGCTGCCACATCTACAAATCTCTAAGTTTGAAACAATTCAAACAAAAAGCTAAGAAGCTCCATAGAGCTTATTTTTATTTTACACATGGGCCAGTGGTCCAAATTAACTGGCAGGATTATCAGATATTGGATTACGTGGTTCCCTCCAAGTATTTACCCATGGTTCTGGACTACCCCAAAGGTAGAGTGGTTATGGAGTAACTAGCACTTCAGAGATCTGTATAGTAGTTAAAGGAATAAAAATAGGAGAATGTATTACATACTGGTATAATGACACTTTGTTTTTCTTGATTTATAGAATCATCTATTTCTAATGCTATTCAAATGTGTTTAGGATTGGGGCAAGGCAAATCCTGGTCCTAGGAGAAAGGAGAGAATTATAGATATAGTGTGTTACAGGGTTAGGCTTGGGCTCAAAATACTTAAAGTTGTCATCAATGATTTTGATACCATAATTTGATCATGAAGTTTGGGTCAGGATTTGAAACTGCACCATAGGAGGCTATAAGGAGAAGGTAATCAGAAATGCTCAGAATGGAATTTATCAGTGATGAGCATGAGAACAGCATAATTCACTTGGGGGACTAAACCCATCTGGGAATCAAAGTTAGGTTCATTTCTATCAGGAGAGATTTAACATAATCCTACCTGAGGGCAGGAACTCTCTGAATTTTTTCCAATTCTTTGATACTAAGATCTAAAAGAAAAAGGAAACTTTTTGAAAAAAAAAAAAGCACGTATGGCTTGAAAGACTGTACATTTGAATTGATATTTAATATTACCTTCCCACTTCAAACGCGCAAGTGTTTAAAAATGTAGTATCGATAGGAATTTTAAGCATCCAAATACTCAAACCCCTGCAAATTAATTCTGTAACATGACCTTGCGTGTATGTTAAAAATTTCTAAGGGATACAAGGAAGCTTTTGGAGGTGAAGGATATGTTCATTACCTTCATTGTGGTGATGGTATCATGGGGATAAACAAATGTCCAAACTCAGAAAACTGTACTATAGTTTTTTGGTATATCAATTGTACCTCAATAAATCTGTTTAAAATTTTCCTATGGACCCACACATACTACTGGTTAATAAAATTTTCCTCTATTCTTCATGCTTTTCCTTCTTCCTTCTTCCTTTCCAAATGTCATAAAGACCAAGGAAGTCAGAGAACCATAGTGGGCCAAACATGATTGATGATCAATGGTCTATTTTAAATTTTTAAATAATCCATGGAAACATTTCTCTTTTTCAATTTATCTTATATCAGGAGGGCTACGATCCAAGTCAGTTCAGTTCAGCCCCATTAAACATGTGGGTTTTGAGCCCTCTTTAATCATCAGGCAGGCCCCAGTGAAGATGACAAGAGTTGAGAGTTCTCTGTTCTCAGGAAGCTTAAAGTTTGGGATAATGTCATTTTTTTTAGTTTATATTTCATCTTTATTTGATGCCCCATAAGCTATTTCAGATGAATTATAAAATACAAACATAAGAGGGAAATATAATGTCACCTTTAAACCCGCCACCCAGAGAAACTACCATGATCAATTAGATATAGCTTTTACCTTTTTTCTCTGCATATTTAGATACACCCCCAAAAAAATCATTTTGTAAACACTATTTTGCAACCTGCCTGAGTCAATATTTTGGAACCATCTTTTCACATCAATAAATATAACTCTATCATATTGATTTTACTTGCTGCACACTATTTCATGCTACATATTATGAATAAGCCTGATCTATTGAACTTTTCCTTGTTTTTTGAAACCTAGCTATGCCCAATATTTTTACTATCATAAACAAGCATCCTTCATTAGTCCCACTTTTTAGTAAAAGTGAAATCTGGTTTTAAATAAATGTACCATATTTAAGGCTTTTAGTATATCTTCCCAAGCTACACTACTTTTCTAGTAATATTTATAGAATTATCCAATCCTAATATACTTATCATAACAAAGGAAAAATTGCTCAGAGCAATACTTCCTGAAGGATGCTGGACACATCTCTTCTGCCTTCACTTGATGCTGCCCAGGAAAAGGGTTTGGTTCAAAGAAATTTGGGGAACATATTATTTCCCACACTTTGATATTCACAGCCCATATTAGCATTTCAAAGACTCTGAAAAGTCCAGCACTAAAGAAACATGTTCAATTTTCTTTAAGTCAACATTTATTAGCCAGGGCACACTGTTTGATGTAATACTTATTGGCATGCTTTAGAACATCCTTTGCTGCTTGAGAAAATAATTTAAAAATGCCCAAGTTTAAATAAAATGAAAACGCACTGAGATTTGTACTCAAAACAAGTATAATATAATATGATTTATTTAGTGGCTTGCATTTGAAATACAATTTAAAATAATTATAACCATAAAGAAATATAATGGTAACCTTAAATAACACTATTATTGGAATGTCTCAGTCTCATATCGTTTTACATTTTATTGACCACTATACTTGAGATGAGCACTTTATTTTTACTATGTATGAATGCACATGGTAGCAAGTTGTAGTTTGATAAGATTCTATGGTATATCTAAGAATGAGATTGGGATCAAAGTTTGCAGTATATATACTTCAATGGTTAAATATAGTTCTTATATATGATACTGTAAGAAGATGCTCTAAATAAATCCTAAAGTAAAAATAATGTCATGACCATTATATATTAACCAAAAAAAAAAAAAAAACAAAAGAAATAAGATATTAAGGCACAATCAAATACTTGCTGGCTATCTTTCATTTGCTTTCAGATGATATCAACTTTTAGATGGAAATATAAGGATATATTGATCTTTTTCATATGTCAATCAAATACCTAGTTAAACATGAGTAGAACATCATATTCATGTGGAAAAAAACTTCCTTGTCAATCAAATGTCTTGTTATACACAGGTCTGACATCAGATTTAAGTATAATAAGGCATAAGATTGACAACTAATTAGTCAAATGTGAGAAAAATAAATTGTCCTTTGTTTTCCTTTCCCTTTTAAATGAGACAGTTCCTAGCTTTTCATTGACTCATTGCTAGTCCAAGCTGTAACATTTCATTCTTATTGCACTGCTATGCCATAACTCCCTTTAATTTTGTGCCATTTTCCTTACTTTTATTGGCATGGAGATATATGTGATTTACCTATGTTGATTATATGGTGCTAATTAATGGATCAAGTATCAGTGGATATACACTTATATGAAGCATATTTTTTAAAATGAGAAAACTAGTGCTTCACAGATTATCCTGAGGAATAACCACCACAAAAAATTGAACCCCAGAGGAATATACAAACTTTGAACTCACTGACAGTTACTACTAAGTCTGTAGCAATCCTATCTGCCAACAAATGTCACTAAACTCTTACACTTACTCTCCCTACCTCCCAGGATCTAGGACATTCTTGCCTATGAGGATGGATCTCGTGTATATTGGAACTTAGTGTCCTACTATGGCTTAAAACTTCCCTACCAGTAAGACCAAGCCACAGGAACACCTGAGTCATCACATCAGTTCAGCAATTCAGTGATTGTAAGCCATCAGTAATAGTTCTTTAGGAATGCATAAATTTTGAACCAAGTTCAGCAATCTGGGAGGAGACCAAAACTGTCCAACCACCTTGATCTTTTAACATTTTCAGGGTTTGAAGGCAAGCATCAGTTTTTTTGAAGCCAGAAGCATTAAGTGATATGCATTCAACGTCATGGACATAGGACTGAATCAGAGCAGTTTAATTCAAATAAATATATCTCAAGTTCCCTCCTAGTGCAAGACACAGGGCTAAATCAAAGAAAGCAAAAAACAAAACAAAAACAGTTGGCAATATACAATGACTGACTTCAACGTATTTGCTCTAATGGGGGTTTGGGCATGAAATGAAGGAATTATAAAACAAAGCAAACCCTTCTGATGCTTTCAGAGAGGCACAGCAAATATTATGAGAGATTAAAGAAGAAAAATCCATATTTACAGCAGATCATGAAAATTTATTATTTGACTGAGGCCTTAGCAGGGAGAGTAGAATTTTGACTCAGAAAAAAAAAGAAAGACAAAATATCATGGTGTGGAATTTCACATGTACTGATTCTGGCAGAACTGGAAGAAGTTCAGTTAGAGAAAGGAGGAGTTGAAAAACAGGAAGATAAGTTGCTTGTCTCTTGTAAAGGGATTGAATGAAGCCTGGAGGTTATGTACCCAGTTCGACAGGTAGTCAGTAATCAATTATTGATTTTGGTCTGTTTTGGACAAAGACAATAAAAGACAGAAAGACCATCTGGGAAGCTATTGCATCATTCTCAGTGAATGGCAATGAAAATATAAATGAGAAAAGCCAAAAGGGAAGTCAAGGAGAAAATGGAGGTGATAGGCACTGCAGAGGTACATTGCTCTGAACTCTGCAAGTACCTGGAGGTGGGAAATGAGACAGGGAGACACCACAGACCGCCCCAAGCTAAGATAACAAAATGAAGGTTGAACGGAGATCCGGACAAGGAATGTGGAGAGTTAAGAAGAAGAAGACACAGAGTTCAGAAGTAAGTTGGAGAAGCTGATTGTGCAGGTGATGAAAGTTTAGAAAAGTTAAGAGACAAATGGACTGGAGACAGAGAAAAGTTGGGAAAAAAAGCAAAATACAATGTATGGTGGGTATCATATCACATAGAAATGGAATAAAAATAAAGCTCTTCACAATCAACTAGCATTTCTTTGCATCTCTTGCTAAGGCACCACAAGCCTTAATCTAGAGTTAAATGGTTGCCTGCAGATAAAGATGCCTCCCAGCTCCATCAAAGGGAATCATGCTCAACCATCCGCTTCCTTTCCCCCCCTCTCTTTTTAAGTTCTGAAAGCAAACCCACAATGTATGAATGGCAGAACCAATCCCTCAATTCACCCATATTCATTTTCTTCTGGCAAGATTCTTAAACTGAAAATGGAAGTTTTCAATGGAATCATGGGATAAAAAGCTAATCTCTATGGCATCTCGTGATCATGACACCCAGACTGTATTATGGTCATGAAAGACCTTTTCACACTGAACAAAGATATGTTTTCTGAGCCCAGTCACACTTATTGTGAAGTCCTGAGGCTGCATGTCACAAGAATATTTTTGGTAGAGTATAATCATTTTCTAACAGCTGTGTGCTCTAAATACTCTTTTTGAAAGTTGGTACCTAAAAGAGAAGTTTTCACTTGAGTCTGGTAAGCATTACGTGTTAGCTAAGATATCTTCAAATGTACCTAACCTTTATTCTGGTTTATCTTGTATTAATCTTTCTTCAAATGAGGAGGCATTTCTTGAAAAACAAAATTATACATATTTTCGATAAATGCGATGACATGATCAGGTAGGGTTATTCTGGCAATATAAACAGAGAGAGAGAAAGAGGCTGGAAACAGACAGAAAGAAATAATCTATTCTGACATGTGACCTTATCAAATTGATAAGTATCATCATGGTCATTTACACGTCCCTTGGAAGAGATGGTATGTGATTTTAGGAGGTTAGTTTTATCTACTAATTGAAAAAGCTTTTGATGGCCTTGTAGAAAAGAGAATTTACAGAAATAGGAAAGACACACACATGCACACACAGAGGTATTTGAACAAAACTACAAATTGAATCTTGAAATCCAAGTGCTTAATTGCCATTTGGTCTACTTCAGTACAAATTGAGGAATGCAATAACTGAATATAATTCTAGCTTGTAGAAACTGTCTATCCAAATGTTAAGCATATATCCTCACTTCTTTACATTTTTTACACTTGCCTTTTGGTTTGATTCAAATAATATGAGAAAGATGGAAAGAAATTATTTCTCCTTTTTGATCAAAAGTAACAATCTTGCTTTTCTTGTATTACTATAAGTAATCTTACATACAGGTTAATAGAACCATTTGTCCAAGGCTTTACAAAATGCAATTTGCATATGTGAGGAAAAAAGTTAAATCAATATATGCATTTACTCAAAAATTTTGGGTAAAAAGCACCCAGAATTCCATGCACTATTTCTCAGCATTTTTTCTTAATTTAAAGATTTGATTTTATTTATTTGACAGAGAAAGAGACAGCGAGAGCAGGAACACAAGCAGGGGGAGTGGGAGAGGGAGAAGCAGGCTTCCCGCCGAGCAGGGAGCCCGATGTGGGGCTCTATCCCAGGACCCTGGGACCATGACCTGAGCCGAAGGCAGACGCTTAACCACCGAGCCACCCAGGCGCCCTCTCGGCATTTTTTAACCAAAAGGCGTTTCGACATTATGCATTAACATTGGTCAGATAAATATTTTGATTTGCTGGGCAGAAGCAGAAGTTCTGCTGAGGTCCATAAAATAACAGTACATCTTTTTCATTTGCATGAAATAAAAATTTCTGATATGCATCTATCTAGCAAAGGTATGTGGGATGATTGTGGGATATACATCAAGTGATCTGGTTCCAGATTTATACAAGTATTCATGGAATACTTATCTGCCAAGACTCTCTTCCAGGCAATGGGGATACATTTGTGAACAAAATAATCTAACATTTCTGTCCTGGGGCACCTGGGTGGCTCAGTCAGTTGGGGGGCTGCCTTCGGCTCAGGTCATGATCACAGGGTCCTGGGATCAAGCCCCGCATCGGACTCCTTGCTCAGTGGGGAGCCTGCTTCTTCCTCTCCCTCAGCCTGCTGTTCCCCCTGCTTGTGTGCTCTCTCTCTCTGTGTCAAATAAATAAAGTATTTAAAAAGATAAATAAAATTCCTGTCCTTATTTGAAGATGATAGAGTGCCAAGGTGCAGATGGAGAATAGAAAAGAGCTAGGGAATTGGACAAGCTCAGGGAAGGGCTTGGGGTGTTCTATTTCAGACTGGGCAGGTCCAACCACCTTGAGAAGGTCATCACTGGGCATGGACTTACTTGACAGTGGAGGGGGGTTGAGGAAACAGCCAGTGCAAAAGCGCTGTGATTGGAACATGCCTGACACATACAAGGGACAGGAAATTGTGACTAAAGGAGAATGTGGGAGGGAAGGAGAAGTGGCATAAAAAGACAGGGACTGGGTACCAGATCCTGGAAAATCTTATAGGCCATTGTATTCTAAATGGAACGGGGAGCCCGGCAGAGAGTTACAAGAGGGGTGACATGATTTCTCTTACGTTTTAAAACTCTCACCCTGACTGTTCTTTGGAGAATTGCATGGAAGCAAGGGAGTATTTAGGAGACAATTACTCTAATTATGCTACTTTGGGTTAAAAAGATGGTGGGAGCTGAAAAGGAAGTTTAAGCGTGGCAGGGGGATAAGGCTGAGTCTGTGGATATATCTGGACAGTAGAACTTGCTGATGGATTGGTATGAGTTGTTGGGGAAAGAGAGGATTTAAGGATGATATCAAAGCCTTTGTCCTTGCACCTTGGAAGGATGTAGTTGTCATTTACTTTCTTTAAGAACATTTGTTTTGGTATCTTTATGACAAAAACGAGTTTAATAGGAAATGGAAAATGATACTGCTTTGGGGCTAGTCATTGAAAATCTATTGATTCGGGCTCAACTAATTCAGAATTTATGATGACCCACCAGGATGAGACCGGCCAAAGACTTCTTTTGTAACCTCTATAAAGGAAAGATTTGCAAAGAATATTAATACTGCCTACAAAATTTTAGGAAGGGAGGAGGGAAACATTAACTTGGAAAAGAAACTTTTCTTTTCCACACACTGTGTGTGTGTGTGTGTGTGTGTGTGTATTTTTTAGAAGTACCCCTTTATACAGGAAGATTTTCGTCTGTATAGAAATCCTTAAAGAAAGACTGTGAAACCTGAGCTTGGCAACACATATTTTTGTGTTGCTGTGACCAGCTGCTTTGCTTGAGTCAGCCATGAAGTTAATCTGCCTCTCCCAAATACATACATGGGAAGACCAACCTAATGGAAAATGTTCAGCCTAGCTAGTCATCGAAGCCATGTGAATTTAATCAACAATGAGATTCCATATGACATCCACCAAATTCGTCATAGTTTGAGTTGTTTAAAAGAACACCTGATTTTCAGGTTCAAGATTGAATGCATACATTTGTCCATCCTCTCGGCCAAAGTCCCACCGAAATTAGAGTTGAGATGTATACACATGGATAATATCACGGTAATAGCAAAGGAAGTGAGCACCACAAGCAGGTACGGGATTTGGCTTCTAGAGGATGGATGGCAGGTGGGATCATTTTTAAAGATATGCCACAAGAGAGAGAGCCAAAGCTCAGCATGTGCACGAGGAGACTTTATCGAAGGTGAGAGTCACCATTTCCATCGATGCCCTAGAGAGGGGCCAGCCTTGCCATTAGCAGACTGGTAGAGCAGCCGTGAGCTGTGGGCTGAAATCAGTACAGTTAGTAATGATGCTGTCGACCAAACAGCTGGAAGATCCCTAACTACAACACCACCCTGTGCACACACAGAATGCTGGCCTGATGGCATCTGGCCTCTGAAGCTAGAGAACTCTTCTCCGAAGAAACGTGAAAATCAATACTGGGAGACAGTGGGGAAGAGAGAGTCTGAATAAATTTAAATTTAAAATAAATCTAAAATAAAGTTGTATTCTTGGAGAAAGGGCAACCATGAAAAGGGTTTTTTGTTTTGTTTTGCTTTGCTTTTTGCCAAACAACATACACTTATCTCAGAAATATTTAACCTAAAGGTTGTCAAACTTTACTATTCATAAAATAACATCAGGGGATGGACAATTCTCAACCTTAAGTATTCATAAGATGACTGGAGGAGCAAATTAAAGAGTATAACCTCCACGAAGTCTGATTTAGTAGGTTGGCAGTGGGACTTAAGAATATGCATTTTTAAAAAGTACCCCTATTGACTCTAATGTAGATCGTAGAAAACAGAGTACCAGGGAAACAAAGAGCTGACACATTTGCTGTGCTCTCTTGTACTAACATCTGGGTCCTCATCATTCTCTCTTTATAGACGGCCTTCCCTGGTCCTCCATATTTATTCCTCTCCTACCCGTATGTCAAAATCCAAATCTTCACCTGCCTCCACCAAAATCTCTTCTCTCTGAAGGCCTATACTGCTTTTTCTTTCCTTTCCATTTATATGACAACTATGCACTTTTAAAATATTACCGGTATTGTATCACTGAAATGTTATTGATGCATTTCATTGTAATTAATAGCCCCGTGTTTCTCTTTTGTCTCACTATACAGTGTAGCTTCGCCAAATGCTTTGAATACATTAGCAGTACCAACAATTATTCATAGATGATGGACTTACTGTCTTTATAGTAGACACACAAAAAAGGGGGGGTTGCTGTTGCTGAAGAAGGGAAAAAAAGAAAGGAAACATAAGAAGCAAATTCTGGAACCATGTAAAAATTTTTAAATACATCATTTTTAACATCTCTGTTGTCATTTCATGAATTTCAAATTAAATAACAGAGATGTTGAAAGATAAATCCTTGGAATCCTGTGAACCTGTGCCAGTCCACATGTTTTTCCAAAGTAGCTATTAATGTATAGTATACAGGATACAAATTACCATGCCCAAAAGGAGCTTATAGTCAAATGTGAGAAAGAAAATAAACATCAAAAGATAAATCCAACCGGTGGCGCCTGGGTGGCTCAGGCGTTGGGCATCTGCCTTCGGCTCAGGTCATGATCCCAGGGTCCTGGGATCGAGCCCCACATTGGGCTCCCTGCTCCACAGGAGGCCTGCTTCTCCCTCCCGCACTCCCCCTGCTTGTGTTCCCTCTCTCGCTGTGTCTCTCTCTGTCAAATAAGTAAATAAAATCTTTAAAAAAAAAAAAGATAAATCCAACCTTAAGCTCACTAATTCAAATTTAGAAACCTACAGCAAAGCATTGGTATATTCTAATACAAATATAATCTTAAGAATCCAGATTTATTGGGTTTTTGGATCATTTATAATCATAATGATCTGAGTTTGAAAATACTTTATTCTGATTTTTTTTAAAAATTGTTTAAATTGCAGATGCAAAACAGACTCATGTTACTAAGCAGAGACATTGAAGACTAATAAGAAAAGTGTTCCTCAAACTCCTCATCCCCTTCTACTCATTACACCCCTCTTTCCCAGGGCAAATTGCTTTTAACAGTTTATGGGAATTATCCCAGAGGAGGTTTCTATATAATCACAAAATAAAGGTGATGACACTTATAAAGTGTTTGATTTGTGCAGAACACTGGGGTATGTGCTTTACTCAGACTAGTTCATTGAGTCTCACAATGACCCTGTGAAATACAGACCATTCATATCTCCATTTTGCCAGTGAAGGAACTGAGACTGGGAGGGATTAGCATAAACCAGTGAAACCAAGATTCAAACCAAAGTAGAAGGGCTCAACCTTTGATGTCTCTGTGCCATAATATAGCTGCCAACATATGTATCAAATCATATATGGGAAATACATGAAATATGCTTAAATGTGTATGATTTTTGTTACATAAATGAGATCATGCCATATGTATTTTGCTATGACTGAGAAGATTAAATGGGATAGGCTAAGTAAGTGCCAAGCATGGTACACGGTAGTGTCTCAAACGGTCTCCCTTCTAACTTCTAGACACAGTGAGGCATTTGATCTGAAGTTATTTCTGCTCACCACAGCACCTGTCACTTACTGGTGCTTCATAAATATTTCTTTGAGCTTTTTCAAACAAATTTGGCTAAGAACATTTTTTTTTAAAGATGTTATTTATTTATTTGACAGAGAGAGACACAGCAAGAGAGGGAACACAAGCAGGGGGAGTGGGAGAGGGAGAAGCAGACTTCCCGCTGAGCAGGGAGCCCGACGCGGGGCTTGATTCCAGGATCCTGGGATCATGACCTGAGCCAAAGGCAGACCCTTAATGACTGAGCCACCCAGGCGCCCCTTGCTAAGAACATTTTTTAAATATAAGAGTTTATTCAAAATAAACTAAGATAAAACTCATCTGAACAAAAATACAGTAAATGGTTGGTGGGAAGATGAATGATGGAAACCTCCTTGCCCCTTTGGATACACCTGGAAGGTTTCTGGAAGACCACACTTTCATTCTATTTTGAGGAGTCACTTACCTGGGGAGCAATCAGATATTTAATCAAAGAGGATTTCCTTTTAGTAGATTGAATGGTCTTAAATTTACTCACATGTATTATAGGGAATTTAGTCTGTTTCAGAGTGGGGTTCATGGACAACCTACAGCAGAATCACCTGCAGTGCTTATATAAAAAAAAAAAGTGTCATTTCCTGGGCAGATGTAGAGTATCTCAAGTGTGATCTGGAAACTTGCATTTTTAATAAGCATTCCACTTGAAACTTATGTTCCTGAAATTTTAAGAACCACTGATTTGGATTTTACAGTAGAATTATGTTGCTAGAAGCATTAAAATGCATTGGAAAATGCTTAAATTAAGCCAAAATTTTCCCAAATTTTAGTGCAAAAATAATAGAAATATATGACTTTTGCCAGGAATCTTCTTTTTGAATGAATGACTTCATTTAAACGCCTTTGTGTATGGATATAAAAGGGCGTTAATATACATTTTGATGTAACATGTCACAACTCCTCATGTCTAGATAATTTTGCCAGCAATAGCAAGTATAGCCTTCCTTTAAGAAATTAAATGTTAGATTTTTCACACTTTGTTTTGGTTTCCATAACAGGCATCTTTTTTGCGCAGGGCAAATTATCAAGTCTTCACTGGTTTGTGTTTTCCTCTATGATGAGAAATTGCAGTTTTTGCCTCTCTTACTTTAGAATGTGTTAAATCAAGTCCAAATTTTTTGAAGAAACAGTATACGGAATGAATCTGAACTGAGTCTATAAGCAGGGAGAAAGCCCAAATTGAATCAGAACTGAAATTACACTTTGATTTAGTTATCTCACTCTGCCCCCAAAAAAGTGTTCCACAAATGGTGGAAAACAATGCTCCCAACTTAAACAGGAAATAAAATAAAGTTCTGGTTTTGTGGCATACAGGACCACTAAAGGTTTGACAGAGGAGCAGATAAGCTAGAAGAAATATCAATACTAATTGCACACATATAAACACTGTCCTGGAGGATACCCAGTGGATAAGGCATGGTCTCTGCTCTCTGGGAGTCCACAATCTATAAGTGGAGGAAAGCATGACACAACATACCGAGTGAGAAATGTTATAAAGGAACATGAGTAAAATGGAAGGGGAGTTTATAGAAAAGCAAGATTATTTTTGAATGCAAAAGGATTATGAAAGTCGTCAAGTAAAGTTGACATTTGGAATTTATTTTGAACAATTAGAAAAGGGAATGAGGATTTAAGGTACATGGATCTGACAACTCTTTCTACCTCCCCTCACATTTTTGGTTGTGCCATAGTCTCCTTGGTGGAAGAAAGAGCCAAGCAAATAGAAAATTGTCACCATGTTTTGCAACCCAAACCAGTTACAAAAATCCTTATACCTGGAGAACAAATTATACTATTGCTCACTTCTGGGGACTCTTCCCACCAATCAGTGGGCAGTAGGTAGACAGCTGAGGCAATATAGACATAGAAACATCTAGATGTTTACTCTTGTCTGTGGGAGACACCATAAGGTCTACACAAAAATTGCAAGCCCATAGGCTCAGGGAAATCAGTATTATAGACAACCACAACATTCTCCTGTGAGCTCATCCTTTGCCTAATACAGAATCCTCCCGTAAAGTCCTCCCAGACCTTACCTGAAGGCAGGGCTAGTTAGATCAGGTGTTTTTCCTCTCTGATTATTGTTTTACTTTATATACATATGGTTTGGGTCATCATAAAATAAAACAACCGGTAAAGGTGCACTATCACTGGGCAATGTTTACGTAACTCAGGATTACATGCACTATTTGGTCAAACTCCACAGGGATCTTGGCCCATCAAATTCCCTTGGGATATGAACGTAAACATTTTTTTTCAGACTCCACCTCCAGAACTGGTCTTCTTTTCTACAGTATCTTTCTGACCTGTACATTATCTCCTTAACTCACACTGATTATATCCGTTAACTACTGACATAATCATGCTAAGTAACAACCAACCGTAAGACCTTAGTGGCATATAACAATACACATGTATTTAGCTCATGCATCTGTGTGTCAAATGGGTGTTGGCTGATCTGGGCTGGACTCAGTTGAGTAGCTCTGTGGTTTCAGCTAAATTTGCTCGTGCATCTCTCATCCTCCTCCTGGGACCAAGAGTCAAACCAAGGCATGTTTTACTCATGAAATGGCAGAGGTACCCAAGAGCAAGCAGAAATACGCTAGTCTCTTTAAGGCTAAGGTTTGAAATGGACACACTGGCACTTCTAGTTCATTCTGTTACCAAAAATAAATCGTAAGTTCCATTCTGTTATCAAAAGCAAATCACAAAGTCAAACCCAAATTCAAGATGCAATGCCCCTTTAGAAGGAAGAACTGTAAAGTCAGATGGCAAAATGCACAGATATACCTCACACATGAATTAGGCCTTTCACCTGTGTACTCCCTTGATACATGGTGTTTACCTCTAAACCTAATAGCAAAACACAGTAAAGGGATTTTATAATTTGCCTTTAGAGGATCTCTAGAACCTCGAAGAAACTCTGACATGTAGACACTAACATTTCTGGATAGACAGATGGCAGGGAGGAAGGAAGCTAGACTATCTCAAGCACAGGACAAAATTGCTATAAAGGGAGAGCATGACTCTATTTGCTAAGATTTTTAGATCTGCTACCACTTTTTTTTTCACTTTTACTCCTCTGAAAGCAACTGAACACAAGTTCTTAATAATACCTGAAATGATCAGAGAGAAACACAATATACGCTTAATTTTTTTCCCTTAATTTTCTCCATGCAAACTTGGATTAAAGTACTCCCTCAACTCTGTGAGTCTTTTGCAGATCTTGGAATGAGTAATATCAGTAGTCACTGCCAATGTTACTGGATATGTGTTATGGCAAGGAAAGACACTCCCTTTATCACTTGGCAGTGGTAAGAAATTATATATTTTTAAAGGCCACTAATATAATTAAATTTGGTACATTCAAAGGTCAGGATTTGTCAAGAGACTGGGACATTTAGGATTAAGAAGTGTAGATTTTTTACAGGTCTATTTGGGTAAGCTTCTTAAAATTAAACCTCCTTAAGGCTCCTTCAAGCTGCAGCTGATTCCATATATAGAGATTTTATTACTAATGGTGATCAGTTCTCTGTGTTTGTAAGGTATTTTTTTTTTAATTCAAAGAGTTCCAATTACTTAAAAGCACTAGTTATTCCTAGGTAATTACTGCAACTAGTACTCAAGTTTAGGATGCTTATGGCAAAGTGCTAGTGTGCCTGGCAAAGTGCTAGGGAATTTACCTACATTATTTTTAATCCTTAAAGTAACTCACAGAGGAAATGTCTTTTGTACTTTTTTTTCTAGAAAAGTGAGGCTTAGAGAATTTGAGATGTGCTCAAACCAACCCAAAGAAATGCCAGAGCCAGAATTTAAACACAGATCAATATGATTCTCAGGTTTGTAGGTTCTCTTCATAATACCTAGTTATATTCTGCATTTTAAAGCATTATTATTTATTTAAAAAATAAATGCCTTTTTTAAACCAATAGAATAAAGACTTGAAGTTATAGGCAATACCAAAGTCTCTAACTTACTTCCCATCTGACAAACTGTGGGTGCTAAGCTCACATGTAGTTGTTGATATTCAAACAAAATAAAAACTGCTTCAATACCCAATATTTGGAGTAGAAAGGCAAAATGCATTGACAATAGAAAATTCTCCTGAAATCTATGTATTAGATTATGTGTACTTTGGACACTGCCTCAGGATTTCAGGTCACATGTTTTTCACACATTTATTTATTTATTTTTAAAGACTTATCTATTTATTTTAGAGAGAGAGAGTGCACAAGCATGAATGGGGGAGGGGCAGAGGGAGAGGGAAAGGGAAAGAAGCACACTCCCCAGTGGGCCGGGAGCCCTACATGGGGCTCAATCCCATGACCCTGAGACCCTGAGACCACAACCTGGGCTGAAATCAAGAGTCAGATGGTCAACCGACTAAACCACCCAGGTGCCCTTTCACACATTTATTTCTGAAGCTCTAGTTGTGTTTATTAGGAAAAGAGGGGAAGGCATAACAGAATGAAACAGACCTGAAAAATATGATTTTATTTTAAATGTCAGATCAAGAAATCAAATGGATCATGACTCCTATTTATATCCAATTCCCAGAGTAGCCAGATGTCAAAAAGAAAGATCCCCTTTTCTTTTTCTCTCATACTCTGTCCCCTTCTTTCTTTTCTTTCCTTTTATTTTTTTCCTTTAAAGAGAAGGAACATTTATTAGATTTTTTTAAGTTTATTTATTAGCCAGACAACATTTTAACTACATTCATGGTGTTTGAAATAAATGTGGAAAATAATCACACACAACCCTGTTTTCATCTCCCAACCCCTATTCAAGGTGAGGAGAAAATGAGACGTCGCAGGTAGGCTAGAATAAACACCAAATAATTATCTCAGTAATGAATTGTTAAAGTGCCCAGAGAGGACAGTGCAAGTCAATGAATATGTCTTATCAACACATTAAAAAGGCATTTAAAAGGGAACTGTGATCTTTAGCCACTATTGCTTCAGAATTGCAAGTAGCAAGATCAAAAACCAAGGGCGGGGAATGGCATTAAATCGGAATAAAGAGAAAAATCAGCACTAACTCTGTTTTTGTTTGGTTTCATTTGAATCAGGGATGCCCTGGTAAGTGTTTAATTTGTGCAAATATACACATTGGAGTCAAAATAGGATTCATTAACATGTAATCAATGGTATTACAAATGCTTTACCCCACACATAAAATCAGGAATCCACACATAAAATCCAAAGTGGAAGAGCCCCAGATGGAAAATCTCAGTGGCAGAGCAGTCGGGGATCAGACAAAGGTCACTTTGCTACACAGCGATAGAGTCCTCATTAGACACCATAAAGACGAAGACCAAGTCAAGAAGCAGCAAATAAGCCCATGATTTTGCACGTGTTACTTTAATCTTAAATATAACTCTCAATGATACATATTTCTAAGCAAGAACATACATATTTCTCCAAAGAGACAGAATGTGCAGCAAAAACAGGATTCCTGCTATCTGTGTCTGACAGAGACCACCATACCTACGTAGGCAACATTGTTACTCTTCTGGAACTTTATTCTCATCTGCCATTCCCAACTCCTCATGAATGGATACTTTTCGCAAAATTCGTGATTGATGTCTTAGGTCCTTTATCCAAGAACATACCGTATAGATACCACATTCAGTGAATCTGATCCAAGTATGTAGTGTCATCCCTGGTTAGACTGTCGCTCCTGACTGCCTGATGTGTTTCCTACATAATCGTTACCCTTCTGCTGTGGAGTCAACATCACACTTCTTAAATACGAGATGAGAACATAGAATGGAACCTGAGATACAGACAAGATTCCTAAACGGGTGTGTCATAGTAATGATGATGGAAACAATCAGAGATGAAGAAATATGCTACTTGAGTGCGTAACGCGAGCTGTATAGCTATCACTTGCCTAAAATCCAAAGGGTGACTTTTTTCTTCACAAGCAGAAAATAAAGGTGTTGTGGGGAATCCCCAAAATATAAAACACTCTGCTAAGAGATTCATCCATACCTCACCAACTCTGTGTGGAGGTGATATTGTTCCCAGTTGATATGTGAGTACGGACTCATGCATGAGTATGGACACATGGAAAATGAGTATGAGAGAGCTCCTAAGTTGCCAAGGTCACTGAGCTAATAAGATAGAGAACTGGGGATTCTTGAAACGCCTCTGAACTAGCCACTTCTGTTGTCCAATTATAGGTGTCTGTGAGTCACATATGCTGTATTCATATATGAAATTTTATTTTATTTTTTTAAAGATTTTATTTATGTATTTGTCAGAGAGAGTGAGCGCACAAGCAGGGGGAGTGGCAGGCAGAGGGAGAAGCAGGCTCCCCGCTGAGCAAGAAGCCCAGTGCGGGGCTCAATCCCAGGACTCTGGGATCATGACCTGAGTCGAAGACAGATGCTTAACCGACTGAGGGTCCCCATATATGAAATTTTAAATTTAATACAGCCACACCAAAATGAGAAAATAGATTCTGACACCCAAATTGAAAATTAAAATTAAAAAAAAAAAGGAAGTAAGGATAATCCTATCCTTTGGGATGCCTTTCTTTAATCTCCAAAATGGTGGAGAACTGAGTACCCCTCCACCACTTATTCCTTCATCATAGAGCTCACCACATTACACTGAGATCATCCGGTATTTTGCCTTTCTCATTTTACCAAGCTGTGAAAAGGTGGAAATCACCGAATTAATATCTTACTTAGCTAAAATGTTTTCTAATATGTGGTTATCACTGCATAAAGACTTATTGTCTGAACTAGTTGAATCGTCAACATCGGGGTCTGCAATTTCACCAGCATTTAGAACTCTTCAAGATTTTTGGTCCATGACATGCTGGAGAGCCTGTGACATATTATTCATCTAGCAAAATGGTAGCCATCTATCCAGCAGTAGCAGAGCTATCTACCCACTGACACACTTAAAAAAATAAAAGGCAGTAAAGGAAATTAGGGAACAGAGGTTGTCATGCATACTAAGGCCCCCTTCATCACACACAAAAGGGGCTTTCTGCACTCCTTGGACAATGGAGAATGGGTACCTTGTGCCTGCAGTTATCAAAGCCTATCTCACACAATCTCTGCTAAGTCTCTTCAAAAACCCAAGAATATACAGAGCCTCAAGGCTCACGGTCTCATCAGAGACAGATGTGAAATAGAACTACCAGCCTCCTGAAATAAGTTCATCAGCTCAGAAAAGAACAAACGAGACTTGACAACATTCTTGTCAAGAGAATTGATAGGAAAGGCCAGGGCTTTGCCACATGAGTACACACTGATTGTTGCTCAGGGCTTAGAGAATGATGAGCAAGTGGAGGCTCTTCGCTGGGAACGTTAGCCATGAACATTCAGAGAAAGAAAAGGGTGATTAGAGTGAAAAGTTGTGAACTCTCAGATGCCATTGTACCTGAGAACAAACTAACTTTTTTCTCTCTGAATTTTTTGAAGCTGATCTAAAAAGAAGAAAAAGAAAAGGAAAAACCTGCACATTTTTTTCTTTCATTTGTGATAATGTTTCAATGCCAAAGAGAAAATGTGATGAAAATGCCAAAGAAAAGAACTGTGGAATCTATAGCATTCATTGTGTTTATATAGAGATTATGCTTCTGGTTGTTAACAGCCTCCAGAAGGTAAGCAAGTGCTAGATCTATGCATTTAAAATAGAAAAGAGCGGGCACTGTTCCCATTTTTTTAGTAGAGCAAAATGATTTGGGGGCTGAATATAATTTCCTTTTCCACATAATAAAAACTTTATAAGAAGTTACTCTCTAACTAGAGTTCCTGTATTTTTTTTTCTCTTTTCTTTCTAAAACGTCTTCATGACAAAAAGCCATGACCACATGGTTTTGATATTTCCCAACCTGAAACTGTGAGGCAATTAGAAGCTTGCAAAGGATTAGCATATATTCTTGCTCTTGTCTTTATCTGCTCTGATTGTGGTCAAAGTTACTCCCAACCTCTCCTCTACCCCCATATCACATGTGTTCATATTGGAACACACACACACACACACACACACACGTGAGACACACACACATTATTTCAGGCTTGAGTATAAGTTTATGCTCAATGCATTCAGAGCAAAACAGAATGTGTTCCATTTCTCAGGGCTGCAAATAAATCAGGTTGAGAAATGCAGAGGAAATGCAGATATGAATAAATTAATCAAATGACTCCATTTACAATATCCCCAATATTATTGCATCAAGAGGTTGCCAAGTGTATTGGTTAAATGAATGATGGCACAGTCAGGCAATAGGCTACTATCGAGGCCATTAATAATGGGGTCTTGGAAGAATATGTAATGACTCTCCAAGATGTCCGTGATATATTGCTGGCTGAATAAACAGACTACAAAACAATGCCTACAGTTTATTCCCAATTTTGAAATGACAAAATATGATCATTTGACTACCAGTCTCATCTGCATCTAATAGCAAAGAAAAAAATTGTCTAACCTGAAGCCCTAGAATGTATTTTGGAAAAAAAAAAGATGGAAAGGAAAACATTCCTGAATGTGTTTTTTTTCCTCTGAGTGGTGGAATTTTTTCTTGTTTGCTTATCTAGTAAACTAAGCAAAGACAAATGACAAACAATACGATGGTCTACCTTTTTCCAAAATCAGTGAGTTTGAAGATATTTGAAAAATAACCTCACAAATAAGTTATCATTGGATATTTTTTAATTGAGCTATCTTTCAATGAAGAGAAATTGCTTACTGATCTCTCAACCTTAAATAGTGAAATGATGAAATGTATAACCGAGCCAGAGTCCCATTAATCACCATCAATGCAATTGTGAAAATTACACCTGAGAATGCAGAACTTTCTGTAATTTGGAGCCATGAGTAAAAGGAGCAGGAAATAGGGGGCAAATGAAAATTAGTAAAAAAAAAAAATTTTCTCCTTACAATTTCTCTTCCATGTTTCTGCTTCTCCATGGATATTTTTTTTTTTTTTAGATTTTATTTATTTATTTGACAGAGAGAGACAGCTAAAGCAGGAACACAAGCAGGGGGAGTGGGAGAGGGAGAAGCAGGCTTCCCACTGAGCAGGGAGCCCGATGCGGGGCTCGATCCCAGGATCCTGGGATCATGACCTGAGCCGAAGTCAGACGCTTAACAACTGAGCCACCCAGGCACCCCTCTCCATGGATATTTTTTTAATGAAACTGTTTCAAAATTACATGAAATACAAAATGTAAAGGTAAATCATTTATGGCTCATAATGTTTCTCCTTTCATCTGCTTCTGTGGGTAGGCTATGTCTTACCCACTCTGCTTTTCCAGGAAGATCACTGACCATTCAGAACTAAAAATGATTAATATCTCTGTAAAGCTGGAAGGAAATATTATCTGAAACTCAATTCTTTTATTTTTTTTCTTTGATAAATTTGAGTCTGGATTTAAGTTACTTCTTATGCTTATTTAGTATTCTGTGGGCACTAAAAGCCAACTCCATGATAACAATAAAGCATCAAAACAATAAGAATAATAAAAGCTGCCATTTATTGAGACTTTACTGGGCTAAACACTTTATATGGTTTATAAATACATATATGTATATGTCTAATCTTCACAGTATTTCTGAGGTACTTTTATCCCTATAATAAGTATTTAGAAAATACCCAAAAACCTGAAGCTCAGACTCAACCCAATTCCCCCAAGCCCAACCAGCAGCCCAGTACTAGAACCTGAATCAGAAGTACAGGTTTGTCCAGTTCATAATCTGTGCACCAAATCACTGTGCACCTCACTTCTGGCTAGTTCTTTAAAAACAGAGATTTGGTCGGTCACTAACCCACCAAAGTGTTTTTTGTTTGTTTGTTTTATTTATTTATTTGAGAGAGAGAGTGAGCATGAGTGGCGGGAGGGACAAGGGAGAGAGAGAAGGGACGGGGAGACTCTCCCCTGAGCGCAGACCAACTTGGGCTGGATCCCAGGACCCTGAGATCATGACCTGAGCTGAAGTCAGATGCTTAACCCACTGAGGCAGAGCCACTCAGGTGCCCCCACCAAAGTGTTTCTTAAGTTTAATTAATGATTCTCCCTTGATGGAAGATGAAGTTCCACAGAAGATGCAATTGGATGCACAAATTACAACAGGCCTAAAACCACCAACTAAACTGGAGGAGGTCACAGTGCTTACCGACCTCATTTCGCTGGTCTTAATCCGTCCTAAGTAGGTTCAGGTGAGCACAAGAGCCCTGCCTTGGAAACAGAGCACACACCACAAGTGGTACTAAGTGAAGAAATTCTAATTAGCTCTTTTAATTGTGCATCTCTTTGCACATTTGTATTTAAGGTGGCGGAAACAGAGATACAGCTATTTATGCTCTGGGAGAAAGGAAAGGAGAAAAAAAGAAAAGACGAGGGGCGGGGCAAAGAAAAGAAAATACAGAGATTTAGATATGATTGTGTCCCTCTACTTACAGCATCCAATTCATTAATTTAAAGTTTCTGAGATGTGATCAATCCTTTAAAAAATCTGGATTGTCAAAAGTGCAAAATAAATCAACACTGATGTAACCAAACTAGTCAGAAAATGAGGGGAAATAAAGGACATCTTTCAAGATCAACTGTTCCACAGAGTACAGCACAAGCAGGCAGTGGGCCGAACACCATACATTAACTAGCATAAGCACTAAAAAAAAAAAAATCTGACAGTCAATGCATATCCGAGTTAGGAGGCAAAAGAACCAGTCCTCCCAGGGGGCTGATGTGTTGTGATATCTCTGACGGTAGGGATTTCTTAACCACATCCAAAGGTCTATTTTATTGTGTCTATCATAATACACATTTTGTGTGTCTCTCTTAGAATAGAATCCACAGCCATGACAAAAAAAAATTACATAAAAGAGTATGAATATGAGTTTGAGATATCCAGAAAGTCTGAAAGTGCAAATCACTTTCTACATTTATGGATACTTGACAGAATGAATCAGTAGTAGATATTACGGATGGGGGAAAATGGCTTAGAAACCAGATAAAACTTAAGGAAAATGATTATTTATATGATATTTATTCAAAAGGCCATCTCTTATTTCTTCCCTACTAGACATTCTTTTTTTGCATTAATTCATTTTTTGTGTGTGTTTTCAATGAATCTGTATCAGTCATCTATTAAACATTAAACAGTTTAATACATATTAAAGCACTAGAGATGCTAAACTAAATATAGATTTTACCTCTAAGGGCCTCAGCCAAGGTAATTTTGGGGGGCAAAACATGGATTAATCTTGTAAGAGAAAGGTGTCTTAGAAATTCGGGGTCAATAATTACTGAATGAGAGTCAAGAAAAAAAGTAAAGAATGAAATGGGAGCTGGCGATCTCTGGAACAGAAGCAAAGGGAAGGGAAGAATAACGCATGAGAAACAGGCCTGTACCGAGGAACAGGAGGAGCTCAGCACAATTGATTAAGAGAGGATCACATACTGGAAACTAAAGCAGGGAGCCTTCATGAGGGAATAAAAAAGGCATGGTGAATATGTCAGAAGAAAATAAGGAGAAAGAAAAGTGTGAAAGGAAAAGTTGAAGAAAAAGGAATACTGATTGGAAATGAGATAACATGAGGCAAAAACATCCTACCTAGAACTTGAACTGGCAAGGTTATATTGGCTCTTGTACTTGAGGCAAACGGCAGAAAAATATAGAGGAAATTCAATTTGGGGAGAAAAAATTTAAAAGCCTTGTGGAGGGCAGAGGTAGGTGGGAGGATGGGGTGGTTGTATTAATTGGTTTATCTGAAGTTGTGGCTCTGCGTTTGGAGCAGAGGCAACCCAGCACAGCTATGGAAGGATAAAACGGGACTTGTTAGCATTTTTTCTTGCTTTCCCTCCACCATTGTCTTGGGATAAGTAGTACTTGTTTCTACAGTAACAATTCAAAGCACTGGTACTAGTGCAAATGTCAGGAGAAAAATCAGGAAGAATGAGTCCTGTGTTACGGAGGAGTCAAGAAGAATAAAGGGAAAGACTGGACTAGGGACTGTGTCTTCTTCAAATCCCCAGGGCGGAGAAGTCCCACTTAACACAAGTCTTTTCTTCTCACTGTGCTTCTGCCTGATGTAGCTAAGGGTGGACCCCTAACCTGAGTAGTTCTGTGGGGTAAAGGCTGATTGAAAGTCATTTTCAAAGACCAGGTTCTCCCCTTGGGCACATTCGACACCTCCCTGACTCTGCTCAGCTAGTCGAAAATGAGCCCCTAGCTTCCTACACACACATTGCCTGCCAGAGTGGGAAATGAGCCCAGGAGAAAAAGGGGTTAAAGATCTAAGAGCTAAGACATGTGAGGGGACAACTATCTTGAAATAAAAACCATAAACTGGATGAGACAGTTTTGTTTTGACTTTTTTCAACAAAGTCTAAAATTAGAACAGGTGCGCCAGAATTTAAAATGAGCAATTTAAAGATAAAATTGCAGATTCTCCAAAAAGAAAAAAAGTGAAGGAAAAAGAAACAGATAATGTGTAAACAATATCAAAAGATAAAAAAGATTAAACAAAAGTACTAGCATCCAGAAGACAGGGCTTTCAGAAAGAAAGAATATAAAAGTGGAGAGAAGGAAATATTTGGAAAAAATACTAAATTTCTCATAATTAAAAAAAAGAGAAAAAGAGATTTAATGGTTCTATAAAATGCCAGAGCATAAATATTTTTCAAAAAAAAAACTCCCATGTAAAGTAGAGAAAATTTAAGACTATTAATGACAAAACTTAGAATTACCTTAATAATTTCAAGAATGAGAAAGCAGAGTATATACAAAGAAATCAGAACAGTGGGATGCAAGAAGACAATGGGGTAATGTTTTTGAAACATCAAGAATAAGGAATTTGAACCAAGAATTTTAAATCTGGCCAAATTATGATTCAAATATAGGGTAATGATTTAAAAAATATTCCTAGCTATTGAAGCCTTCAAAATTTTACCACATAAACACCCACTCGTAAAACAGTCTTGAATTAAGTACTAAAGAAAGAGGAAAAATAAATACAAGTGCTGCAGGAGATGTATGAAGCAAAAGCGAATAAACATCTAGTTAATGTTTGTTGTGGTCTTTTAAAAGTAGCTAAGACCAAGGGAAAGAAAAAATAGGAAATTCAGGCATTAAGAACCCCAAATTCAAAAACAATTATTAGCATAATGGAACGGGAAAAGGGACCAAGCTATGAGCTTTCTCAAATTCTTGTCTTATTATTGGAAAGTTATAGAGTTTAAATTTTAAAAATAAGGGAGGGGAGAGATTTTAAAGAAATAAAGTGATCATTTCCTCTAAAACTCAACTAGGTAAGGTGAAGTGATGCTCAGGTTGAGAACCACCTGGACAACATAGATTTTATATCTGCTAAATGATATTGCCGAGCTGAACAGGCAGTTAGGAATTACAGGGCCAAGATCTAGAAGAATAAAGAAATACAGAAAGGCGAACTAGGCGTTTGGCACCATTTTTACTCTGGCAAGTTTCTGCCTGCTTGAGAAAAGAAATCTGAGAGGCCGAGAAGCTCAGCAGAGAGACTGATGACTATACAGTTCAGGGCCCACCAAGCAAGGTCAGGTGGCTAATAAAACTCCATCCTTTGAGTTGGGGACTGAGAAAGCTTCGTTCTAGGTTTGAGCATGAACAGAAATAAACTAGACAGCCAAGGGACCAAAGCCCCCATATAATTTTCAATCCCTACTTGAAATAAGGCGATCCCTACTAAAAACAAGGACTGATAGTCCTCCTTGCCTCTAGCCTAAAGCAAACTCAAATTTCTTTCATGAAAGATACAGGAACCTAGGATTCAAATGGTCTCTACAATTTTTATATACTATATCCAGCACACAATATAAATAATCAAAGCTGTGAAATCAGAGGTCAATAAGATCATAAAATGAGAGGAAGAACAGAAAATAGAAAATCACCCAAAGGGGATCCAGACTATAGCATTATGAGACACAGGATCATTAAAAGGATAAATCTAAAAGAATATGATCTGTATAAGGCCATAATAATAACAAATGTGATTAAAAGATATAAACCAAAAGGACAGAAACAGAAGAGTAGAACAGAATTGTAGTGTTCTCAAGTCCTTATATTTTCTGGGAAAATGTAAAAGTATAAATTTATACTAATCTAATAAAATATGCAGGCTGTAAGGCAATTACTGAAAAAATAAAAGGATACTAATTATAAAGGACAATTGGAATAAAAGTAATCAAAGCAAAGGATAGTATGAAAATAGGAAAATGTAAAAAAAAGTGAAAATAGATAATAATAACGTGACAGATGAGACAAACTCATCATATCACTGTTAACATTGATAATGGTGATTATATGTAAATAAACTAAATGCTCCAAACAAAAGAAATTGTCTAAATGGGTTTCAAAAAGAAAAAAATGCAACAATTTCTTATCACAGGAGAAAGATTTAAAATCTAAAACTATTAAGTAAATAAATAAATAAAGTCCAAAACTATAGAAATTTTGAAAGGAAAACTCTTTATACCCTGCAACCATTAGCCAAAAGAAAACTGGTATAGTTGAATTATTATTATAAGAAGAGTATCTAAAGAAAAAAATACTACTGGAGAAAAAGTGAAAAACTTGACTGGATACAATAACTTATTTGCACTTAATATAGCCTTGAAATATACTGAGCAAAAATTACATAATTCAAAGGGAAAATGGGTATATATGATGTATAAATGTGACATCAAATCAGAGGTCCATAAAATGTTAAATGTGTGAATTCATAATCCCAATGGGAGATCTTAAAATACATTTATCAGTAACTGTAGCTATAAAAAGACAAAAGAAATCAGAACAGAAGCAAAATATTTGAACAATATAACTAACAAAATTTACCCGATCAACTAAATAAAACACTGCACCTAACAACTACAAAATGCACTTTCTTTCCAAACACAAGTGTACCATTTCCCAAGATTAACCACCTGCTGGTCCATAAAGCAAGTCTCAACAATATTAAAAAATGAAATTATGCACATTATATTCTCTTCACAGTAGTCCAAACCTAGAAATCGGTATCCAAAAGATTAGAAAATTCCCGTCTGTTTACTGTTGGTGGGAACGCAAGCTGGTGCAGCCACTCTGGAAAACAGTATGGAGGTTCCTCAAAAAGTTGAAAATTGAGTTACCATATGACCCAGTAATTGCACTACTGGATATTTACCCCAAAGATACAAATGTAGGGATCCGAAGGGGTACATGCACCCCGATGTTTATAGCAACAATGTCCACAATAGCCAAACTGTGGAAAGAGCCAAGATGTCCAACGACAGATGAATGGATAAAGAATATGTGGTATATATATATAACGGAATATTATGCAACCATCAAAAGGAATGAGATCTTGTCATTTGCAATGACGTGGATGGAACTAGAGGGTATTATGCTGAGCAAAGTAACTCAATCAGAGAAAGACATGTACCATATGGTCTCACTGATATGAGGAATTCTTAATCTCAGGAAACAAACTGAAGGTTGCTGGAGTGGTGGGGGGTGGGAGGGATGGGTTAGCCTGGTGATTGGTATTGAAGAGGGCACATTCTGCGTGGAGTACTGGGTGTTATGCACAAACAATGAATCATGGAACACTACATCAAAAACTAATGATGTAATGTATGGTGATTAACATAATAAAATAAAATTTAAAAAATAGATGTATATAAATATATAAAAATATTAAAATTAGGGGTGCCTGGGTGGCTCAGTCAGTTAAGCTTCTGACTCTTGATCTCAGCTCAGGTCTTGATCTCAGGGTCATGAGTTCAAGCTCCACACTGGGCTTCATACTGGGCATGGAGCCTTCTTAAAAAATAAAAAATTTAAAAAAATGTTATATGTATATAAATGTATATACTAATTTCTGGAAAATACACCTATCAACTTCATTAAGTTCACTTCTATTAGCTCACTAGGAGATTTTTAATGGAAGCACTGCTGAATGTTAAAATTTTTCAGCATTTATATACACAATCATTTTTTCACCATGAATCTACTGATTCTATTAACAAGTTGCTTAAGGCTGACCATTACTTGTATTCCTGGGATATACACTAAATATTCAAGATGCAATAATTTTTAACGTACTGTTACATTTCACTAGTTGGTGTTTTATTTAAAATTTCTCACACGTGAGTCTAGTCTACAAGAATGTTTTCCCTTTGTGTATTTTCTTAAAATAAATATAAACTGTCCTTTCACCAGTTAGTGATGAAGATGATAATGTTCTCTTGGAATGACTTGGTAGGTTTTCCATTTTTTTCTCTCTTCTGGAATAGCTCTAGAGAATTGTAAGCTCTTTCAAGAATTATTAAACCTTTCTTCTGGCTGCCTTTGGTGACAGTGAGGGGTGTCATTATGTATCTATGTCTGGACTCCACATTGTTCTATTGGTCTATTTGTATATTATTGTGTAGTTAATTGCCTTTAGTCATGTAATAGAAGTCAGGTATGGAATGCAAATCCCTTTTCCTCAGTGGCACTGAGAATAATGTCTATGTAAGAGAGTTCATTCAGCAGCCCCACCGAAGGGAAGCGGTCCTGGGATACAGCAGGCAGAGCTAATCACTTCCCAAACTCCTTAGAGAATTTGAAGCAAGCACAGGGTTATAAGAAGAAACCTTCTACAAAAGAAAGTATCAATCCATTTCATTCTAAGAATCAGGACACCAGTCAAGGAATAAATAACTTTGCTTCATAATGTCTAAAATATAAAATAATCAAACAATCACTGCCACTTAACTCAAGCTATTCTAGACGCCCAGGTACATACTCTGTCTCTTGGAAGTAAAGGCATATCCAAAGGGTTATTTGTTGTCACTTTTATTTACACTTTTCTTGAAATAAATCTCAGAAATATTTACATAACCTAAAATTGACACCATAAACTTTAGTTTTCTTATAGCCTCTGTACGTAGCTTGATGGTTTTTCAACTTTTAAATTTGCAGAACCAGCACTTCAAAATGATAGGTAAACAGAGCCACCACTGTGAGTCTGTGACAAGCCCATCCTTCACCCAAAACATAGCCAAGGGAAGTATCATTGTGACCCAAAGTTTATGCTTGCCAGTCGGGACATATTTCAGAAACAAATGTCTTTCCCAAATACTAGTTTTAAGAGAACAAGTATCTACCTAAAATCAACGAAAAGCAAGAAATGAAGAAACCATCCAACCAAGCTCAGTACGAAAGCTATTTGGGAATAACTGGTTCAAAATAGGCTTGCATTTTCTTTAGCCTGGGTTTTCAAGACGGCCATTTCATTCACTTGTCTATTGTAGTGATAGTGCTATATTAAAACCCAACTTAGGCTCCACCAATATAGAATTAACAGACACACCAATCAAGATAATAACGAAAATATGGAAATGTGTAAAATACAAGTGGTATGAATAAGTTTAGAAAGGAAATACTACTCAATGAGGAAGAGATAACTGGATGACTATTTAAAAAACAAACTTGAACTCCTGCATTACAAAATCCTAAAAAATAAATTTGAAATGGATAAAGATCTAATTATGAAACATATAAAGTATTAAAAGAAAATTAGATCAGTAGTCTTATAGTTCTGAAGTGAAGACCCGTCTAAACATGACACCAAACATTTACTGATAAAAGATCGACAGGCTTCACTATACAAAAAATTACAATATTCTCAAGAACAAAATCCCCATCATAAATTAATAAATCTAGTTAGTAAGTTAGCTAGTTAGCTATTCAGTTAGAAGTGTCTTCATACCAGATAACATTTGAGGAGACTCAAAAATATATATGCGTCTAGTAATATTTCATTATTTAAAAAAATACTCCAGAAGACTGTAGAAATAAGAAAGTAAGGGTTGAAAGTATTATGATTTAATAAAGTCACAAAACCACAAGGACAGATGCTATTATAAACTAGGTGTACTGCACTGTCCTAGGCTCGCCATTACTTCAATAACACCCACTTCTGTATTGAAGTACATATTTTAAATGATCCCAAATCACTATTGTGACTTAACAGAACTTACACTTAAGAGGTCCAAGATAATACTAATGTCTACATCCTTGAAACGTGTTCAATTATGGCTAAGATGGTAGCACCCTTTCAAAACATGTTTCATGTGGGTTTATAGAGTTCTTCTGAAACTAATATCCACTGGGAAGAAAGTAAGTGTGTTTATCATTTGTTTTGATGAAAATCATTGTAACATTTTCAACCTTATGAGGCAGAATAAGAAAAATTGCAATGAGAGGTCCGAATAATTTTCAATGAATTATTTCAATTGTTTGCAGATAACTGGACAGTTCTAAGATACTTAAAACACCCAAAAAGTTCTGGGTATTTTGTTTACTAAATGTGTATTTTCATTATAAAATAACACAAATACATTATATAAAGTTAGGGGAAATAAGGGGAAATTCCATATAATTCGACATCAACACAACCAATATCAGACATTTCACTTCTTGCCTTCCAATACTTTTCTCCTTTTTTTATCTGCTTAGATTTAAGAATTTAACATCCACTTGACTATCTTTACAATGAGCAAAAGGATTTCTGGAGCTAGTACCAGCCCCATTAGAGTAATCATCAATTCTAAATCAAGACAATCCAAGGTAATGAGGTTTTCCAATGTCACAGAGAAAAATTTTGGCCCCCCAAGTGTAATACTTCTTTATAGGAAATGCCTTGTAGGATATGCTAAACCTATAGCATAAGTTAAAATAATTTCAAATGTAAGTAATGTTTCTTATTACATGGCTCTTTTTTCTTCTCCTGAATGTTAGCACTATCTGTGACTGTTTTTTAAAGAAAAAAAAATTTTTTTTTTTTTTTTACCAGGTAGCTACATGGATTAGTCATTTATTCAGGCCCAATCCAAAAACTAATTCTTATGTTTTTAGTTCAGTCTCTTTCTTCTGTTTGCCTAGTTTTGGGTGATAATGTGAAGGAAGTGAACCTTTTAAAAATGTGTATAGGCAGGAAAATCAAAGGCTTCTGAAACTTTTGGGCACTTGAACAGAATTCAGTCATCTGTGTGTGAGATCTGCATATAACTAGTAGTGACATTTTACAAATGCAACATGGTCCAAATGTTATAAAAACTGATTGTAAGGCTGTGTTAGTAAAATAGTCAACTTGGTGTGAGTGAAATAATGTGTTTTTTTCCCCCACATAAAAATATAGTTATACGTCTTCCAATACATGAGGAACTACTATATGTTAATTTCCGACTTTGAATAGGAAAATATACACTTCTTATAAAATCGCTATTATCTTCTACCTTTCCATCATGATTTCACATGCACGTACACCAGGGAATTGTATAAATTGAATTAATTTGTCTTGGTGTTTCCTAGACATTTACTCTCCAAATTTTACATTGTTAGATTCCCAGTGTTGCCAACAAATTAGTTGGAAATTTTGTTTTTCTATTAATAATAAAACAATTCATTCTAAAACTCCCTGTCATATTTTGGAGACATGTACCCTGATTGATTTGAAAACTCAATCAACTGAAAACCCAAAGACTAAATTAAAATACCAAGCCATGCATAAGTATGCAAATGTAAAGATGTCTCATAATTCCTTATTCATGATCACTGGAAACCTGGCATCAAAAAGAACAGAACCCTGGGTAAAAGTTATAACCACACTTCACAAGGACTTGCTGGGGAAAAGACATGGGTACATTGTGTCAGTGACATCATAGGAGTTGGTAGGTTTGGTCCCACGGCTGACTATCTGTACATATGATCTTGGATTAATCCTTTTGCTCTCTGAGCTGTGACTCCATGAAAAAGTGCTTAGGGCCACACAGATTCAAGAACGATTCAAGGAAAAGAAAAAAAAATCAACAAATATTAATTGCACCAAGAACTCTGAAAAATGAAAAGTCTACGGTTTCAAATATATTTTCTGGGTAAGCTCTCTCTCAAGTAAAAGATGCAGCTGGCTATTTTCTGTTTTTGTAAGCAGCTCTTGAAATGAAATGGCTTGCCAGTATTTTTCTTGGAGTGGGGGTGGGGATTGTCTTCCAATTTTATGAAGGTAAAAATCTTTCCAGAAATTACTTCCATGGCTTTCCTTATCTTGACCCAGGTTCTTCTTCTTCTTCTTCTTTTTTAAAAAATTTTTCCTTTACTTCTTTCTTTCTTTTTTAAAATCACCTTTACTTCAACTTCCCCACTCCCCAACTCTTCCTGGTAAAAGGCATCTACTAAACCTCTCTTTTCTGAAGTCTGATCTTGTACCCATGCTCACACCCCCGCCCATTTTTCCTTGCATAATGAGGGGCTGAAGTTCCAATTCTGGACCCATTTGGAATAAAAAAGAAGATGGAAGGGTAAGTGTGAGATATAAAGAGTGAATCCTTCTAGGACAGTCCTTACCTCAAGTACTGTCTGGATATTTTCCTGATATTTCCATGTTATTCTACTTGACAAACAACTCTTCGCCCCTCTCCCCCACCCCCAAAAGAAAGAAACTATATGAAGTCGTCAGCTTCTCAGAGCTTCAAGAATTATTCGTGACAAAAATGGAAACCCCATCCACCCAGTTTTCTATTCTTCATTCACTGAGATTCTGTGGACAGTAGTAGTGTTTCTCAGAATGTACTTCAGAAAATATGCAGGTAATTTCTTCACATTCAATACCATCAATTAGCTCCTATTTCAAAATGGATTTTCCTGTTCTCCAAAAAAGCCAATGCCCATTTACTTTGATCTCTTTATAGTTGTCCTTCCTCTTTAGCTAGAAAGTCTTTCCTTGATGTTAAGTATCTGCCAACTTGGAAAGCTAAAGCACCCGAATCTGGCAGAGATACGTTATTGTCATCCCTATGTTTCATTTTCCCAGAACCAGGCATAGGGGGAAAGAAATAAAAAATAAAAAACCTATTTTCACATGCAACTGACACTAGCTCAGTTGCTGAGATTAGCTTGTGCGGGTGGGGGGACCGTGGACCAGTTCCCTTTCATAGATGTATCCTTTTTATCCTCTTCCATCTGCAACTCAATGGAGACAAAATGTGATGGGTTGGAGAAATCTGTTCATTCTGGTAAACTGTTTGGAGGTGTCAAGGCTAAGAATAGTCATGGGCTGACATTAAATAGTAGGGACACATGCTGAGCTGGCTCACCCAAAGCTGGTGTCTACAGCAGCACACTAAATTAGAATTGAGATGGGAGACCTTTTTTAGAATATTCTTGGGTCTGATCAGAGGCATTTCAATTTAAGAGATGCAATGGGGCCCTTGGAGGCATGAATTGCCATGGACAAGACTGGTCCAGGTGCTCTTAAAAACTGTCTTTAAGCCAGAACATAGAGGTGAAAACCACCACAGTAACCTCCTCTCTCTATCACTCAGTAGGAGAATTTTCCCTGAACAAAGAGGCAGAACTCATAGAAGGCAAGCAGGTTAAGCAGGAAAGCCAACCCAGAAGAAATTGTAACGCTTTCTAAAATTATGGAACAATCCTGTTCTTTGACGTTTTCCAGCTTGCAGATTTGTCTCCGAGCCTAGCTGATTCACATCTTAGCAATACCCATAGTCAGCCTAGGTTAAATATATGTCTAAATCTATGTCACTATAAATGTCACGATTATGGCAAAAATACCCACTTCCTTTGGAAGCCATTTCCACTTCCAGTCATTGTTCCTTTAAATCACTTGCACATGTTTACACTTAGATGCCCAAGTGGTTAAACTGGTAGATTTGGTAAAGGACAGGTCACTCTTTAGATCAGACTTGGGAAACAATTTCTCTGTGGACATAACCGTTCTCCTACTCCGGAGATTTTCCCGAGTTCTCTATTAAAAATGGATCTTTCAGGGCTCCTGGGTGGCTCAGTTAAGTGTCTGCCTTCAGCTTGGGTCGTGATCCCAGGGTCCCGGGATCCAGCCCTGAATCGGGCTCCCTGCTCAGCAGGGAGTCTGCTTCTCCCTCTCTCCCTCTGCCCCTCTCTCCTGCTCTTTCTCTCTCTCTCTCTCTCTCTCAAATAAAGAAATAAAATCTTTTTTGAAAAATGGATCACATGCTTTCAGATTTTACCAAACTACTCTTTAAAAGTCTGTTTTCTTTCACAAACTATCAAACAAGTTTGTTCACAGAGATGTGTTAATTCACAGACTCACAGGGCAAGGAGCCTTAGGCTTGAGAGCTCATGCGGCATTCAAGTACATAACCCTGCCTCCAGGCATGGCCCTGCCAAAACCCTGTCAAAAGAAATGAAAGTGTAACCTGTCTCCTAGAGCTAGAGGAAAGAAATTTTCAGTGATCCCAATGTTTAGACACCCTATGTCACCTACCTATATGCCTAAAAGGGATCCCCCATTTTGTTATTTAAAACTATTTCTTCACATTTTGCTTGCCACAGAGTTGGAACACATGTGCTAATAAGCCCGAGAGTCATGCAATTCCACAGACATTAGGTCAACGAATACATATTTCTCTTTCCTTTCCCTCATAGCTCCACATATTGTTTTAGTCAACACCACTGTTTCGTGCTCTTGCATTGCGATGGGAAAAAAATACATTCCTCTATACGCAAATAAACTGCATTCTGGGTTTTTCATTCAAGAAATATTCACTGAAAGTTCCTATGAGTTGGACCAGTTCTAGGGACTAGTATTATGGAGGTAAACAAAACATATAAAATCCCTGCCTTTTTGAAATGTAGAACCACGGGTGGCTGGGTGGCTCAGTCTGTTAGGTGTCTGCCTTTGGCTCAGGTCATGATCCCAGGGTCCTGGGATCAAGCCCTGCATCAGGCTCCCTGCTAGGGAGGGAGTCTGCTTCTCCCTCTACCCCTCCCCACTGCTTGTGCTCTCTCTCTCTCTCTCTCACACACACCGTCTAATGCTCTCTCTCAAATAAATAAATAAAATCTTAAAAAAAAGAAATGTAGAACCAAACCAGTGGGGAGAGTAGACAATTAACAAAGTATTCAGGTAAAAGAAAAGAAATGCAGACATAGATTATAGCCTTTTTTTTTTTTAATGAGAAAGTAAAGAAAGTGACATGACAAGTACAGATTTAGGAGACAAAATGTGGAATTTGCATTTGGACATACTGCTTGAGATACCTGTTAGATTTCCATTACATTTGTCAAGTAGACAGTTGGACATATGATTCCAGAGTTGAGAAGAGATATCTAGGAATCACCTGTTGACTCAAATTTTACTTAGGATTAATTTCCCCATATCATTTATTTTGTGATGAGGAGCCTATCATTTCCATTTCAACCCATCATCCCACTCTGTACTTCTTCATCTTTTGGTCAGAAAAACTGCTTCATTTCATCAAGTGTTATTCTAATTTTCTAATACAACTTGACAAGTATTTACTTGACTGTATTTGATTTCTAAGTTTAATGAGAAATCTCCCCTTCTCCCAAATTATATTTTTACCAGAAGTTATTAGGTGCTGACTTTGTGCTATTTTGTTAAGCATTTCATATGTATCATGTCATTTAATTCTCCGAAACCTTTATGAAATAGCTATTACTACAATCTATGTTTTGTTAATGAACACATAAGCTGAAAAGCAGAGGCATTTAGCAAGTTGCCTCAGGTGACACAATCAGTGTCTTAAACACAATGTTATTACCAGCTGTACAGCCTCCCGATGAATGGAAATGTTACCTGACACCAGGCTTTTCCACACTTTAAGGATATGTATTTCAAGTCTACAAATATCCACTAAGCACTCTTTGAGTGTGATGTAATCTCTATAGAACTGGGCTCAAGACAAACAGGTATCCAAGAAAGACCTTCACTGATGTTTACTGAAATGAGGAGGGGTGAAAGATGGGGCATTGCTAAGTGCTTTGCAGAATTATCTTTAGTCTTCACACCAAGAGTTAATGTTATCTAAAGTCTCAAATAAATCAAGTAACCAGTCCAATTCTTAGAAAATGTGAAAGCCTGGGTTTGACTTACAGCATGTCTCACTCTGTGCCATATTCTTTGCACTGTGAGAAGCTTCTGCACCTTTTAGTCTTCTCCTGGAAGAATCTAAACATTGAGGATGGTTGGGTGTGTAGATTAAAATGTTTTCTTCCCACTACTGCCATGAATTTGTAAATAGATAGCACCTGTGAGATAATAGAATCTATCTATCTATCTACCTACCTACCTACCTACCTACCTACCTATCATGTCTACCCTCTCCCACCCTGATGTCTGGCACAGAGTTCCTAAAACCCCTGTAATTTCCTAGGTGATAAGAACATCTCTTGGTCCTTGACCCTGTCTCCAACACAGGGTTTCTAAAACCTTTGTAAGTTTTTAAGTGATAAGAGCCTAGGAGCATCTTTTGTTCTACTGAGGCAACTGTGGGCAGGCTCCTAGATGGGGACAGGTCACCAGAAAGATTAAGCCACAATTAAAAGCTTGGACTTTTCAGCCCACCTCCCCTCCCATGCTTGAGAGAGGAGAGAGGGCCTGGAAATGGACTTAATAATTGATCATGTGTACAGGAGAAAGCCTCCATAAAATCCCAATAGTACAGGGTTCAGTGAGCTTGCAGGTGGGTGAACACACGCACATACCAGGAGGGTGATGCACCCCAACTCCAAGGGAACAGAAGCTCCCGTACTCACAACCCTCCCAGACCTCACCCTATGTACCTTTTCATCTAGTTGTTCATCTGTATCACTTATTATATCCTTTAATAAATTGGCAAATATGTTTCCCTGAGGTCTGTGAGCCACTCAAGCAAATTAATCAAACCTTAGGAAGGGGTCATGGGAACCTCAGATTTATAGCCATTAGTCAAAAGCACAGGTGACAGCCTGGACTTGGGATTGGCCTATGAAGTGGGGTGGAAGGAACGTTGTGGGACTGAGCCCTTCACCTGTGAGGTCTGATGCTCTATCTCTAGGTAGACAGTGTCGCAACTGAGTTAAATTGTAGGCCACCCAGCTGGTCTCTCAGAATTGTTTGGTGTCAGAAAAAAGCCACACATCTGGTGACCAGCAGTATCAGAAGTGGTGTGTTCTGTGTGAGTAGTAAAAGGAAGAGAAAGGCTTAGGTTTTCCTACTCAGCATCATTTGTCTGTGAATGATGGAAAATAGCCATTGCTTATTGGGGAGATAAGATACATACTCAACTGAAAAGAAATCCCAAATGAAGAACAGTTAAGTGATTCACCCAAAGCTGTCCATAAAATTAAGGGCAGGACTTACAACCACACAGGTGTTCTGCTTCCAATCCTGTTTTCTGTGCTGCCATCCATGTATACAATGGAGCCTATTAAGTCAGGTTATGTCATGAGACAGAAAACCAGGAGAACCAAATTAATTAATCGTATTCGCTCAAAGCCAATATTTGCCTCTCTGCTCCCTGCCTCAATTCGGTCCTCAAAGCAGCCTGGAAAACAGGTTCATTTCTAAAAATGGATTAATATGTGAAATTTACACCATATAACAAAATGATTTGTTGGAGTGTGAAGTCACTGTTTCTTCATCCCCCACCTCTTACACTTTCTTCCCAAAATAAATTGATTATGTAATCCCCCTAAATTATTATAATGCCTAGAACTGCTATATTGTTGGGATTCCTACAGGGAGGACAACTTCCAGGGACGTTTATTTATAAGGAGGTCATTTTGAAATTTCGGTAGTTTGGATGGGCTCCAAGAAATGCCTGCCTTATGATGAATTTTTCTCTGTCATGAATAGAATCCTGGAATATAGCAAGGTTGGGTCTAATACATCCCTAGTTCAAGATATAGAAACAGATGAATTGAGATTGAACTTTCATATGATAACTAGGACCAAAAATTTTCCTCCAAGCTGTGAGAGAGCAAAAATGAAATTGATCGTGGGAACAAAGTCTCTTCTAGAGAAAAAAGTTATGAAAGTCTATAATAATTTATAGCAATTTCTAAATTCAAGTACTCTTATTGCATATTCTAATATTTGGTCCTGACAATAAGTACCAGTATGTTCAAAGTACAAATGAGGAAAATGAAGCTAAAGATCAAGTGGTCCACCGAGAGGTAGACCCCAGGATAGGAATAGAATTTCAAGAGATTTATTGACAGAGGGCAGAAAGAATGAGGAGCGCCTTCAGACTGCAATGTGGGTCTGACACTTACGGGAAAAGAGAATGAAGGAAAAAGGATTGGGCAGAAAAACTCTTGGACTAAGAACAGTTGCAAGAAAGTTTCAGCGAAAGACTCTTAAGCCCATTGGCTTGCCAGAATAGTCCTGCTTTAGTATCTCCACCCTGCCCAGTCTTTGGCTGAGAGCAGCCCACAGGAATCATGGCCTCAAAGTGAACACAGTGGTATGTCCAAAGAGGTAGGAGCTGGGGATGTTCAAGTTTTCTCCTCACAGCTGGAGAGCTGACCAGAACATGTGCATGACTGCCACAATCCCTTATGATTACCCAAACAAGGAGAAATAATGGTCCCTGAGGAATCCTGACATCTGGTAGAGTCTTTTATTCGGTGTTTTAAGTATACATGATACTTACAAATTTTTTTGCAATTAGAATCATGTGATCACTGAATACAGTTATATAGGTTGTCAGATTCTTCTTTTTTTTTTAAAAGCCAAATCTATAAAAGCTATGTATACAAGCACTGAGCTGTAGAGTAAACTTACTAAAATGTTTTGGATATACAAAAACTATCCTGAATACAACTAAAGAGGAAAAAATGATCTCCTGCAACTTTTTTTTAAAAGAATTTATTTATTTATTTGAGAGAGAGAGAAAGGGGTAGGGGCAGAGCGAGAGGGAGATTTTCTAGGAGTCTCCCCACTGAGTATTGAGCCAGACGTGGGGCTCGATCCCAAGACCCTGAGATCATGACCTGAGCCAAAACCAAGTCAGATGCTTAACTGACTGCCCCACCCAGGTGCCCTTCTGCAACTTTTGAAAGAAGACTTCCACAGATGAGTTTTATTACTAGTTGCCACTCAATCTAAACTGTGATATGCTAATATTTGTTAAGGCTCACTAGGCGAAATCTTTATGGATAAAGAACATTCTAGAACCTATTTAGGTTCATTCATAGATCTATTTAAGTGAATATGCATAAATGAGTTATATAAAATAAAATTCATTCCTCAAAAGAAATAACAGATATATTTATATTTATCCTGTACACCTGTCTAGTGCACTGTAAGGAAACCCTCATTTTTTCCTGAAAACAAGTCTGTAGATATAGATCTTTCCTTCAAAGCACATATGAAGTAACTGAGGCTCAGAGGCATTAACAACTTAAGGTGCAACAGGGCATGGCAAGGTCTAGATTTGAATTTGGCTCCACTGTCAATCAAAAGGAGGTGCAGCACAGCCAAGAAAAACAGTTTAAAATACTATGGCTTTAGATACATCCATTTGGTTGCTTACTATTCCTTATTCCTTGACTGCTACACAGACTTTTTTTTTAAAGTAGACTATCAAGACATACAAGAGTTTTCGAGTGATACATTACCATGATTTTAACACAGAAGAATGGATCTCCCTAATCCCCATTTACTCCACTTCTGATAAAATCACCCAGCAGAAATTCTTCTTAGTATTATGGATCAAGAGAGTACTATTGCCTTATGTTTTTGTTTAGACCATGTTTTTGGAGATTCTAGAATAAATCAGAAAAATTTTTTAATCTCAATGGAATAAAAAAAATTTTCTAGCCACAAAAATGTAGAAGTTGATCAAAAGAAATCAAACATGATTTTCAGTTTTCCTCCCCGGTCACAATATCCATATTATTGTATATATTTGGCTTTGTGCCTAAAATACTCTTTCCTTATCTCTGTCATTGAAATCAGTCTTTAAGATTCAGTTTCCATCTACCTTTTTTTTCTGTGAAGCCTCTGCACCATTCCTCAGTCCACTCTCCTTCATCACACCGGGAAGATGGTTGACTCTTTTTCTGTACAGTACCCCAACTCTTTGTACAATACCTCCATTAGAGCTGCCATAATACCACTGTGCACTTTTTGTCTGCCTTTCCATGAGAGTCGAAGGATTTCCTTGAGGACTCAAACTCACTTTTGCATCTTTGATACCCAACACTTAACAAATGTTTGCTGAAGGAAGGCAAGACTGCATGGTAGAAAGCAAATGCCATGGAGAAATTAAGCATAGATTTTAAGAATCCTATAAAGTATGCCCATTTATACCTAACCTTTTAATTTCCCTTTTACAAGTGTAATCATACAATTTTGCCCAGAGAAGCTGATGTTAAACTTTTGTTCATTTTTACGTTATTACTATGAAAACCAAACTATAGAGAAAAAATCATAATTATATTCTCAAGATAACATTTAAAATAATATATAGATATTAAAATGACAGATGAATAGCCAGGTGGATAAAGGATGCAAAAAGTAAAGTAAGGAAGTAAATATTTTAATATATTTCCAAATCCCCAAAATAAACAAAGTTTTGAAAAATATTGACTCATATTTCATGTGAATAGAAGCACAACAGAAATGACAGAGTGAGCATGGCTTTAGTATTAAGTAAACTTTCCTCTCTACACTAACCTTGAACTTGTGTTGTCTTAATGTGACCAAATATAGTACACTATTAAAATTTCATCTATGGAACAAAATTGACTAACTGCATCACAAGTTTTGTGAATTGTAATACAGTGGCTTTAATTTTGTAAAGGTTGCAATAGCATAATGTAAATAATCTGTTTCATTTGGCTCAGTATTATCTATTTTATGCATCAGTATCTTACTAGACTATAAACCTCTTGATCTGAGCCAACCTTATAAAGTGCCCAGAGGGTAGCTCAAAATCTTGGATATAACAGGCACTATACATGCTTATCAAATTCAATTATAACAAAAATAAAAATTCAAAGGGAAAATAAATATCTTGAAAACAAATGGGTAAGAAATCAGTTTGTGGGTTCCTTTCTGCCAAATATAAAGCTACCATTTTGTTCTAACATAGCCATACAATGTTTCATCATTTTGTCTATCACCAAATAGCATTCATTTATAGAGCATTAAGTTTATCTGAGTATTATGTTATAAATCTAAAGTCACAGTATAGAAAATTGCTGTGTCCTGCATTCTGATAAAATCTTTGCAGAAGAACAAAGCAACCTGTCATCGAGAAAAATCAAATCACAAATCTTCCTGGGAATAAAAAGAAGGAAAATGCTTTATATTAATTCTTGAGTAAACATGACTCAGTGCAGTTATAAGTTTACGGATTCCAAATGTGTTTGTATAGAGAACAGATTGTTATATGTTAGAAACAGATTTTTATATAGTAAAAAAGTGACGTGGAGTTGGATAAGGCAAATCCTTATCCATCATTATTTACCTGTGTGACCTCACACATACCCCGTTATCTCTCAGGTTCAGTTTCCTTTTCCAAGGATAGCTAGCTCACAGAGTTTTTATACAGAACAAATGAGAGAATGCATATTAAACTCATGTTAACTCTAAACTAGAATACCTGGAAACAGTATTATGCCCTGCTTATAAATCCCACATAAATGCATAGGCACACAGTATTCAAGAGAATTAAAATATAGCCATTACATGAGCATATGTGCATTCTACAAGTAGCACCGTGTCCTACCAGATTACTGTCACATTGCCTTTGTATCTGTAAGCATTAGCACCATTTTCGCACACCTGTTAAGCAATCTTCTGTTATTACTTTGCAACACATCATTTATGTCTCTCTCTTTACTAACATAAGACCATTATCTTGCCATTCAGCAATGACAGATGATTCATCCAAGATTCCAAATGACACCTTCTTGATATAAGGGGGGAAAAAAACAACAACTTTGCTTCTTCAGTTTTTTTTTTGTTTGTTTGTTTGTTTTTAACGGCTACATTCTGCATGTGCTTTGGATTCAGCTCCTGAGAAAAAGGCACAGAACATATACGGCAGTCCAAACCCCAGGAATTCACTATAATTTCAAGGGGCAGAGGACAAAAGGTCTATGTTCCTTGCCAGTTACTTGTAACTTTTAACCCTACAGATTATATTCTACATGGAGAATCCAAAATGGTGGGAGTTTGGCATAGGGCAGGGAGTAGGAGAAAGGAGTGAAAAATGATTCACTCAGTAACACAGAATAAACTCATGGCTTATTTTCCCGGTCTGTCATCAGTGCAGGGATGGCATAACAAAGAGGTGAAAGGCTTTTCCTGCAGTCTTTGGTGCTGCAGTCCTGCATATGTTGATCTTATTTTCTGTCCCAAGTCAGGATTTGCTGGGTGATTTTTTTTTCCTTTGATTTGTAAATGTATAGATTAATATTTTATTATCAATGATAGCTAACTTGTATTGAATGCTTACTATGTAAATAGCCATTTTATCATCTCATTTAATCATTAAAACAACTTCCGCACAGCAAGGAGATACAAACAAGCCTTAGGTCATGTAGGGATTTAGCGAAAGAGTACTAGGTGTATTTGAATCCAAAAACCTCTGCTCTTAACAACTACTTTATTTGGCCTCTCAGGGCAAATGGAAAGATTGTCATGGAAAGGCAGGAAATTAATTACCAAATCCCCTTTATTTATTACCAAATCCCCTTGACTGAAGAGTTTCTTTTCAAAGGGGAAGGACGGGCTTATTATTGCCACTTCTTTGTAAACATTGACCTAGTAAGTACTCTTACCCTCTGTCAATACCAAATCACCTTCTATTAGGACATCTGTGTATGTAGGAAGACACACCTGACAGTCTGACACCTGCAGTGAGCAGAGCATGTTCAGGTTCTATAGGAGTACAAAGATGGCCTCATTGCCTTGTGACACTAAGGGAAGACTTCCCTGAGAAAATCCAACCCAGAACAGAATTTTGAAGGGAAAATTTCCCAGAGATGTGGAATAGGAAGGGGAGGTCTGAGAAGGGTAAGGACACGTAAGGCAGAAGAACAGAGCATGCGGAGGAGTGGAAGTCTGAAAAAGCAAGATGCATTTAAGAAGCATGAAGGGCCCTCAAAGGGGAGTGAATGGAAATGGGATGGAAAAGGTAGCTGGAGCCAGATAATGGCCTTATATGTCACACAAAGAATTTGGAATTTAGGTTTTAGGCCAGATGGAGTTACTGAAAGATTTTAAATAGGCAATGAATTGAACAGCCTTGCATTTCAGATAAATTAAAGTCTTAGTCTAAAAGTAGATGAAATGGGATCAAAGCCACAGACAGAGAGACAAGGTGGCCAAAGTTGCCCAAACCAGGCTTTTTAAAGTGGATAAATTCTTACACAACTGAGAGATCTAAAAAAGAATAATACTAATTTTTCTTCTTAGTTTTTTGAGTATATAAAGGACAATCTTATAACTAATTATTGCCTTGGAACCCTGTTGCTGCATTTGTATTTCTCATGTCAAAATGACAAAAAGGTCTCAGGTACAAACCCATATTCATATTCTTTTACCACTTAAGACAAAATTCTCCTTTGCCATTATAATTTGCAGTTAAAAAACATTTTTCATAGACTAAGGCTTTAGTTTCTTAAGTTATTTAATAAAATGAGACTTAGATTTGATATCACAAGAGTGATGTGATAGAGAGAAACTACTACTTTAATTGTTAAGGGAAAATAATAAAAGAATAAAGACAGATTTTTAAGTAATTACTTTTCAAATGAGAAAGAGTGATGAGAAATTTTGATTACCATGTAGAGCACAGTAGTGCAAGTATAATAAACTCAAAAGAAGCAATGCTGTAGCATCAAAAGTACAATTCCTTTCATAATATGTTCCAATTAGAAGGTTATCAGTAAATAAGCAATAAAAACTTTTCATTACATTTTGATGGTAATGAATCTATGATATGCCATTAAGTTCACAGACCTAGGAAAATCATTATTTAGTTGTTAAACTACCATTGTTTAAAAAGAAAAGGACCCAGGGCACCTGGGTGGCTCAGTTGGTTGAGTGTAAGACTTGATTTCAGCTCAGGTCATGATCTCAGGGTTGTGAGATTGAGCCCCACATGGGGCACCACGCTGGGCATGGAGCCTGCTTAAGATTCTCTCTGTCCCTCTCCCCCACTGCTCTCTCTCCCTCTCTAAAGAAAAGAAGAAGAAGAAGAAGAAGAAGAAGAAGAAGAAGAAGAAAAGGACCTAATATGATCATGATGATGGTGACTAGACATAAATGATATTTTATTATATTTAGAGTGAAAAGTATTAAGCAGACAATAAATAAAACAGAAAATTCAGTAATACATTTCCAATAGTAAATCTAACTTTGGCACCTTGGTTTCAGCAGGAAAAAAAGGTCCGTGACAAATCAATCTTATCTCAACTGTTATCATTTTGCTGTTCTGCTTGTATTTACTTTTTAAATTTGTTTAGATTTGAGGTTTAATGAGAAAGTAGAAGCCCAAGGAGTTTATGCCTAGTGTTATATAGAGTGATAAAAGTACTTTCAAATTAATACTTGGCGTTTGCTGGATTTATTTTTCCTAAAAAGGGACACATACACTACTAAAGTTTAAGAAACATGGGCTTGGGGCACCTGGTTGGCTTAGTTGGTAGAGCATGTGACTCTTGATCTCAGGGTCCTGAGTTCAAGCCCCATGCTGGTTTACTGAAGCTTACTTAAAAAATAAAGTTAAAAGAAAAAGAAAAGAAACACTGGCCTGCATGAGAAATGATGAGGGTTTCAACTAAGACATGCAAGGAAGAGTTGGAAATGCTCCTCTATCAGTGCTTTGGAAATTAAGTGGATAAATTCACTCCTTTATTTTCAGTGAAAACATTTCTCATTGGCTCCCCGTAGTAGCCAATATAAGCTCCTGTATTCAGGAAGAAGGATACAGAGATAAAAGCCATAGTCCTGCTTGAGGGAACACAGAAGCCCCATACTATGAGTGATCGCAATGTGAAGCTCAACCAATATTGCTCCAGGATTTTATCCCTAGGTTGTCTCAGAAATCCCAGGTGATGAGGCTCAAGAGAATATTTTCATCATTTCTCCCTAAATCAGGGAAAAATTTTCACCTGCCAGTCACCATTCCCTTTATAATATTAAAAATACAAAAGGTGATCGCCTAAAACGGCCTTCAGGCGAGCTGAAATATTTACCGAGCCCTAACACTACCTCCAATCTTGACTACTCCTGGGAGATACACAGGTAGCCACGTACAGAAAATCACAGCGCTTCCTTGTTCACCAAGCAAAACTGATGACTCTGCTCAGTGAAATGGCCATTTGTCTCAAAAGCTGATGTCAAAGTTTATGCTAATATTTAAGTCGTGTTAATGTGAAGCAATATTTTTAAATATATTTGGGTAAGAATTATTTGCCCTTTCTATTTTACTAAACGTGTGCTCTGATAAACATTTTTAATTATAGCAAGGGAAGGAAGAAGAGAGGGAAGAAGGAAGGGACGGAGAGAAGAGGTAGCAAGACTTGTCTGGAGAGCGAGGAGAAAGGACGAAGCACATCAGCAAGAAGTTCTTAAATCGAGACAGACACGACTTAAGCTGTAATAAGATGAAATCCTATCTTCATCTCTGGATTGGCAGACGGAAGATGAGCACAGTGATTGCCTTCAAGCCATCACTTGAGACATTTTCTTGAAGCTCACAGTCAATCTTATCCCAGTTCTGCTCCTATTTCTTGCTCTTAACGTATCTGTTTTCAGTTTCCCGATGAGAAAAATGGATAAGAAAAGGACTAATTCGGGGGGAGGAGGAGAGGATTAAAAGAGTAATAATATATGTGGAGCACTCAGAACAGCACGTGGCACCCAGGTGGTGAATGCTAAATATGTGTTTATTATTGTCATTATAGGATTTCCTGGGTGTCCACTGCGAGCAGAACACCATCCCGATGGCTGAGCTGAGCCACTAGAAAATTGGCAGTCGATGCTTCTGCCCTCCGGGGACAAGACACACTGCTTTGGAACCAAGAGTGTGATGAACGTTTTAGAGGGGAGCTCTAGTTGAACTAATTACCACCTACACCCATCTGTGCCTTTTGGTTCCTAGCCAAAACCTTATATGTTATTGTGTCGATAGGGGCATATTCTTTCATAGGTTTGATGTAAAACAGTCGTTCCCAGGGGCTTATCTGAAAAGTAACTGCATCAGAATCTCCTGGGGAACTGAGGAAAAGTATAAATTTCTAGGTCCCACCCCCAACGTATATAGATCTTGAATCTTTAAAGATTGCACAACAATGCCATTTGTGTGCATATTACTCATCCTCAGACGTGGAGAATACAGCATAATGGGGAGCATTCCGATTTACATGCCGAAGAACACCCAGAACAGACATTAACATCATTTATTTGGAAAGGAAATGACGCCATATCACTGAATGATTCACGGGGCACTGCCTGCCCCAGACACCAAGAGGCAGCCGCTTCAAGGAAAGCTCTGCAGCTGGACAGAGTGGGTTGAAATCTGGCTCCTCCTCTTTAAGAGCTGGGTGAACTTGGGCAGGTTACTTACCCTCTCTGTGCCTCGGAATCTTCATATATAAAAGAGGTATTACAACCGTAGGTCTTACTCATTGGTTATTATGAAAATTATGTACAATAAATGTAAAATACTTGAGACACTGCTTAGCATACAGTATATACTCAGTAAATGTCAGTTATTATTAGCCTCAGGAATTATTGTTAATCTAAGTCCACAATACAGAAGGGGTGAATGCTGGATGGAGCATTAAGGGATTTCCCCTCTTCTATTTATATTCTCAGTAATTCGTTGAATTAGAAGTCTTTCTTTTGCAGCTGTCCCTGAAAGAAAGCTTTCCAAAAAAAACTGAGTTAAGATGAAAAATAACATTTCAGTAGCTCAGGAATTAATCTTTCCAATGCCATGAATATCTTTTTAATTTGGCATGTTTTAATGCAATACAAGGAGAGAGAAATGCTTAGCAAATTCTGAGCCTTTATTACGGGCAATTTCAAAAAGCCCCCCCAAAATCAAAAACCAACAACAAACCACAGAGAGAAATGTATATATAGGGGTGAAGGCAGAGGCAAAAATAAAAAAATCAGTGGAAATGGAAAGAAATTAATCAGTAAATCATCCTATCATGTGAATTCCATTTTTTCCCATGTAGATTTGTATTAAAACCAAAAAAAGTGAAGTAAATAATCTGTTCACTGAAAGTACATACAAAGTCCTACTTATCCCAATCTTATAAATTCCAAAGAATTCAGAGATACTCTGTAATACAGAAAACTAATAAGTTAGTCTCTGCCTAAGTTAACGAATGTGAATCAGAAATCTGGGGTTACGGCTGTGAGATTACACTCTGTGTGAAATGCTCCTTCGCAAACACCCTCCACACTACAGGCCCATAAATTATTAATGTCTGTTATGGTTGTTAGGGGCAATGTATGGAAATTTATCCAGATTCCAAAATCCCGAATAAAAGTAAATGGTTAAAAATGAAAGAGAGAGAAGGAAGGAGACAATTATATTGGTTTGGTGAGAGCTGGAGCATTTCTACTACTACATCAGCATTGATTGTAAAGATCTAAATGAGATACAGACTGATGAATAATTCAGATTTCATTTATTAGTCCACTGACCCTACACATGGCTTCATAAAAATGAAAATAATGTTATTCTCCTGCTTCATCCTCCACAGAATGGAATATGCCTATGTAGCTGGGTAGAATTTTTTTGATGTTGTTTGCTCTGGCACATTGTATACACATATATTTGCATGTCATACATTTAGAAGGAATGTTGAGATGAACAATTTCAATAACATGTATAAAGGAGACCATTTTGCCCCCTACTGGTAGATGACTTAGGTCTGTAAAAAACAATGCTGATTATCATGTAACAACTGGTTACCTGGCAACTAAAAACTAGACAATGTAGCAATACAATTCTATGTCCTCATAGGTCTAGGATTGACACAAAGGGAATTGCCACCAATGCAGCTGCAGGGCTATATCCTAGAAGATTATGAATTTTCTCCCATGGCCTCCCATCTCTGTTCTAAGAATTTAAAAGCACCACACTAAAATTCCTGCTGTAGAGACAAAGCAAAATAATAAATTTGCAAGAATGAATTTTTAGGTTAATTCTGGTCTTTTGATACAAAATTTCAAGACTTTAAAGAGTTGGACTTCGACTTCTAAGAAGTTGCAACTTCATTTTGGAGCTTTAATTTCACCCTAGAAAATTTATAGGAAGAATGAATTTGTACTAAAATTTGGAGCATTTCTATATATTGTTGACCTTAAATTGTTAGGATGACTTAATATTGCCATAAACTCATTGTAGACCTCTGTGGACCCAGACTGGACTATGTACCTGGGAATTTTGTAATGATAACTGAAGGAGCAGTGGATTTTCATTCTTGAGGATAGTGAGGCCTTGATAGGATTTAATCAATATGCTGTTCTAATCCATTTCCAAAATTTCTGGAGGCAAAATTCACACCAAAACTAGCAGTTCAAGGAGGATGCTCAGGGGAACACCTGTTATTAAGGGAGGCAACGTATGCAAATGGCAGCAGGACTTGACACAGGCTTAGTATTTCAGACAAATGGGTTAAGAGAAGCAAGAGCTAAGAAAGTAAGGGAATAGCTCAGGTGAGACCACTTACTTCCCCCGTTCCTCAAGTTTTCACGTGGAGACTCCCTATTGAATCAATACTGATCCTTTGGTTGGTGAAAGATAGCCATTGGCCCACCCTTCTCACTTTCTAGGATTGAATCTATTCAAAGGTCAAAACATCAATAATTGGGTCTCTTTCATCCCCTCTTGAAGTGACACTGGACAAATGTATCTTCTCTGCAGAATCAAAACTTCCCCCAGCTGTGTCTACAGCTAGAGTGGGAGTAGAAGCGAAGCGGGGATTGCTAATATCATCTCTTCCTTACATCTAAGCGAAAGTGAGAGCAAAAGAAACAAACAAACAAAAAGAGAAAAATGTGTCCCCACCAGACACACAGAAAAAAGAAATGGCAAAAGGAGTTCCTCAGACAGAAGAAAAATGACCCCCAGGGGGAGACACAGAAATTCAGGAGGAAACAACAAGCAATGGGGGTGGTAAGCACGTGGAATAAATCTAAATCTATTGACATAAAAAAAGGCATCACAATATGTTTAATATGCCTAATTGGAATACATGGCAACACAAATTGTGAGCAGCAGGTGGTAAATGAAGTTAAAGTGTGTCAAGGTCCTAACAGGATCAAGCAAGTGGTCAAAGTAATCATTTTCATTAGAGTCTAATAAGCTAAAATGTATTTTATAATCCCCAGGTTAACCAGTAAAATATCAGGAATGAGAGCAAAACCAAAGGATCTTTAACAAATTAGTCAAGTAGAAAAAGAGATTGATAAAAATATTTAAATACCAGAAATGGAAGGACAAAAAGGGAACATAAAACAGGTGGGCTAGTTGGAGATAAATAATAAAATGGTAGAAACAATAAACACATATAGAAGTAAACTAAATACTAGAGTAAAAGTATATTACTAGACTGGATAAAAACGTAAAACGTTATATGCTCCTTACAAGAAAACCACCTTCAATATACAAATACCAAAAAGTTGAAAATAAAAGGAGACACCATCAACCAAGCTATAGTAATATCAAACAGATTTGAGGCAACAAATGAGATAAAGGAAGACATTTCTCAGTAATAAAGAGGAATAGTAAACCAGGAAGATAGCATTTTCAATAGCAACAAATAAGCCAAATACATTGTAACAGATCCAACAAAAGATTCAGAAGACATCTTCAGTGAAAAAGTCTAAAATTAATACTGGCAGGAATTAAAATATAAATAAATAGAGGGACATACATCACCCATGGATTAGAAGGCTCATTGTAGAGATAGCAATTCTCCTCAAATTGATTTGAATCTCAATCAGAATCCCTGAGAGATTTATTTTTGTGTAGACATTGATACATTGATTCTAAAACTTACACTGAAAATGAAAGGTCAAGAATAGCCTACATGATGTTGAAAAAGAACAAAGCCATAAGATTTATACAAATATCAAGGCTTATTATAAAATAATAGTAATTCAGATAGCATGTTGTTGCTAAATGGAGATAAAAAATAGACCAAAGGAACAGAGACAGAGAGATGAGAGACATGAATGATACAGAAGAGGAAGTATAGAAAGAGACAAACATATACTTGGTACTCTTGTTTGTAACATAAGTGATGCCCCAGTGCAGTAGAGAAAAGGTGGTCTTTTGAATAAATGGTTCTGATTCAGTTGGTTAACCATATATCAAAACTAAATCTATCTCCATACTATACACACATATCAACTCCAAATGGATTGGGGAGATCTAACCGTGAAAGTAAAACGATAAACATTTTAGAAAAATAATTTCAAAAACTTGTCTAGGCTAAAATTACTTAGTAAGGATGCAGACCACTAACTATAAAGGGAAAAAAATGATAAATTGAACTACACTAAAACTTTAGTTTTATTTATTAAGACACCATCAAAAGGGTCAAAAATCATGCCATAAAGTAGCAGAGAATATTTGTAAGACATATACTGACAAAAAAGCTAATATACAGGGGTGCCTGGGTGGCTCAGTCAGTTAAGCGTCTGCCTTCCTTCTGCTCAGGTCGTGATCTCAGGGTCCTGGGATGGAGGCTTGCGTTGGGCTCTCTGCTCAGCGGGGAGCCTGCTGCTTCTCCCTCTGCTTGCCGCTCCCCCTGCTTGTGCTCTCTCTCTGTCAAATAAATAAATAAAATCCTTTAAAAAAATTTAAAAAAACCCCTAATATACAAAAATCTATAAGGTTCCTATAAATCAGTTAAGACAATGGCAGAGATTCATAAAAGGCTTCAAAAACGCAAACAATGAAATGGAACACTACATCAAAAACTAATGATTTAATGTATGGTGATTAACATAACAATAAAAAATTTAAAAAAGAGTATCTCTAATGGCAAGTATATGGAATAGTTGCTAAGTCTGATTACTTGCAAGGGAAAATTAAAATAAAACCACAAAACACAGAAATATTTACTGCAACTGACTTTCAGCAATGGTGCCAAGACAACTCACTGGGTGAAGAATGGTCTTTTCAATAAATAGTGCTGACACAACTGGATATCCACATGCAAAAGAATAAATTTGGAACCCTACTTCACACTATATCCAAAAAAAAAAAGCTCAAAATTAATTAAAGAACTGAATGGAAGAGGTAAAACCATAAGATTCTTAGCCAAAAATATAGGTACCAATCTTCATAACCTACAACTAGTCAATGGTTTCTTTTTTTTTTTTTAAAGATTTTATTTATTTATTTGAGAGAGAGAGAGAGAGAGAAACAGCATGAGAGGGGAGAAGGTCAGAGGGAGAAGCAGGCTCCCCACTGAGCCGGGAGCCTGATGTGGGACTCGATCCCTGGACTCCGGGATCATGACCTGAGCTGAAGGCAGTCGCTTAACCAACTGAGCCACCCAGGCGCCCAGTCAATGGTTTCTTAAATGTGACACCAAAAGCATAAGTAACCAAACAAAAATTTGATTAAACTTCATCAAAATTAAAAATATTTGTGCACCAAAGGATATCATTTAGAAAGTTGAAGACAACTCAAAAAATGGGAGAAAATCATGTATCAATGCAAATCATACATCCAATAAAATTCTAGTATACTGGATATAAAGAACTATTGCAATTCAACAATAAAAAAACAACTCAATTAATAAACAGGCAAGGGATTTCTCCAAAGGAGATACGTAAGTAGGAAATAAGCACATTAGAAGATATTCATTAGCATTAGCCATTAGGACAATACAAATCAAAACCAGAATACAATACCAGTTTACACCAACTAGGATGGCTATAATCAAAAAAGGAAAACAAAAAGTATTGGTGAGGATTTGAGAAATTGGAACCCTCATACATTGTTGAGGAAAACGTAAAATAGTGTAGCCATTTTGGAAAAGTTTGGCAGGTCCTCACCTCAAAAAGTTAAAGATCGTATTACCATAAAACCCAGCAATTCCACTCCTAGGTATATATTCAAGAGAACCACAAACAAATGCCCACACAAAAACTGGCACAGAAATGTTTATTCATAATACCCCCAAGTGGAAATGAACCAAATTTCCGTCAACTGATGAATCTATAAATCAACACGGTATATCTGTACAATGAAATATTAGTCACCCATAAAAAGGAATGAAGTGCCAATTCATGCTATAACGTGGAAGAACCTTGAAAACATGCCAAGTGAAAGAAGCCAGACACAAAAGGCCACAAACTGTAAGATTCCCTTTATACAAAATGTCTAGAATAGGCAAGTCCATAAAGACAGAAAGTACTACAGAAAGTAGTTTTCAGGGCCTGGGGTAGAGGAAAATGGTATACAGCTGCCAAGAGGTGTCAAGTTTCCTTTTGGGACGATGAAAATGTTCTGGAATTAGATAATGAGGATTGTTGAGTAACATTATGAATATCCTAAACAGCACTGAATGGTACATTTTTAAAGGGTGAATATTATGGCATGTGAATTACATCTTAATTCTAAAAATATAAAACAACAATCGATGCCACAACACATCCATCAGAATGACTAAAATGAAAATGGCTGACTACCTTCTGTTGCTCAAAATGTGTAACAACTGAACCTCTCACACACTTCTGGTAGCATTACAAATTGCAACAATCACATTGAAAACTCTTTAGCTGTTTCAACTAAAACTGAAAATAGGCACACCTTATGATCTTGCAATTCTCTCAGCTACAGAAATATGTATGTTCACACAATTCACATAATGTATATTGCAAGGATGTTCACATCAGCTCTATTCATATCCCCAAGCTGGAAACTACCCAAATATCCATCAATAGATTAAAAACATTGTGGCAATGTTTGTGCATTGTTGTACTACATACAGACATGAGGATGAACAAAGTATTGCTCAGGCAACAACAGAGATGACTCTCACAAACAGAATGCTGAGCAAAATAAGCGGTGCACCAACGAATACCAACTATATGATTCCATTGATATAAACTTGAGAAATAGGTAAAACTCATCTACTGTATTAGAAGTCAGGGGGCATGTGGTAATGAGAAATGGGTAGCATGAGAGACCTTCTGAAATTCTGGTAATGTTTTCTCTTGCTCTTGGTGCTGGTGACAAGGGTGGGTTAGCTTTATGAAAATCACTGAGTTACATATTTATAGGTAGGGCACTTATTTGCATATATATTACACTTCAATTTATAAAGTTTATAAAGTTTATAAAACTAACATTTCCAATTATTTGATGACATTTTGGACTAGAGATGATAACCATAAGATTTATGTGGCAATCCCCTAAAGACTTCCCTCCAATGGGGCACCTGAGGGGCTCCATCAGTTAAGCACTGGATTCTTGATTTTGGCTCAGGTTGTGATCTCAGGGTCACGAGATGGAGCCCTGGGTCAGGCTCCTCACTGAGTGTGGAGCCTGCTTGGGATTCTGTCTCCCTCTGCCCCTCCCCTGCTCTCTCTTTCTCTCTCAATAAAGAAACAAACAAACAAACAAAAAAAAAAACAAATACTTCCCTCCAGGCTGGAGACCAATCTAATAATATACTCTTGTCATAGCTGGTAATTAATTTCAAATGTCTATAAAATATCGGCAATACTTTCCCATTTCCCATTTGATTCTTTCATTGCTACAATCATGATATTCCATAGCACTGGCCTTCTCCTGCTACAAATTTGGTAGCGTAGTCTCCAAAAAGGAAATGAGAGTAAAAAGACCTGGTTTTTCTGAGTGACGTTATCCTGGTCCCTGGGGATTATCACAGCCTTTTCCAGGTTTTCTCATTAGAGCTTAGAATACATAGGAGGACCGAGATCAAGGTTATTGGCCTACCGAGTTAAGAACCTATAAAAGAATTTATTTATCTCCAGTTTTAGGTGTGTCTCCATGATTTCTCAAGTAGTAATAATCAGTCTGATTTCATGTCAAAGTAAATATATGCAAAGGAATTTAAAATTTCATTTAGTCCTAGTCTTTATAATCAGCTACTACTCCTGACTATTCGTGCTTAGAGTAAATAAATAATTTTGATATTTGTAATATTACAAGCTGCATCTCCTTATTGGGGAAAAAATTTTTATTAGCTATTAATTTTTTTATGCTTGCAAGAGTCCACAATGTTTTTCAAGGCTGAATTCAACTCCAATTCCCTGCCTTCACATTAAAGCCTACATAAACTACTCCATATGAATAGTTATTTAATATTTTATTAGAGCTTTTAATTTTACTATCCCCTCAGTAACTTATTCCCTTGCTTCCAAACCTTATGGTCAAGAAATTCTTCCCAAGAGCTAATATGAATTTTCCATTCCATGTTTCCCACCATTCTGAAAGGCTTGTTAAATCTCCCTGCATTCCACCGTTGCTTCTCTAACGACACAACTCCTTTTTTGTTGTTTTCATTTCTAAAGCCAACTCTTGCCACCTATTGGCTAGCATAAACAAGCTGCCCTAAGCGAGCATAGCATATATGCTAAGGTCATCAGCGTAGGATCGGAAAGCTTTCATATTCTGAGTGTAATCTTAGCTAAATTACTTAACTTCTGTCAACCTCGGTTTCCTAATCTGATAAATCGAAATAATAATAGTATCTACTCCACTGGGTTATTGTGAAGATTATATGACACAGAATATGAGGTAAGCCAATGCTTTCTTGTACTAAAAACTCAATCGTGTTAGAATTATTACTGTAGTTGTTAAGATATTTTTGGTTACAAGTCAGTGAAATGCCTAGATTTACTCAAAAAGGGGAAAGCAGGGCAGAGAATTTGAATGACACTTGGTAGAAGAATTCGAGAATCAATGCTTTGGATACCCAGCCATTGGGGTCATTCAGGGGGACAGCTGCATGGGTCTAGCACCATCAGCATTAATGGCATACAACACCAAATGTGCTCTCTCTCCACTCCAAGTGCCAAATTCAAGAAGAGAACCTTATTACTCCAACATGGTTCCACTGACAGAGGGTCAAATAATATGTACAATTTTACCCTTCCAGAAGCATAAAACTCATGTCAAAATAATACTTAAATTTTTTCTTCAAAAATGTCACCATTGCATCTCATTTGATTCCATAATAAGAATGCCAAGTAGGGAAAGAGGATAAAACTTTAAAGGTATACGGGGCACCTAGGTGGCTCAGTCATTAAGCGTCTGCCTTGGGCTCAGGTCATGATCCCAAGGTCCTGGGATCGAGCCCCGAATCGGGCTCCCTGCTCAGCGGGGAGTCTGCTTCTCCCTCTCCCACTCCCCCTGCTTGTGTTCCCTCTCTCGCTGTGTCTCTGTCAAATAAATAAATAAATAAATAAATAAATAAATAAATAAATCTTTAATTAAAAAACAGAAGTTTAAAGTCAGAGATCAGACAAGAGATTTGCTCAAGGCCACATGGCAGTCTATGGTGAAGCCAAAACAAAAGCCCTGTCTCCTGACTTGGCTACATGCTAAAATGCATGCTTTGCCTTAGCTCCAGGAGGGATCTATTCCAGGTCTGGGGTCCCTGCCACACATTTACCCTTTCATCTGTACTTGAACATCAGAGCAGCAGCAAACACAAGCAGGTAAAAAAACAAAGATACTCACTGTGTTCAGAGCAGATACACTGTATGACTTGTGTAAAAAACAAAATGAAGACTGTGTAAGCAAAGAGGACCGACTACCAGCATACTGAGTAAAGGAATCTCAACAAAGGCACAAACCAGGAGAACTTTACTTCAGTTTCAGGAAAAAAAAAAGAAAAGATTGTGTATATGGAGAAAAAAAAAACACCTCAAAACATTGGTGTAGCTTACCTTGCCAATGCAGCACGGGCCAATCACCTGTATTCTGATGCCTTTACTTACCGCCCATCGCATCCAATCTCAACAGAACAGCTAAGTTACAACTAGAAAAGCCAATAGACTCACGGTGTGTTCTAGTTGAAAACATACAAAATGGGGCAATGAAGAAAAAAAAAAAGAACTAGGCTGTTTTCCTCAAAATATTTATGGAAACCATGCTGCAAAGCTCCTGAAGAAAAAAATAAAAGAGGATTATTATGAGGTGAAAGGAATCAAGGAAGACAGAGAAACGAATATAGGAAAGAAAGGCCTTTCAGTGAATCTGTACTGCGCATGTGCACTTATTTTATTCAGAAGCGTGTTGCTGCAGAACCCAGCAGGGGTAAACTATTATTTATCTCTGGTTATTAGCCAAGCCTAAATTGTGTAGCAAAAATAACAAAGGATTTTCTTTACATCTAATTAGACATAAAGGCTAGAACAATGTTCTTGTGAAAGGATGCTTTTAAGATGCTTTTTTGGAATTGAAAGAGTAACAACATTTGTTTTGTGTGGTAAACAGAAGCCTCTTGGCAGTACAGTTGCTTTCATTTTGAAACTGCCAAGAATTATTTGCTAATCTATGGAATTTCAACGACTTTCCCTGCCTGTGAGTCATATGGATGCTAATCTAGAATAAACAGGGCTGCCTAGGGGAACACAGGGGCTTCATGTGGCCAGCAGGCAACTCCCCTCCACACCAGGACACGTGGTCTGGTGCTCACAGCACTCCACCAGGGGCAGAGGGTGGAAGAAGCGAAGACCGAGAAGACAGTGTAAACAGAGCGCGAGAAGACAAACCCAGAAGTCTCTGTTCCACCTCCCCCACCCAAAAGAAATGCAATAAGGGAAGGAAGGACAGGAGAGAATAGCAAGAAGAGTGAGAAAGGATGACACAATTCCTGAAGGCAGAATCGCAGAGGCAGATGGAAAAAGTGTCAATAAATAAACACAAAGGAAGAAGGAAAAGGGAGAAATGGGAGAGGGCTGGGTAAAAAGGGCAAGAACATAGAAAATGAAGGGAATAACAGGGACAAAAATAGGAAAAGGCATGGGAAGACACTGGGAAGCAAGAACAGCCTCATATAATTTGGAAAGACCGCGGAGTTGTCTAAAGGATAATGGCGTTTGACATTTGGTATTTAGAGCTGTTTCCAGTTTTCTCTGAATACTATAGAGGATTATCCAGATTTTCCGGGGTTTATCACCCCAGGCATGTAGGATTAACAACCCAATTAAGTAAAGAATTATCGTCCAATCCCATTCTTAGGCTCGTATAGCACTCTTCTCAGATTCTCTGAGGATGGTACACAAAATGCAATAACCAGGGGAAAGGTAGGAGTGTGTGTGTGTGTGTGTGTGTGTGTGTGTGTGTGTGTGTGTGTGTGTGTGTGTGTACATTTATCTATCAATAAGTAAAACTTTTCAAAATCTAGGTCAGAAGTCCCCAAAAATACTAGGTTCAGAGAATATCACTAAATTAGCAAATATTATTTAGCATCTACTATGTATCAGACACTGGGAATTCAGAGAAAAAAAGAAAAAAAAGACAGACAGACACAGCGTCTGCCACACAGAGCTTAGAGACCAGAGTGGGGAGTACACGGTAAATGGTGTGACAGAGGAGGTAATACAGAATGATGGCGATCATGTAACCAGAGACCCAACTCAGCCCAAGTGGAAAGTAATGTCTGAGCTGATAACTTAAAGATGATTGGTTTAGTTAGGGAGGAGTGTTGCAAGGAAACAGGAAGGGAGTGTTGGAAGAATAACGGGAAGGAATAACAGAACAAAAGAAGAGTCCTTTTGCTTTACAGTTAATCTTCCCCTACGCCTCTGAGGACAATGGATGATGTTCACGTTCAAAGAGAATGTTTTGAGGAAAGCAGAGACATGTCACGAGGGACTTACACATCTGCAATGGATTTAGGGTTTCATAATCTGGGTAATAAAATATTACTGAGATGTTGCTGGAGGGGACTAACCCTACAAAACTTTTATTTTATATATATCACTCTTTGTAAAATGAATGAAAAGTGGAAAAGACAGGTGTCAAGAAGATCAGTTAAGAAGCTCTTATAAACAGCTGGTACAAGAGAAGACGGTGGGCTGGACCAAGTTAGCAGCAGTGAGATGAATGAGACGGATCTGGATTCTTGAGACAGTAACTTGCTGAATCAATGGGATTAGGTGATTGACTGAATTTGGAGAGATCAGGTGATACCTAGAGTCAGTCTCTACAAGCTGGGTAGATGGTGTTGCTTTTTACTAATCTGAGAGTAAGGGATCGGAAAGGGTCGCAAGTCAAGAAGTTACAGGAAGATCAAGCTCCTTGACACCAGGACACATGAGTCCTTAGCAACTCTTTGTTGACTGAACTGAATAGATCTTTCTCCTCATTACTAAGGGTGGCAAATCTTACACTCAAAATGGAGTCCATCTCCCAGTTTCTGGGAATCTAACACTCGAGATGCTAAATGCAGAGCAAACATAAAATCCACAACAGAGATGGTCCTGAGGCCTGAAAGCTTCATTTAAGAATGCAAACACAGGTTTACATACTTTATAGGTATTGATTTTGCCCAGGGAGATGAACAGTTGTAAATAATTGTATCCTAGTTAATGCTTTAAAAGAAGCCCACTTTAGACTTCAGGCTTCAGGATGACGAGTGTTAACTTCTATCTTACTATATCCTTGGGTGCATGCATGCTTATTTAAAGATCATTTTAGTATGCTTTGTAAAAGACAAATAAGGTAGTAAAATGGTTTCACTTCACCTCTAGAATCAGAGCTCTCTGGGAGTTTTAAGATCCAAACAGTGAAAACAAACAGCAGGATCTAATAAAAATTAATTCTTAATTTGCTGTATTTTAGTACCTCTTTGCCACACATAGATGCTCACACATGTAACTGGTGGTGGAGAAATGGACACCAGCTAGTGGATGCTAAATCAACCAATCGTCACCTGAATGAGTTCTGCCCTTCTATGGAGCTTCCAATGCAACTCAAAGAAACTCAGTTCTCACTCAACTCGGTTGTCAGTCTATTTAATAATTCAGAATGGAAACAGCCCTAGTACTAAAGGATAGGATGTTTCAGGGGATGGCCATTTCAGTATGTAAAGGAAGAACTTCTAAATCTGTCAGAAAAGGGCAAAATCTTAGGAGCTCACATGAGACATGTGGCTCTGAAAAGCAGAACAAAAAGCATTGTTTTTATGGTTAAACTGTCCTGTTAATTTCCATATCAGAAGTAATTTTTTATTAGTGCTAAAATTCCATTCCCTGTTGTTCAAAACTCCAGAAGTAGCCGTGTTGTTTCCTAAATTATTAGCGATCGGAGAAAACTTTCAAAACATAGAACCTACAAAGGATGTACCCCTTTCTTCATTATGATACATTATTTACCCAGCAGAGACCTTTTCCTCCTCATCTTTAAATGGGGATAATAATTATTCTCTTTGGGAACTATTGCAAAGCTTAAATGATTTAGTGCACGTGAACATTTAACAAACAGGATGCTGGCCCACGTGAGGTGGGTGACAAAGGCCAACAGAACTGATTTTTTTTTTTTTTTATAAACCGGGTTAAACTCTATAGGGAACCAGCCAGAAATACTTTTTCCTCCAACAAGTTCCTTCATACATGCTGTGCTGGATGCCTTTTCTGGTCCGAGACAACACTTTCAGTGATTCCTTCAGCTTTCTGGTCCCTTCATTTATGAGAAAAAAGTCACACTTCGGCAACTGAAAAGTGGCTTTCAGATATTACACAGCCTAGTGTATACCAACACGGCAATTTCATACCCAATTCAGTCTCTCCTCACAGCAATTTATAGATGACCCAGGCTCGGAGATGTCTGTGGGGGAGATGGGCGTTGACTCTTTCTTCTTATTTTATTTTTCCTTCCCTCCTCCCCTTATTTTGCTCCTTTTTTCCCCTCTCTGAGGCTGCTTCATCTCCTTTCTCCTCCTGTAGTGGCGGCTCAGGGGGAGGCATGGGGCAGGAAACAGGACAGAGCGCTGTGTCATCTGATCTTTTGTTCCTTCGGGGTGGCAGACGCCTATACGCTCCCTGGCTTGTAGACCACGTTCACAGCTCTTTCATAGGCCCTGCAGTGACCTTCCTACCGACTGTACGATGTCCTCAAGCAAGCAGAACAATAACCACCTGACCTCTTGCAACACCCCACCGTTCATCTCCTGCTACCAGCAGATACTCCTCTAACTTCATGCTGCTGGGGGCTTCTCACCTAGGCAGGTTAACCCCCCAGGCATGGTCCCACCAAAATATCTTGAGCCCAGTTACCTTTTAAGGTGCTCAATTAGCCCAGAGAAAACTCATCTCTTCTTGTCAAACTGAGAGTTGAAGATTCCACCTGCTTGTTACTGCCCTCCTCTATTGGCTTGCTGTCACAGACCACTCCAGTCAGTTTCTCAACTTTAGAATTCTCCAGGCAGCCGCCAAATAGCAGTCTCTTCATTCATGTATACTGTAAAACTCGGAAGGCATGTCAAGCACTTCTGAGAACTCTCCCACCCTCGCCTTCCTCCTGTCTCAGAATCAGGTGAGTAAACTAGTCTGCAAATCAGCACACATGCAGTTAGTGTGAGGGATGCCATTCTCCCATCTTGCAGCCGCCTGCAAATCCCTGAGGAAGTCTCTTGGAGCCTCCCTCACTTGACTTGAAGGAAAGGAGAGGAGAAAAACAAACAATATTTGTTCTAAGCCGATTACGCCTCACTCTTACACATTTCTTTCTTCATTTTCTATCTTCTGACTATATAGGTTGCATAGTGAGAGAAGAATTCAAAGGACCTTCCTAGAGGAGGTTTCTTCACGACAGCATCATTAACACTATGAAGAAGACCCTTTCTTGTCTGAGGAGGCAGGGCTGTGCATTACAGGATCTTTAATGCTGTCCCTGCCCTCTACACACTAGATGCCAGAACCTTCCCTTCCCCTTGAGGTATGACAACCAAATATGTCTCCAGACGTTGCCAAATAGCCTGTGGGGGCAAAATCACTCTCAGCCGAGAATTTGCTGTAGTTAGCTACAGGAGGTGTTCTGTATAGAACTTGTCTAAAAAAGATGCATGGTCTTCACCTCATTTCTCTCCGAATTTCATAAGATAATGCAAGTGGAATGATCTCTCAGGTGTGTTTTCAGGAAAATAGCATATTACCAACTCAGACTCTCAAACTAGCACCCAGACTATTCAACGATAAAACAAGACAATTTAAATTACCTCTGATGACTTTACCTAAGCAGAATCAACCTAAAGAAAAACTTTTATCTTCACAGATAGAATAAATCTTCACAGGCTCTTAAGATGACAGATATTTAAAAAATAAATACTAATTAGAAATGTAAGAAGCTTTTCTTTTAAATAATACAGCAATTGGACAGCAATTGTTAAAATAATCAGGTTCCAAAGATAGTGTAAGAATATAACTCAAGTGGCCATACGATTGCTTAGCTTAAAAGAAAAATTGTTTAATGGTCCTAGGATTTGAACTATTTCTTCTTCCTCCCATTGCTCCCCTTATTCAAGTGCATTCTCTCAAATTTTAGATCAGGAAGGTTAAATTGAAGACCTTTGTTCTTTGGAAATGAACCTATTACCTCATAATCCCCTTACTCCTCTGCGAACCATTCTGTGACTCTCTAGTTGGTTCCTTCATTCTTCCGCTCTTTCTTGCTTCTGTTGAGATGTATAAGAACATTTCTAGGAGACCTGCAACCCTAAGTTCACGCCACAAGGATACCCAAGGTTACCATGAAGTTACTTTATAAACTCAAGCAAGTCCTTCTCTAAGATATCATTTCTCTAAAGTAGAGAGAACAGTTTCCTTACCTGGTTGCTATGTCAATTAAATGAGTTAATTAAAGAGGCACATAATAACAAGCACAGAATTCATTTGAGTCTTTCCCCCTCTTTTCTCCTACTGCTAAGTGATTTCATAATAGGAGATAAGAAAAGCATGATACACCTGCTGTGTATTTACCATTATATGTTAAAACAACGAAGGTAAAAAAAATACAGTTTTTAATGCACTGCAATTTAAACAATGTCAAATCAATAAAACAATAAAAAATGCATAAATATGAAAAGAAATATAAGGATACAGTTATTAACAGTGATTATTTTAGATGGTAGATATATGAATAGATATTTGTCCTTTTCACTGTTCTCTGTGTTCTGTGTATAATTAATATTTAATTTCCTAATAAAAAGCATAAACTTCATGGGAAAAGAAAAGAAACTTTTAGAGTAAAATAAATTTCAACGTTCTCATTAACGAAAGCAAAGTTTACTGGGCTAACTAGTAACTCAGAGAAATAATCCTCACACTAAATAAGGTAACGTTTTTTTCATATTCCTCCCTCAACTGTTTCCCTACCTATAGTATGAGTGAATTGAACACCAATGGTGCTCAGACTCTGTCTACAGCAGGGACTCTGGGCTTTATTTTTTATAAAAAATACGGTATTTTTCAAATGAATCTAGCCATTATCATGATAATAGCATTAATCTAATCAGCTTTTTAATAAGGCAATTATACTTATGCAGATTAATACTAAATAGTATGATAATTAATGTGGCTTAGGGATGTCTTTTTTTCTAGCACAGAACAAATATCAATAGTTACAAATATCTATTCACAACATTTCAGCTCAGTTTTGTCTTTTATCTGCTGACTTAAGAGTTACTCAAAGTGCTGAAGTAGCACCGCAATGGGAGTCTAATCCATGTCCCGCGTCACCATTTTAATTCAGAATCTCCTAGACCCCAGTTAACTACTGCCTCTCTGCCCTACCACCCCCAGCTGTGACCTTCAAAGGGAAAAATGACTTCAATCAGGAACTTTCTTACTCTACTGCAGTCACACATCTATTTTCCTATAATATTGTGTTCTCCTTTAAGACAAAGGGCAAGTTCTGATCTTTTCTGTATTGCTAAATCAGTTGCTAGAACATAGAACATATTCAATCATAAATACATGATGAATGAATGAATGAATATTTGAAATGGAAGGAACCTTAAAGATCAGATAGCCCTAATGTCTACTGACTTTTAGAACACTTTCCACAGCATAAACAACAAATGGTCTGTCAGAATTTCTTTAGCTCTCATTATCCTGTGACAGGACACTTGGGACTATAATCCTCTTCACCTGATTTCAGAATCCAGGTCCATACTAAGCCTGCTTTTAACTGAAATGCGTGATTCATGGATTTTTTTTCATGGGGGCCTCTTTTATTTGCCTGCCTTCTGTTTTTCTGAACATATCACACTAGTGTAGCTCTGTCTAAAGCTTCTTCCAGATCACAATTCTAAAGAGTACCACTCTGAACATAGCTCATCCCTATTTACACTGATTTCAACCATCCACAAGGCACTATCCAAATTATTTGATCTGCAAATCAGGAACCAGCTGCCAGTTTCCATCTCCATGCCTTGCCACTTATTAATTTATTCTTATAATCATTAAGTATTTATCGTACATCTACTCTGTTCCTCATACTATGCTGGATCCTGGGGTGTAAGAAATAATTTTGACCTGCCTAGAGCATAAAGCCCAATGGACAACAGGTAACAATATTTTAGAATAGTATTCTTCCTGGTTTCACTTTCAACTGAGAAACCAAATAGATATAAATTTACCAACTTAAGTGTGAAACAGTTATTCCCCCATATGCAGAATTTATAGAGGCTGAAGAACCACTCAGTACCTCACAGATCAAGGATATTTCAAAAATCAGACTTCCACTTCTGGCCATAATAAAGTCCACCATAAACAACACAAGAATGGAAAAAACTATATGAGGACTGTTCCTAGATACTGGATAATAGGTGGCACAGGACTTCGATCCCCGAGAGAAGGGAAACTGATAAAGTGAGCCCTAACGATCACATCAGCATTATGCTTCTTCTAGGCACTTTCCAGACTGCAGTGCAGGGAGAGAGACTGCAAGCAGAGAGAGCATGGTGGCCTTTCTGAGTTAAGGAGACAGAGATCAAAGTGTGGGGTAGCTGAGGTGGTTAGAATTTGCAGGGCAAAGTACCAGAGAGGAGGGAGCTCTACAGAGAAAGGACTGCAGATATCTGCATAGGGATCCTCCTGAGTCTTTGGCTGAATTATCTGTGCTTATATAAGGTAAAGCTCCAGGAGGCAGAAAAAGAACAACCATCAGAGAGATTGGAGCTGAACAATTCTCAAAGTTCACATAGGCCTGGGAGAGATGAGCACTGTGACTAGACGCATGGGAGAGAGAATTTGTTGAAAATGAATACACTCAATAGAAATTCCAGAAGGGTCATGTATTAATAATGGACTAAACAGCCCTAGAATACTCTGGAAACACCAGAAGGCTACTCTGGAAACACCAAAAGGAAACTTAAAAAGAAAAAAAGTTTCAAAATGATCAAGCAGAGCCTTAAATTACTTAGCTGTCAGAAAAACAAACTTTAACACTCTTTAAAAGAAGACAACAGACTTGAGAAAATCAACAATGTGAGATTCACAATGTACAGCATCCATAAACAAATAACAACAGGACTTCGGCTTCTATCAATGGGGTAACTACTATAGAAACGTCCTCCCATAGGAAAAAATTAGAAACTATGAAAAATATAAGAAACAGCTTTTTCAGGACTTCCAGGTAAAATATAGGATGCTAGGTTAAATTAGAAATTCAGACAAAGAATAAAATTGTTTCACTAATGAATTTTAGTGAAAGTATGTCCCATGCAACATTTGAGACAATGATACTAAGAAAGTATTTGCTGTTTACCTGAAATTCAGGTAAATAAAAATTACAGGTGCCCTGTATTTTTATTAGCAATCCTATGTACATTGGAAAACAGTCACAGGACTGTGAATATTGAAAGGAGGGAAAATAATGAATTCTAAATCTAGGGGAAAAAAATCTTTCAACAAATAAGATAACCAAAGACTTTTTCAGAAATACAAAAGGTAAGAGAATTCATTCTCAAACTTGTAACATAAAAAATGTTAAACTTCTCCAGGGGGAAGATTCTTACACAAGATATAAAGTCAGAGCTACACACACACACAAATGAAGAGCACTAAAATGGTAAATATATGGGTAAACACAGATTTTCATAATTTTCTTAAAAGATTAATTGGGAAATGAAACTTCCAGAATGGCAAAATATCAACTCTACTCCCCAATAAAACTTGATAAAGTTGTCACAAACAATAATTTCAGGGCTCTGGAAAACAACCTCAGGCATACGACAAATTTAAAAGTGTTTATTCAAGAAAAGCTACTGAACCTTGTGTAGAAACAGTAATAGTGTGTGGTGTTTTAGCCAGGGGGCTATCATACAACCCTCCCCTGGCTTCATCAGAATGGTAATCCTACCACAAGAGAGTAAGCTCTGAAAAACAGACTTTGCTGCCAGAGGGAGCTGACTTGATTTTTAAGTAGACCATGGGAAAACAGTATGTCCCTGCACGTAGTTGGCAGCCAAATGGTAGGTCACGTTACACCTAATCTGAAATTGCTGTTTTGATTGGGGCAAGCAACAGATCAGCTAAATAGGCAGAAATATAACAGGGTAATCCATGGAATGAGAACATCACAGTAGGCTTCGAGGAGCTCCTATATACTTTGATGGTCTGAAAGGCTGTGTGCATTTACAAGACTGTGCACAGGATAAAGAGAAGGTGGGGGGAGCCAGCCAGGAACACCACCCCTAGATGAAAACTTGTGCATGCTCAGAAGAGACAGGAGAGCAGAAAGAAAAAAAAATGGGCCAAACTTATAAACTGCCTGAACTTTGAATGCATTCCTCAATCCAGACACAGATCCATAGGCAATTTGAATCCTTACTGATTCAAATGAGGTTGTATTTGAGAAGAAACTCTGAACAATTAATGACTAATCACTAAGTTATGCTGACAGAGGGATGCTTTTTTAATTTGAGCACAAATATCAATGTCCATATACCATCACCTACCATGAGGGAGAACATGTCCACAGAATTAGTGCAGGCAAGTCACCAAACGAACAAACAACAATAAAAACAAACCTGGGAGGCTTCTAATACAGAATTGCTATAATATATAATCTAAAATACCCAGCTTTCAGCAAAAACATTGTAAGACATGCAGGGAAATAAGCAACGTGACCATACTCAAGGAAAAAGAGCAGTCAACAGAAACTAAGGCACAGACTTACAAAGTCTTCAGAGGAGCTATTATAAATATGTTCCAGGAACTAAAGGAATTCATTTAAAGAGTTAAAGGAAACTATGGCAACAGTGTTCTAATAAATGGAAAATCAACAGAGATAGAAATTATTAAAAAGACTGAATGTACACAGTATAATATATATATATTATATATATATTTAGACCTACCACAATTCCTTCTATCAGCATTCTGTAGTCTTTCACATACAGATTCTATACATATCTTATTAGACTTATATCTAAATACTTTACTTTTTGAAACTATTATAAATGACATTTTTAAAAATTCTCAAATTCTACATGTTACTTGCTGGTATATGGGGTCACAGTTGATTTTGGATCATTGGTCTTATATCCTGGAAACTTGCTAAATTCACTTATTGGTTTCAGAAGTTTCTGATAGATTATTTGGTATTTTCTATATTGAAATAATATTATCTGTGCACTCACTTTTATTTTTAAAGTATAGTTTTCCTGAATATTGAATTCTTGGTTTACTTTTTTTCTTTCAGCATTTGAATGTTATCCCACTACCTTTTGAACTTCATCATTTCGGGTGAGAGGTCAGCTGTTCATCATGTTGTTTTCCTTCCTGGATGTGAGTTGTTTCTCTCTTGCCGTTTTCAAGGTGTTCTTTGTTGTCTTTGGCTTTGAACAGTTTGGCTCTGTTTGTAGGTATCAACTTCTTTGTGTCTATCCTCCTTCAAGTTTGTTGAACTTTTGGAAGTCTAAATTAATGTTTTTCTTCAAATTTGGGAGGTTTTAAACTATTAAGTTTAAAGTTAAACTATTAACTTTAAATATTTTTTCTTCCACTTTCTCTTTATCCTCTCCCAGGACCCATTATGCATAAAATCATGGTATACCACAGGTCTCTGAGGCTCTGTTGCTTTTTCTTCCTTTTCTTCTTCTCTGTTCAGTTTTGTTTTTCTTTAAGTTTGCTGATTTTTTTTTTCTTCTACCATCTCAAATCTACTGTTGAGACCCCTAGGAAATGTTTTATTTCAGTTACATTTTTATCTCCCAAACTTGCATTTGGTGCTTTTTAACAATATGTATCTGTTTTGATCACTGTAACTTATTACATTAATAGAAAAAAATGAAAAAATATATAATGCTTTCAGTAGACACAGAAAATACTGAACAAAATTTTTTTTTAAAGATTTTATTTGACTGAGAGAGGGAACACAAGCAGGGGGAGTGGGAGAGGCCAAGCAGGGAACCCGATGCGGGGCTCGATCCCAGGACCCTGGGATCATGACCTGAGCCAAAGGCAGACACTTAACGACTGAGCCACCCAGGCACCCCCTGAACAAATTTAATACTCATTTAGGAAAAATTTTAAACAAACTAGGAACAAAATAAGGGAATAAGTCAAAGGAGCCAAGACAGATATAGAAACATCAATTAAATATCAACAATGAGCCACCCACATATGAAATTAAAAATTCCATTCACAATAGCCTCAAAAAGTGAAGAAAAAAAAACAACTAATGCTGAATTTTAATAAAAGAAGTACAAGTCTGGTACACCAAAAACTACAAGACATTGCTGAGAGAAAGGAATGAGGATATAAATAAATTGAGAAGCAATCTATGTTCATGCTCAATAGTGTTAAGAAGGCAATTCTCCTCAAACTGATCTATAGATTCAAAGTAATCTCTATCAAAATACCAGCAGGCTTTTTTTGCAGAAATTCACAAGCTGTTCCTAAAATTTATAATGAAATGCGAAAGACTGAGAATACCCTAAACCATTTTGAAAAAGAAAAAAATTAGAGGACTTACACTTCCAATTTCAAAACTTACTATAATGATACAGTAACCAAAATAAAGTGGTACTGGCTAAAGAAAAGCAATGTAAAATCAAAGGAAAACAACTGGAAGTCCAGAATTAAATCCTTATGTTTACGGTTAATTGATCTTTAACAAACATGCCAAGGCAATTCAATGGGGGGTAGAAATAATCTTTTCAACAAATACTGATGAGACAATTGGATAGCTACATGTAAAAAGAATTTAGACCTTTATCTCATATCATACACAAAAATTAACTCAAAATGAATGATATACCTAAATGTAAGAGCTGAAACTATTAACATTTAAAAAGAACTCATAGGATATGTTCATGATTTGGGGTTAGGCAGAGTTCTTAAAACACTGTACCCAGAGCATAATCCATATAGGAAAAAATTGATAAACTGGACATCATCAAATTGAAGCTTTTGTGCTTCAGAAAATACAATTGAGAAAATGAAAAAATAAGCCACAGATTGGGAAAAATATTTTCGAATAATATATCTGATAAACACCTTGTGTCCATAATACATAAAGAAATGTACAACTAATAATAAAAAGATAAACACAATGAAAAAAATTGGACAAAAAAGAATTGAAAAAACACAGTAACAAAAAACACATATGCATAACTAATAAACTATTCCCACTTTTGTAAGCTTGAATACCATACTCCTCAAGGGTCTCTTCTTCAAAATCTATATTTATTTCCCATATCATTCATTTAACATTTACTCTCTATCATGTGTTGTTAGGTGTCCTTATATATGCATGTCTTGACTATCAAACTAGTCTAGACATTTGGAAATATCACTAAATAGCATGTCATGATTATTTGAGGAAGCAGAGACTAGTATGGATGCTGCACAGAGTAGCTGTTGAATAGTGATGATCAGAGAGTCAGACTATAAGAGACCTTTCCTACAGCTTCTTCTGTGGAAGACTGAATGTAAAGACTTCTTAACTCATACTTTCCTCTTTCATGTTTACAGGAAGTTTTCAGAACTTCCTTTGCCAAGTCTCTTTAGTGTTAACAACTCTCACAATCGATCAGCATTATGCACAATTGGTCTAATACTTTTAAGTTTTATTCCAGCTTCCTTCTTTAAAATAGCAGTTGAATTTGGTCATTGGAACAAGGTTAACAATCAGCTTCAAATTCTATTCTACCATGCCAAACCAGCTGAGACTACCTTCATTAAATTCACATAGCCTTGAGTAATACTAGAGAAGAACTAGATACTCTTTAAGTCCAGTATCTTAAAGATAACATGACATCCTGGGAATTCTACTATTGGTACATCTAGGTGTGTGGTCTATCAAATTAATAATTATTTCTCCACCTGGTCATTTTCTGTCCATTGGTTTGTTGGGTTTTTGTAATCAAACAGTAAAAGGTGCTGCCTCCCTGAACTGAGTACAAATATAAAATAAATAATCATTAATTATGCATGACATTATATACCAACTATTTGTGAAGAAGCCTGAGAGTGTTATAAATATAATCTCATTAGTTTTCTCAAATTTTCCACAGGCTTTAAAAGTAGTCATTGTTATCTCTATATTTAACACATTACTATATTAATAAAAGCTATAGACTCCTTCACATTTTACAAAACACATTTACATTTATCATTCCACTTGCTCTTTTGTGAAACTGACACTATTACCATCTTTTTTCCAATGGGAAAACTTGGGTTTAATCACTTCCAAGATCTTTGTAATCATTAATATTAATGAAGGCTCACCTTTACTCCTAAAGAAGTGCCCTTATTCAAAGGATCACCCTAATATAGAAAAGAGTTGGAGTACCTGGTTTGATATTAGGAAATGAGATAGTAAGGGGCAGAAAGGGAAACTTTAGGGACCAAGACTAAGCGGTATTAATTAACTCCAACGCAGTCAGGGTCTAAAACTTGTTTTGCCATTGCTGCCTTTGCTCCTAGGACTTTCCCAACAAAATTTGAACTGATATGTTTCATCCTTTTTTCAATTAATTTTTTAAGTGTCATTAACACCCAATGTTACATTAGTTTCAGGTGTACAACGTAGTGATTTGACAAGTTTATGCTATGCTCATGAGTGCAGCTACTGTCTGTCACCATATAACACTATCACAATATCATTTACTATATTTTCTATGCTGTGTCTTTTATTCCCATGACTTATTCGTTCTGTAATTGGAAACCTGTATCTCCCACTCCCCTTCACCCATTTTGCTCATCTCCTTCCCCTTTAGCAACCATTAACTCTCTGTATTTACAGATCTGATTCTGCTTTTTGTTTGTTTGTTTGTTTATCCATTTGGGTTTTTTTATATTCCACAGATGAGTAAAATCATGTTATTTGTCTTTCTCAGTCTGACTCATTTCACTTAGCATAATACCCTCTAGGTCCTTTCATGTTGTTGCAAATGGCATGATATCACCCTTTTTATGGCTGTATAATATTCCTGTGTGTGTGTGTGTGTGTGTGTGTGTGTGTGTGTGTATCTAATCTTCCTTATCCTTGTGTGTGTGTGTGTGTGTATCTAATCTTCCTTATCCTTGTGTGTGTGTGTGTGTGTGTGTGTATCTAATCTTCCTTATCCTTAGTCTATCAGTGGACTCTTAGGTTGTTTCTGTATCTTGGCTATTATAAATAATGCTGCAATGAACATTGGGATGCATATATCTTCTCAAATTAGTGTTTTTGCTTTCCTTAGATAAATACCTAGTAGTGGAATTACTGGATCATATAGTATTTCTATTTTTAATTTTTTTGAGAAACATCTGTACTGTTGCACAATGGCTGTACCAATTTACATTTCCACCACATATATTTAATCCTTGACAGAACATTCTAGAGTAGAAAAAATATGCATGTAAAAAAGCAATGATGTCTCAAATAGTTACTGATTATAGGGCCCATATAGCAAGGTTTATAGCCTTCAAGCTCTCTAAAACCCGGGATTCCTCTAGGTAGCTAAAAAAGTTTTCTTAATTGCCATTAAGGAGTCAAGGCCATTTTTTATGTCCACTTTAGAAAACTGTATATTTGGTTCTTCTGTCCATTTTTATTTTTTAAATTTTTTTGAGAGCATGCATGTGAGTGGAGGGCAGTTGGGCAGAGGGAGAGGAAGAGAGAGAATCTTAAGCAGGCTCCACGCTCAGCAGGGAGCCCAACGTGGGGCTCGATCTCATGACCCTCAGATCATGCACTGAAATCAAGAGTTGGCCACCTATTGACTGAGCCACCCAGGCAGCCCCTTCTGTCTATTTTTAAATCAAATTGTTAGTTTTTTGTTTAAGTTGTATGAGTATTTTGGATATTTTGGATATTAACTTCTTATCTGATTTATAGTTTGCAAAAATTTTCCCCACTCAGTAGGTTATCTTTTCATTCTGTTATTTCTTTTGTTATGCAGAGAGGCACATGAAGAGATGCGCAACATCACTAACCAGAAATGCAAGTCAAGGCCATGATGAGACATCACCTCACACACGTTAGAATGGCTGTCATCAAGCAGACAAGAGAAAACAGGTGCTGGCAAGGATGTGGTGCAAAGGGAACCCTTATACATTATTAATGGGAATGTAAGTTCATTCAATCACTTTGGAAAACAATATGGAGGTTCCTCAAAAAATTAAAAATAGATCTACCATAGGATCTAGCAATTCTACTTCTGGGAATACACCCAAAGGTAATGCCAACAGAATTTTGACAAGATACATGCACTCCCATGTTCATCGCAGTGTTATTCGCAATAGCTAAGATACGGAAACAACCCAAATGTCAATCAATAGACGAATGGATAAAAATGTGTGTGTGTGTGTGTGTGTGCGCACACACATAAAATGGAATATTATTCAGCCATGAGAAAGAAGATATTCACCATTTGAGACAACATGGATGGACCTTACGCACATTATGTTAAGCAAGATAAATCAGGAAAAACCAGTGTTGTATGATATTACTTACCTGTGGAATCTAAAAAATTAAACTTGTAAAAGAGTAAAAAAGCGGTTACCAGGGGAAGAAAGGTAAGGAGAGAAGACCAATAGTGTTTGAGGGTAGAGATTTATAATGAGCAGTAAATAAGTTATAGAGATCTAATGCACAGTATAATGGATACAGACAATATTATACTGTAATTATGTAATGTGATAAATATCACTACAACACCAAAGTACAATATATAAATGTATCAAAGTAACACATTGTATACCTCAAATTTATACAATGTTACATGTCAAACTTATTTAATAAAAATATACATGCACACTGCTTTCCAAGAAATTAAAATGTTCAAGAGAAAAAAAAAGTCAAAAGGCTACCATCATATACACTCTGCCTCCTGGTGGCAGATAGGAACAGATGCCACAGAATGCCACTGAAGCAGGCAGCTGAAGGTGAACGTAGCCACTAGAAACTAGCACATCTGTCAATGAGTAGCTCCCTCTTCATGTTGATGACTTTTATACTAAGCATCCTAACACTACTGTTATATTATAACACAATGTTATATTGGGGTTTTTAATATTTGTATTGGGGCATTAGTCCTTTAGGCAACTGATAATTATTCTAGCTTAAAAAAAAAAAAGAAGTAGAAGAAGCCAACAATCTGATGGCATGGTATCTTTTGGCCAAAAATAGCCTCTCGTTGTGCAAATACAAAAACCATTGTCCAAGGAAGAGACTGAGGAAGGCAGGAGAGGTGGTACTTAAAGAGCTCTGCTACTAAATGACTGTGAGGCTGGACAAACCACTAAGCCCCAGTCTGTAACTTGATTGCTATCTACTGAATTCACTGAAAATAGCTGGTATATAGACGCTCACCAGAAGGAAGGCTTAGAGACAGAAGTCTGGTTTGAGTTTCCACTGTGACACAACTTGTCATGTTGTGGTCTTTCTGAATCTCAATGTTCTCATTCAAAAAGTCGAGCTAGAAATGTCTACATGCTGGAGTTAACTGATTATTTTTTTATTCTGAGAAGCAAGTCAGATAATGCTGGTAACATAACTCTATTGATCATAATTTTTTATTAACTATAAAATGATAAGAATTTGTTAAGCTCTGGCTATCAGATGGAATCCCTCACACCCAACCAAAGCGTTAGGCTTACTCCTTTTTCCACCACCATCCTTAAACCACTCTCAGTGCCCTTCCTGTCACCCTATTTTGACAGAAGAGGTGTCCTGTCCCCTTTAAATCAGGAACAGAAGTCCACCTATACTATAAAGTCATCATGGAGAGACAGGGAAGCAGTAACAGTATATATATTAGAAGACTGACCTTGAATTAATATTATTTCCTACACACTGCACTGCATTCATTACAATCCATTCAGGTGACCACCATGCCTTTATCTATACTTTTGTGCACTTTAGGCATTTACCACATATACCAAATATCGAGCACAGTAGGTTTGTAAATGGGTGAATATCTTTTATGGGATTTTGTAAAGTACTGTCTAAATACATGCTAACATTACTAACTCTGATAATTTCACTGAAATGTTTATAAAACGATTTTGAGTCATGTTTAGCCACCAAGGGGGGGGAACTTTCATTTGTTCTTTCATACGTTCAAAATTGTTCTTAAAGCACTTACTGTGTTATACCCTTGGTCAGTTACTAAATACCACTGATGAATCAAATAAGCATGGTTCCTGCCCTTACAGATTTAATAGTCTAGTGGGAGAAAGATAATAAAGAAATAAAGCAAGCAAGTTAGCATATGCATTGGTCAAGCTGGGTGAGATTATGCTATGTTGATGAGCAATCCCCAAATCTCAATGGTTTCCTACCAGCAAAGCTTTTCTTCCCCCCACTCAAGCAATTTGCTCAGTGCAAGTCTATGGGAAAGGTCTGTACATCTCTGTCACTCAGAGAATCAGGCTGATAGATGCTTTACCTTAACATGTGCTTTCAACAATCTCCACGGCAGCGGAAAGGGAGTGTGGCAAATCCCACAGTGATCTTGAAGTTTCTGTTTGAAAGTGGTTCGCATCCCTCCTACTTATGTCTCATTATGCAAAGCAAGTCACATGGTCATATTTAAATTTGAGAAGAGTGAAGAAGTATAGCACCACAGTGTGCTCAGATGGAAGAAATGCAAAAATATTCGGTGAATAATTCCAATGATTAACACAATATAAAATTTCAAATAAACAGGGGGAGGAAACGCCTTACACGGGATGTCTGAAAATTCTCTTGAGACATGAATACATGAGAAGAACTCAGCCCGATCATGAGAAGAAAGAATTCCTGCCAGAATGAAACATGGGTGGAAATCCCAAGACTGACAAGAGCTCCGCAATTACAAGGAACAGAAAGAGGGTCAGCACGATTGAAGCACGATCGGTGAGAAAGGCGCCGAGAAGAAGGGCTGGGATGAGACCCTTTAGGACTTCATCTGCCACAGCTAGGAAGGAGTCTGAGGCCAACGAGGGCTTTAAGCCAGGGGGTGGCGTCATCTGACTTCTGGTCGCTGTGTGGGACACAGCCGTGCAGGTCAAGCGTGGGAACCATGATGGTGCAGCATTATTAAAAGTGGAAGGAAATCCACCAGCACCAGCACCAGAGAAAGAAAGAACAAGTAACATTTCCAGATATACTCTGCTGGTGGAAACAATAAGCCAGATAGAGGAGCTATGGGATTCAAGGAAAGGATGACTCAAGAATGACTCCTGGATCTCTGCTATGAGCCACTGCATGGGAGGTGTTATCATTTACAGAGCTGAGTAAGACAGGCAAAGGACTGGTTTTGTTTGATTATTGTTTCGTTTGTTCATTTTTTATTGTTGTTGTTGGCTGGCTGGTTGGTTAGTGAGGGTGGCTGCATGGAAGTTTAAGAGTTTGATTTAAAAGTTAACTTTAGTAAAGCTGTGAGGTATTCAAATGCAGATCAAGGAGGAAGTGCATACATAGTCAAGTCTGGAATCCACAGGTGGCCTGGCTGGTTGGATATAGTTGGAGGTTGTCGGCATATATGGGGCAATCGAAGCCAAGGAAATAGATAATATCTCACTGAAAGAGTGAAATTTAAGAAAGAGAAGAGGGCTCAGGATGGAGTCCTGGAGAGCTCTGACATTACAGGTCAATAGGACAAGGGCTGGTACAAAGTGCAAGGAGTAGCCAGGGACAAGACAATCTTCCAGCTTTGTTCCATTCCTTCAACGGACCAATATTTATTCTTTGCCTACTGTGGACCACAACTATTGTAGGTGCTCAGAATATGGTGGCACATAAGCCAGCCAAGGTTTCTGACCCCATGAAGCTTACATTCTGTCGGAGCATACACACAACAAATAAGTAGGCAAATAAATAAGATAACTTCTGCGGTGCAGGTGCTGTGAAGAAAGAAAGACAAATGTTAGAGTATTATTAGGCCAACTGAATTAGGTTTACAAAGAGACAAGGGACATCAACATGCCTCATAACATGTAATTATAAACAAAATCTGTTTCTCCTTGAGTTGAATAATAGCAAATATGATTTGGTTTATAACACCAAAAACAGTGTGAGCAGAGACAAGAGTGGGCGATACCTTCACTAACTGGAGGTAAAGGCAACATTTATGATGCTAGACTGGTGCTAATTCCATGAGGAAAAGAAAGTAAGCTGTCGAGGGCAGTTCAAAGCATTTATCAGGGCTCTCTGGATACTACTAACTCCACAGGATATTTCTACCATATCACAAGAACTGCGGGCTTTTTCAGATTGATGTTAACATGTTTTCTATCAAATATTTTCTAAGAGAAGCAAATATATTCTCTGTGTCATCTACAGTTGTGCTCCATATAATTAAGATGTGTGACAACTGTCTATATGTATGTGTTCCAAGAAGGCAGTCTGCCAGGCAATGCAAGAAAGAAAATGTCATTTATTCTATACTCTGACCATACCCCTCCTCCCCAATTGACTGTTTCTGTCCCTACTCCAGAGAAGGCCATTCAGTTCACAGAAGAACCTGCAGTTCCAGGGAGAGGAAGATGTGGCTTTATTTAACTAATTAGCCTGCAAGATCTCCTTTAGTGGAGCAAGTTCGCAGAACTTTTCCAATGACCACGAAGCATTTCCAAATACCTCAAGCTAGGCAAGTACTTTTTTTTTTTTTGCAGGACAAAGTTTGTCTTCCTGGAGCCATCTTGCATGAGAGCTGAGTGTAGAGCAATAGAGTTCTTTTAGGAAGCCTATCCTAGACCACTACCTGAAAGTAGCTGGGGTTTGAATTCAAATCTGCACCTATTAAAATTATTTCACCTGTTTTCTTTAGAATTGGACCATTATAAACTTATCTGCCATTTAGACCCAAGCAATTTCAAATCTTTAATTTTCTTTACCTATTAAAAAGAGCTAACTAGTCATAACCTACACTTATTGTCTCAGAGGATTTTCACCTTCCTAGAGTAGATAACTGAGGTATAAGCAATTTTAGTGTTGGTCTGATCCAATATTGTTGCCTGTGCGGTAGAATATAAAATTCTATAAAATTGCTGCCAAGATATTAAGAAATACCTAGTCTTTATCAGAAATAACTAAACATTGAAAGGTACCTGGAGCTCACAAGGAAAACATGGATGGGGACATGCTAGGGTAAAAAATATTCCAACGATAGTCAAAGTCACTGACTCCTCTTGTCTCTTGTACAAATATCTTCCTCCACGTCAACACCCTCTCAGGTAGCAATGTTGGCTGGAGACTGAAACACTTAAGTAACACTAATTTAAGAAGTAATTTCTGTGACCTATATATGTCTTCTATTCAACATACATAGCTTTGAAATAATCTTAAATTATCTAATTGCCTGCCTCCCAGGAGGCTTGTTGGCTTCACAAACAGTATAAATTTTCTCACGTTCCTGAAATCCAAATTGGTCTTTTTCTTTACTATCTCAGAAACTCAAAGGAATGTGAACAATGAACTGAAATCCTAAGTACCAGACGCTGAAAGTTTTCCATTTCACCTAAGACCAAATCTGCATGTCCCCGGGGGGTGGGGGTGGGTGTGGGGGGGAGAGCAATAGGAAAAGAATGAAGTTCGCCATCAGCCTTCCTTTTTCCATCTCCCCACGATTGACAGCTCCCAACCAGCTCCTGTGAATATACACTGTCATCCTACCCCAACTAAGAGAAACCCATGGCCTAGAACTGTTTTATATCTCATTCCTATGGACCCTAAGTCACCAAGTGGTGAATGTCGTCAACTCAACCTCGTCCCAGTAGAAGAGAGAGAGAAACCCACTATGAAACACAGAGGTTATTTCTATTTGTTTTATGACCCACTAATTAATTTCAAGCAAGGTTAGAAGGGGACCATATCAAGCAAAGCAGAACACTTAGGAGCAGCTAGGAGTCCAAACAAGGAGTTTACCTTGTGTGTGACTGGCTGAGTTGGGAACGAGACCAACAAGCCAGATGCCTCTTATTACATCATCTAGATCACCTCAAAATTACCTATTTAAATAGATCGATATTCTACAGGGCAGCGATGATAAAATTATAAACAACTGGGTCACTATATGCAGTTCTCTCACTTCAGAGATCAGTCCACAGGATAAACAACAAGGAGCGAGGGGATCCCACTGCCCTACACTCTCTCCCCCACACTGCCTGAATAGGGCTCTTTCCCTCTCCTCAGGTGTGAAATTCTACCAAATCAAGATTCATTTGGGTTAACAAGCCCATTATGAAAGGTAAATAACTCTAAGAGAATTAGTTTAACAATTAAGTCCTTTATGGAGAATGCACGGGCTGCTTTAAATTACTTCCCTCCTAAACTCCAGTTGAGATATCCCCAGAGTAATGAGCACTTTAATAGCAGAGACTTAGAAAACAGAAGAGCAATTTTGGAATATGAGGAGAAGGGCTTTAGGTAAAGACATGCTTAGGTAGACTGAAACGTGGACCATCAGAGCAGACAGACAGACAGACCCGCGATGCAGTCAAGAGAGAGCAGGGGTGAAGAAAGAGAAGTCTGAAGGCCTTGAACACAGCAGAGAAATACTTCAAAAATGTGTCCTGGATGAGGCATGCTCCCAGTTTTCCATGTAATGTTGCCTCTTGACTACTCAGATAGGAGAGGATAAGGGTATAACAGTCTGTCCCAAAAGAGAAAAGTCAAAAGCAGCCTTAACCGCTTCACATTTCATAGAAACAGATCATCTCAAAATTCAATTATGTGATGAAAAAAAACTCCATATAGCCTTACAATCCAAAATTTGATAACAGCTAAAAGAAATGAAGTCTTTTTCTGATATTTTTCAAAAGCCTTATTGACTTAAAAGAAAAATGTATGTCAAATGCACTATCAGTTCGTGGAGGTGGGTTGTCAACTGTGGGAGTCAAATGTGGGGCACTGTTATAATTCCCTCATGCTTCCGTTTCTCAGACCATTATTCTAGTCAGCCAACGCCAGGGACGAACATATTTTCACTCAGATACAAACCATCTTTCCTTGAATATTCTAGGGGTTTCAGAGGCCTCCGGAGAAGTCGGATACCGAGTATAGAGGCGCCTTAAGAAAACCAGTTTCTACCAGACTCAAGAGTCTGATGAAAGCATCTTAACTCTATTACTTATTGTGCAGGACACCAAATAGATGATTTGTAAAACGCTTGTGGCCACAGCTGCTCGAAGAATCCCAAACCTGGCTGGAGGGAACAGCCCAGTGACACCCTGCAGCGTGTGACTCGGTGGGCCACAGAGGACTCCAGGGATCTCTGTTTTCACACCAGCTCTGCCCTCCCAGCCTTGCCATGTAACCCCGGGCAGGCTTTTAACTTGTTCCAGCTGTACTTCTTTCCACAGTCTGTGGGTTAATCAGCAGCCCTTGGGAGGAAAACCTAATTTAAATGATTTGTAAACAAGAGTTTTATGGAGTACAATTAATAATAAATAGCAAGGCGTTAAGCCCTCCATAGCGCAAGTGAATCAGTTCCCGAGCACTCTGCGTCCTCCATCGGCTGCAATCATCTGGCAGTTTTTATAGAATGCTCACATCTGCTGTCAGACCAAACCTTCCCAGCCCTGCTCAGTTGGAAAATCTGAGGACTTTAAAATTAGCACCTGAACCCATACCCTGAGCCCACCTAACAGGTAAGGCCTGGAACTAACTTTCTTTTAGGGCCTGTGGACAGTGGCCATGTCCTGCTTCTGGGAACGTTAGCCCCAGAGCCAAGGAGAGCCAGACCCAGCAAGCCGACTGGAATCCCCTACTCATACCAAGGGAGATCTGAAAACAGTTCCAAAGCTGATGTTTTAGGGCTTGAGGCAGGAATTTATTCTGTAGTGTCCTGGGAAAGCCTTGGAAACATATTCGAAAGCCAATATCGCCTTCAGCATAGTGTGCCCAATATAGCAGACTCAGCCCTCAACCCACGACCTTGACCTAAACCTTAATCTATGCCAGTCTTTCATCTACCTTCACCAGTCTCCAGCTTTGGTGCTGGGCCCTTGCTCCTTCTAATATCCCTATCTTTTCAGCATGTAGCACCTGAAGAAAGAAACGAACAGTAAAAGCAACAGTCCGTAGCTGTTATGGCCTACCCAGATTATCCCACTGAGATCCAGGAGCCTTGATTTCGATCAGTCAAGTCTGCTCAATCTGAATGCTCATCCATATCAATAGCAGAGCTTGTGGTTATTATTATTTATGCTGTTGCTGCTTGTAACCAAGACTTTATGGAAGGATGAAGATATTTGTTTAAAGATGCTTTACTCATACCATGAAATGAAAACTCTATGCAATTTATTGGAGAGCTAACTTGAGTATACTCACATGCGACTACTATAGCGGGACGACTAGAGTACACATGCAGCTCTTCTCACTAAAAGGTTAATGAAAATCCTTTACCAGGTGTGAAAAAGTCACCTCTGTTCTAATCCAGCCTAGTTTCCTCTCTTTGTTCCTCTTTGCAACATGCAGGCCCTGCTAAACCCCTTTTAAGGGCCCCATGCTGTGCATATTGGTTCCAGCGTAGGCTGAAACAATGTTTACTTTTATCACATACTCATTCACAGTCTCTTCATAAAAATTGCTCTGAGTTAAATACTGGCTTTAATAATTGTATTTCTAGAAAGCCCTTACTTCCCTCAACACCCTCTGAAGAGTATCTGCCAGTAATTGGTCCTCATGTTGTTTCTGTGATGCTCACTTTAGTAGAGAAAACAGCTTCTGGAATGGGGTTACAAACCAAAAATGTACTTGCTCACTTTGTGGAAATATGGGCACGATTTCATCTCTACAGCACCATTAATATCCATTCCAATTCTCCCTCGGGCTCACTTCAACAATAAAACCAATTTTCCAGCTTCTCCCTGGAAGGAGCTTGTCCACACATCCAAGCACCCCAACTTTTGTGGCTGCCATCCAACAGAAACATAGTAAATAAAAAAGCAATTTTCACATGGGCACGCGTGCACCCTATGCAGCTATTTCCCCTGGGCTCAGTACAGAGGGGTAGCCACACTGCATCACATCACCTGTGAATTTTCTGTGAACTTTGGACTTGGGTGTGATAGACTACTTACTGGTCTCTCCTAGAAGGTTCAGTTTTTGACGTTGTAGTTCCTGCCCAAGTTCATTCCTTCCTTGAGGAAGTTCAACGCATGGATTATTAGCAATTAAGGACTTTTAGAAATAGCCCTGATTGCGCCTGGGTGGCTCAGTCATTAAGTGTCTGCCTTCGGCTCAGGTCATGATCCCGGGGTCCTGGGTCGAGCCCCGCATCGGGCTCCTTGCTCAGCGGGAAGCTCCCTTCTCCCTCCCCCACGCCCCCTGCTTGTGCTCCCTCTCTCGCTGTGTCTCTCTCTGTCAAATAAATAAATAACATCTTAAAAAAGAAAAAAAAAGAAAAAAGAGAAATAGCCCAGATTGTTCAGAATTAAAAGCAGCTGTAGGGGTGCCTGGGTGGCTCAGTCAGTTGAGCGTCTGACTCTTGATCTCAGCTCAGGTCTTGATATCAGCATCATGAGTTCAAGCTCTGCATTGGGGTCCACGCTGGGCATGGAGCCTACTTTAAAAAAATAAAAAATAAAATAATAAAATAAAAGCAGCTGTAATCGAAACCTCACAGATACTTACCTCACTCAAGGTTTCTTTCCTTCTTTCTTTCTGCCCCAGGCTGTTATACCATTTTCTCATCTTCCTTTAACCCCTAAGCTTCTTATTTGCTCTCCAGCAGAAAAATACTTTTTCCCGTGTCTACCTCGCTGGCTTTAGGTGAAACACACTGATATCATAGCTGCCTACCATCAACGAGCGCAAGTCGCCCTCAGCTCTTAGCAATTCTAGCCTCCCTGATGCCTGTCCCTGGAGACTTGATTCATCATTCTTGCTTCAGGTCAAAACTGCTCAAGTTATAACTTCCTTCCGTTCCTCAAGCCTCCCTTAACTCTAGCCCTTGGAAACTCTCACTCCCTCCCTGGCTAGTTTGTACTAAATTCATGAAAAGTATTTTAGATTTCCTGCCCTTCTATCCTAATATTTGCCTGAACTAGAAAGAAAAATAGTCTGTACAGTGCCTAGAAAGAGTACACGGAGCGGGGGGTATTTATAAACAGGTTGTTAGCCTCGTTCAGGAAAGAGCCGGTGAGCCTGGTTTGGTATTTTCCATTCATTTGTATTACTTGAGAACTCCAAGCTATCATGCCCTTAAGACTCCAGGCATTTGAATTATGCTCTTTGTGGTTGTTTTCTGGTTGTTCTTATTCCCATTTACCAAGAAGTTTCTGAATGTGACTTGCTTACATAGCTCTTCCCACACTGAGTAGATCAGCTGACACAAGGATACCGATTTGCTTGGAAGCTAAATTTCTCATTATAAATTTATGCCTGACTCTGGTTTGTTCATCACTCTCATACGAGTCTGGTTAATGTAGCTCATCCCCTAGAACATCACTTTTAAAAAGTACAAACATTCAAGTTTTTGAACATGAAATATTTTGGCTCCAACCTCACTTTTTGAGACAGAATAGAAACCAAGGTTAAATGCTCAATTTCACTATATTCCTGGGAGTTCCTTCACTCACAGCTGGGCCCCGGTGTTCTTTATGTCTCATTTTTAACTCCAATTCCACAAAATTATACACATGCACACACAAACGAGTTTTCTATTACTTTCCTTGGAACTTGTGACTGAAATCATCTTTGAATTAATCCATTTAGAATTCTTCATTTATAGCTAGTATTCACATTTTTTAAGTCCTGGGTTATTTTACCTTGCCAGGAGTTTGATAAAATTGCAAAAGTCTCGGTTTCTTCACAAAGTCTAACAAGTCCCCCCAGTTTTAAGCCAAAACCTCTTCTGAGGAGCCCATTAACATATTTAGGAGAAATCAATGCAATGTTTCCTGCTAACAAGCATAATATATTTCTAATTACTTCTTTTTCCTTAAATCTCCTGTCTTTCCAGATTATTGCTTAAAAACCCTCTTTAAGACATCACAAATTAAGAGCTTGACCTACCTTGGCAGGCATCATTATATTTGGCTTTTCTTTCCTAGCTGTGGATTTTTTTCTGATCCTACTACATTTATTGATTTCTTTCCACAAAGAGTCTTCTGGTGATCTTTAGTTCATAAACATTTGAGCCCTTTGTGGACTTTTAGGAATTGCCAAAACTGGAGATTGTTATGCTTGTATAATTCGTGTTTGACTATTCCAACCTTGACTTTATTTTTAAATACTTCATTTTTCTCCCTCCTCTCTGTTCTTGTCGTTCTAGTCTGCTCTGTGCAGTAAGAGGCAGGCTTAGGGGTCTGAGTCGTAAACTTGCCTTTAGAGAGAAATAACTACAGATACGGTACCATGCCTGAACCATTTTCCCTATGGATACACATACACCCCCGCACACAATGGAAGGGGAAGGGTGGTAGAGAAGTCCCTGAAGGTAGCGCCACTGGCATCCAGCTTTTAAGAAGGCTGTTTTTACCATATTCGTGTAGAGCACATCAAGTTCTCACAAATTGTCTCTGATGTTTTCTCCGTAATGCAGCCAGAGTGATCTTTTCCAAAGCACAGCTCTGGCCTTGCAATACAATGATGATTCAAATCCTGACTCCCCTTTCTACATAAAGTGAAACTCTGAGAGAGGCACAAGCTCTTCCATATCTGGCCTCTCCCTTTCTCAAGGCCCCTTCCTTTCTCAGGAGCCCCTTCTCCCAGAGTCTGCTTATTCCATAAATTCAAACTCCAACAAGTTACTCAAGTTCCCAAATGGGCCTATGCCTTTGCACTTACTGGTCCCTGTGAATACAATTCCCCTTCCTTCATTTCACCCTGAAAATGTATTCATTTGTAAATATCAGATATTCATTTTAAAGCACATTTTTCCCAACCTCTAACAGTCTCTGTTCAATTCCCTCAGTGATCAAAAGCATTCACTACGAAGGTCACTGGCAAAGATTATGAATGTGGTCAAGCAGCAAAGTGTGTCCAAGGAGTCTAGGTGACACACGATCCAATACTAACCCCGTGTTGTCATAAGTGGAGGAGTGCAATGCACTATGGTCGACACACTAACACGTCTCTCACGTGCACACCCATGTACTTTCCAGGCAAGGGGTTCAGAGTTGTCTGTAAGCTGACATCAACGTGCAAAGTGTTCAAGGCATAGTATTCGTCCAAGGAGGGTTCCCAACTTAGCCGAACCTCTCAACTTGCAAAGGGATATTTGCCTGGCAAACTCCAAGTTAAAAGGTTTTCAACGGTCTGATTCTCCGGGGGTCTAGATATAAAGAGGATCAAGAATAAAGGGGGACTTCTTGGAATTCCTTTCAAGCAGTCAAAAATCAAGTGGTCAGAAATTTTGCTCAAAATCTTTTGCCTTGCCCCACTCTCGGATTCAAGCTTGACTATAAGCTTTTTTTTAAAACCTGTTTATTACGGAACAATAATACGATCTTCAGAAGCAACAGTGTTGGTTCTATCTTTGACTTTGACAGAACTAATAGTATGCTTGTGTATTATATTCCATGTATATTTATTGACAAAATACATGAAATACCTCATTACCACTTTCTGGTCTATAAATATAGTTGAACAGTGCCACAGATACTTATGCTTCTAAGCATAATGCAGACATTCTGATAAATACTATTAACTGGAAAAGAACACCAACAAAGGCAAAATAAGCTAAACTCAAATTTTTCTTTACTATTTCAAATGTATTTTTGTCCATGGGCATTTAGCATAACTTATTCAGTATGTATTGTATCACTTAAGAGTTTATTAAATTAGTTAGGCTTTCCTTAAGTATTCATGGCATTTTACCCCAGAATGGGGTATTATCAAAACATTCTTCCTTTTCTTTCTTATTAAAAATTATCATGCTTAAATAACTTGATTGCAAAAATTACTTGCCTGTTTTAAATAATTATTTGGAGACCTTTAATATAAATTAGTTAAGTAAATACAATTAGCTATTAGAACATTATAAAGGTAGGTTTTGCAAATCTCCAGGGGGAATATGTCTGACTTTTAGAAAGTGATATTTGCAAAATAACTCCCTGATCCACTGAAATATAATAAGTACATAATTGAATTAGATAGATTAAAGGGTCAGTTGTGAAAACAGAGGAATTTCTCTAGGCATTTCAACGAAGAAGGAATTTAATACAGGGAAATAGTGCTTACAGAACTGATGGAAGGGCTGAGGGGAAAAGACTGCTGGGTTTTAGGAAATTAGGAAGCTGTGGACAATTGAGGACATTGCCGTGAATGAACTCAGCTGACATGAGCACTGAAGCTGAGATCTGCCACCTGCCCACCATTGTCAGGTACTAAAAATGGCCTCTCTTCCACTTCCCAAATATCATGCCAGTGCTTCACTGTCAGAATCCAATCTAGAACGCTATTACACAGGGCTTATTACTGTTGATAGCAAAAGGCTCAGAAACAAATACATAACTTGTCCTTTGAGCAAGTCTGAGAAAGTGTTGACTAATAAAATACCATTTTTTTGTTTGTGTTTGCTTTTTAATGTACAGATGTGGTGGTTATTATTATTTTTTTTATGGCTACAAATCCTTTGACACTTCTCCCATCAAGAGATGTGGTCTCTGTCCTCTGCCTCCCCTAGATTCTTAGGGCACTTGCAGCTGCTCTGAGGATAGAATTTAAAAGAAGTAAAGACATGTGACTTGTGCCATTGGGCGGTAAAGACCAAGGACCTTCTGCCTGGCTCTCCTGGAACGCTGTCTCAAGGCTCTCCCTCTAAGAACCCAGCCAGAGCGCTGAGAGAAGCTGTAGAGATGGTCCCAGCCAAGTCCAGCTTTGAGTCACCCCGGCCTAGCCATCAGACAAGCAAGTAACAAAGCCTCTAGATACTTGTCCCCATGGTTCCACTCACCCTGGGCGACACGAAGACTGACATATTGTAGCGCAGAGACAGGCCATCCCTGTGGTGTCTTGTCTGAATTTCTGACCCACAGAATCTGTAAGCTTTATAAAATAGCTGCTTTACACTACCAAGTTTGAGGTAATTTATTGCTCAGCAGTAGTTACTTGAACAACTTGTGAAGACATGAGAAGTAAGAAACGATAATGAAGTGGATGGAGACTTAAGAGACAGTGGTATTCAACTTGAGTATGCAAATCTGCAAGTTGCCCCAGCAGACCACCAGGTGAGATTTATCCACAAAGCTATGCAATTCGGCTTATAATCATCTGCTATAAATCTGTAGGATTTGTCTTTCTCCATTTTATTCCCTCTCAGTTATGTGATCTTAAGTCTGGAGTCTGAAACTTCAGAGGGAAAACATCTGGTAGGTCTGGGTCCTCCTTACCATTCCCCTATCGTCATGCAAATTACACAGATGTAGTGCAATGGGTCTTTCAGAAGTTGCAATTTTCAAAGACACTGTGCAATTTTACCACATTAATTAACTTTCATCCACACACTCCCAGAGGAAAAGAAGGAACAAAAATTCCAATTACCAAATCCATTTGCTAAGGAGACTGAGTTCCCTGTAAGTGGAGCCTATCATGATTTTCTAAACCTTTCCCTTGAGTTTGGCAATCCACAGTTACAGAACATTCTTATGGCTAAGTTTCTCTTCTGTTGCTCCCTCTCACTTTTTATCCAGATGTTCTCTTTGATTTTTAGCTTTTTGTTCATTTTGCTCTGCTATCAAGAGTGATAGTTATTATAAGCTCTTCTGTGGGGTTGTATGTTATCAAGCACCTTGGGGATTAGATCTACTCATTATTCTGTTCTGAACTCATTATCATCACTTTCTCTACATTTTTGAGTGTCCAGTGTGTATAAAACCATAGCTCAGTCCTAGGGCAAGCGAAAAAAGTACTGGAAGATATGGTTCCTTGTTACAAAGCACTTATTTTCTGATGGAGATAGGAATAAAACAGAATGGATTTTTAAATGAAAAATAAGAAAGGAAATCAAATTTGCTGTAATTTGGAAACAGTAAGAATAGTTTTATAACTTGGCCAGGCTCAGCTGCACAGTTAGAACTGTGGTGTCAATGACTGGCCCAAGAGGGATTGGGCTTGGGTTCCCCATGTCTTTCTTCCCACTTTACTGAGTAATTAATGCATGCCAAGTAGTATGCTAATCAGTTTACAGTTTTATTTAGCTGACTCAGAGATTAGATTGCCACTTACAATGTTGGACAATGATCCAATAGATCAAATTAAGACAAATTTGAGGGTTTGTTCAAGACAAGGGAGGTTCAAAGGTGACCAAGTGTGGAGTGGCAGTGCCAGAGTTATAGGCAATCAATCCACGAAAAGCAGAATCCTAGTCAAGTCTTTCATATACTGGCCACTTCCCATGTAATAGAAACTGTGCTAAACCTGGAGATAAAGAATGGTTAAGCCCTCGTCTGTCTACAACCAGTATATATATCACAGGAGAAGAATACATAAGGCCAAGTGGAGGCACAGAGAAAAGTCTGACCCCAGAGGGGAAGTAAGTAAGGCAGGTATATAAGATATCCAAGGACCCAAGCAACTGGGTTCCAGTTTGGGATGGCGCTTTATTCCCCAAAAGTAAACAAGCCAATCGAAAAACAAAAGACATACTGATACAAACACAGATGAATATCAAAACAGTATGTTTGACAAAATAAGAAAGACCTAAATGAGTACATGCTCTATGATTCCATTATAAGAAGTTTGAGAATAGGCAAATCTAATCTATAGTGAAGGAAATCATAACAGTAGTAGCTTCTGCAGGGTATTGACTGGAACGAAGCACAAAGGAATTTCCTAGGGTGATGGGACATTCTATATCCTGTTTGAGTGTTGGTTACAAGATAGTATGCATTTGTCAAAACTTATTAAATTGTGAACTCAAGATCTTCTCAGTATTTTAGTCTGCTTTATGCTTGCCTTCTCAGCTTCTCAGCTTCCCAGTCCCGGGCACTCTACCTCAGCAGATTCCTCAAAGGCGAGAACAGTAGAGAATAGTTGGTTCATCTTAGTACACTTCCCTGCTCTCCAGTAACTGGGACCTTTAAGTCCCAAGGACAAGACAGCTCAGCAGTACCAGCAAACAATTCACTTTGTATGATTATCATTTTTATTTTACTGCTTCTCTTTTGCCTTATCAATATATAAGCTAGTCCATTCCATCCAGAAGTCGAGGTCTAAAGTAATTTTTTTAATAAAGTGTTTTGCCGACTGAGAAGCCATATGGAGTAAGATAAAACTGAATCTCTTCCTCTTCACAATGCACACCTGTGTGAATATCAAGTGGATCAGAATAAGAAACCACAAACATAGAGGAAAAAACATGCAAGCATTTTTATAAGCCATGGGTGGATAAAAATTCCTCCAATTCAAAATCTCAAAGCCGATCAGAAACAACTTGATATGTGGGATTACATAAAAATTAAAAACAAAAATGTAGGCATCATAAAATACTATACACAAAGTAAAAATATCAATGAGCTTTCTCTCCATGCTGCTAACACTTCCACAAACATGGTGGATCTTCTCAAAACTTGCTGGACTGTCTATAAAAAGGATAGCAAGCACCAACCTCACAAAGTGACACAGTGCATGAAAGGCAAAAATTCTCTCTATGCCCAAGAAAAATGTACAAGGACAGGGAACAAAGTGGTTATGGTGGACAGGCTAAGCCAATTTTCTGGGAAGACGCTAAAACTACAAAGAAGATGGTGCTGAGGCTTGAATGTGTTGAGTACAGACACAGATTGAAGAGAATGCTGGCTATTAAAAGATGCAAACATTTTAAACTGGAAGAAGGTAAGAGAAAGGGCCAGTGATCCAATTCTAAGCTTCATCTTCTGTTTTATTATTAAGACAATAAAAGCTTAAAGTTATGTTCACTTCAAAAATAAGTAAACAAATGACAAACTGAGAAAAATGTTTGCAACTTACAGCACAGGGTTTTGATATCCCTAATATTTAAAACACTCCTCATAATTGAGAAGAAAATGATCAAGTACCTAATACAAAAATTGGCAAAAGACAGGAAGAGAGAGCACCGAAAAAAAGAAGTTAAGATGCATGTGAGGGGGTTGTGTGTGTGTGTAATGCTCATTTCTCGTTCATAATTAGGGAAACAGAAATCTTAAACTATATTCTGTAGACTTAATTTTAGTACTAACATTAGTGTTTCTATTTTTAAACTATTACCGGTATATTGTAGGATAAAGTGAGCAAGTAATTGTGTTAATGTCAGTGGCAACAAGGATTGTCAGACTTCAGGTGAAAAAAGAGTTCAAGAAGTAAAAAATCCTACATTTTAAAACTGAATTAGAACTATTAATGTAAAGTTCTTTTCTCTCTCCTGTTTAAAAATACATATTGACAAGTTTTGCCTACCGTGTGCCAGGAAGCATTGGCAAGTCAGGAGCGATGAGCACCCCTAGAATCCAGAATACAATCTCTGATTCCCATTTCTTCCGAAAAGGAAGGGGAGTTCTTCGGGAAAATGTTTGAACTCAAGTCCACCATACATCATACCCTTTTTGACCTAGCCAATGAATGGCCATTTTTCCTGTCCAGAATAATTATAGCTCACAAAGCCATGAAGAATGGTAGAGTTAGAAATTCGTCATTTTGCAAGGTCTAATGAAAAAAATTTTCCAAGCTATTGTCATGAATGTACACTAACATGATTTGGAGAAGAGCGGAAGTGGTCAAGAATCATTCAGCATTACCAAACACAAGAAAACCAGACAGACATTCTATGCCTCCACGTGTGACTCAAATACGCATCTATGAAGTTTAGAAAAAAATGTACTGTGCTCTAATCAAGCCTTAGAGAAAGGCCATTCTTCAGTGTTGCAGAGCATGAGGGCACAAGTAAGATTATGCCACAAGAAGCAACTCCAGCATACAGGAGATTCTACCGGACAGTTGGGCCAATTTCTCCAAGTCAATAGCACGTGAGAAAGAAAAGGAAGGAAGGACTATTGTAGACTAAATATTTAAGAAGATGCTTAAGAGACAGAGCAACTATAGGCAGTGAGTGGACCTTATGTAGGAAAATCAACTCTAAATACATATTTTTTATACCATTAAAGAAATTTTAACAAAATCTTGAGGTTGGGTAGTTTATAGTTCTGAATAATTCATTTACAGGAGGCCGAAAACAGGTTTACAAGTAACTCTTGTTAGGGTGTGAAGCATGATCATCTTTTATATCATAGTCCCATTAAATAATTCATCTCTAGTAACTCTTTTATCCATAAATCACTGTATAAGAATGGGAAAACCTTTCTCCATCTAAAAAAAGGGGCTGTGAGGTATGCTCACCTTTCAACCAAAAACAAAACAAAACCTGGCAGTTCTCAATGGATGGCATCAGAACCCTGGGATTACATGGAATAGTCCCCAAGGATGGTCGGATGTGAGTCTCTGCAGATGGTTGCACAGGATGACACTTGATAAAACATCAGTTTTCTGCTAAGCTGCACGGCATCTCTGGTGCTTCAAACATATTGTTTATCTCTTCGAGAGGAGCAGGTTTGAAAGGTTAAGAACTGAACAAGGGTCATTGCTGAGCAAACAGAGCAGATGGCCCATCTATGATGGTCTCCCTTCGCTTCATGAGAGACTGCTCTAATCCCAAGCAGACCAGATGCCAATTAAAAGAGGTCTTGGCTGAGGGACCTGTCCTTCCCTGTGACACAGAATCAGTGTATCCTTTTTTCTCAGACTCTGCCCACTGCCCTGCTCCATCACTGACCTCTCCAGAAATGAAGAGGCCCCTCAAGGCCAGTTCTGTGGAATAACCCACAGATACCAACTAGTGAGTGTCTGGATTTCTCCCAAACTTTTCACCCAAGTTCCAGGCTACATTTTATTTTCAGACCCTTTCTTGCTTCATCACTAACAAAGAAATGTGTCCATGCTTTGTAAAGAACTTCAAAGACAAGAGTTAAACATAAGAGAATTGTTTGTGGACTTCCTCCTGCCACAGAAATGGGCTTTATTAACTACTCTTTCTAAACACATTTTAGGTGAATATAATCCATTTAAGTTTTCAAAAAACAGGTGTAAAAGATATGATTAGCAGGCGTGTTTTAACTTTCAAAGTTCAGGTTCCTGAGCCCCGGCGTTGTTTAAGAAAAGCAATAATAGGAGTCTGAAGACAACCATCAAGATCAAATGTCTAGAAATCTCGGGGGAATCAAAGTTTTCTCTTATAAAGGAACTTAAAATATTCTGATCCTCTGTATAAAAAGTTTTTTAACTTAGTATTAAGAATTAGGTCTTTAACTTCTTTTTCCTGTACTTCATAACAGCTTTCAACATGATCTCCCTTCCTCCAGACTTGCCTCCCTGCACTTCATCTTCCACACGCCTCCAGCATATCCTTGCTAAAACTCAGATTTGATCAGGTCACTGACTCTTCTGTTCCAGAATCCCTTCGTAGCTCAGGACTCATGCCTTCCGATGAAAGCAAACACATTCATCTCCTTTACCCCTAGATCCCATCCGTGTGCTATGCTCCTGCTGTTCTGCAGGGTTCCCTAGTCCTGAACCCTTGCATACCTCTGCTCTTGCTCTTTCTTCTGTTATATATGCTCCTTTCTTCCTTTTCATCCTGGCAGGATCCAACTCCTGTCAAAATCTAGTTTAAATGCCACCTTATCTGTGAAGCTTTTCTTGACTCATCCAGATAGAATTAAATCACACTTTCTGGGTTTTTATACCTTAATGTAGAGTGAACAGATGGAAGGGAAAGCTTTAGAGCCAGAAAGATCTTATTTCCATTCCTGATTCCTCTGCCCACTGTGACCTTGGGCAAAACACTGAAGATCGCTGAGCCTCATATTTCTCATCCATGAAGTGGGTATAATAATATTAACATATCAGGGTGAACTGTGATCATATATACAAAATGCTTTGCCATAGGTCTTGGCTACATAGTAAAAACTCGAAGGAAGGTATTTACCTTGCTTTTATCATCTCATTATTATTTGCTCATTTATCACAATCTGATTGATATTACAGATAATGGAATGCCTGCCTAACCCACTAGGTTTTCAGTCATTAAAGGCAGGTATGTGATATTCATATTGTCATCCATGGTGCCTAGCACAGAACCTGACTCATTGATGGTGCCAGTTTATTGCTTATTGAGTAAAAGTCCACCTGCATCTGATACAATGATTTCCTGAGCTTTGCTGAATGTTCCACTGTATCACAACTGTTGATTCATATGCACCAAAACATGTGTGTTACTTTAACAAGATAAATATATACAGTGCTATAAATTGTCCTTTTTAGAACTCTGCACATACTCATCCCTGAAAAAAAGTAGCAGGACAGGGACTATCTCTTTTTGCCTTCTTTTTATCCATAAGTGTAAAATTAACATGACGCTGTAAGGCTTACAGATATAATATATAAATTCACCTCTAACCTGTATTTCCACCAACATAGCTGCCGGAGATAGCTTGGGCTGAAATTGCACTAAAACTCCTGAATGATTCAGTTCACTCAGTTCAACTGCTATTTCAGTATGTGCTATGCCCAGTTCATTGGGAAAGCAGTGTGGAACAAGACAACATAAAAAGCTTTCTTTCTAGTTCAATTAAAATAAACAATGACATGTGCCCTACTGAAATAACAACTGAACAATAGCATTAAATCCACCCCAGATATCCAAATGGGAAAAGAACGCATGATGCAATTGTCTCAGTCTGACCAGATCACGTCTGTCCCCAGCCTTCAGTCCCCAGGAGAGGCACGCCTGTGCCGCCACCAGTGTGAGCCTTTGGCTGTGTCACTGCCCAGCTAAAATTCTTCCACGGTTGCCCACTTCTGGCCTGCAGCAGATAGTCCAAACCTTGAGGCTGGCACAAAAAGCTTTGGAGAAGTGAGACCACACCTATTTTCCCAGTCTTGCTTCCCTTCCCTTCTTCATACTTCCTATGCTCAGTGACATGAAAATTATCTCCTCGGACTTCCAATTTCAACTCCCAACAGATTGAAGAGCCTAGAAGGCATCATTCCTTTCCTTGTAACAAGTAAAACCTGAAAAAAAAACCCTGAAAATTACTTTTCTTGGAATCATCAGAGAACTGAGGTACTATTCAGGGCAAGCAGGAAGGTAGAGAAATAGATAAACACGGCCAAGACCTTATCTGGAGCAGAAGCCCACTGGAGCCATAAACTGGTGGGATCACTTACATGGCAATAATAGTTAAATGGTAATTTTGATGAGCTCCTGGAGGCTGAGGGTGGGCTAGCTGGAGAGTGAGAAATTCCTGAAGGCTGCAGTCTTGGGAGTTGGGGGACATACTTTCATGGGTTTTACCACCAAGAAACTCAGCAGGTTCTCATGGTGAAGATCTGAGAAAGATCCCCTCAAGGGCTCTGGCGGGGGGAGGGAAAGACTAATTATTGTGATATATGGGCAGAGATTTCTCCATAATAAAGGCCCGTACTCCAGGAGAAAAGAGTTTTCCGGAACCTTTTCCCTATAAGAAAGGGCATTCCTCCCACTACAGCCTCCTCTAGCCTTCCGGTCTCATCTAAGAAGATGAAAACATAGTGAACAGGGGTCTAGGTCTCAAGGAAATAGACTGAGAACACTGCAGCCAGGCAAAGAAGTAGAAGGTGGGGGCTTGGCGGGGGAAAGCTATACTACTGGAAAGACACAAAAGTTACAGCCCTAAGACACAGGCTGTATAAAACAGAGATTTAATCAAAGGATTATAGAGTGTTCCCCCTCCCCATAACATCACCAGACCAAGACTTCAGTATAGTAACAATGGACTTCAGGTGAAAGAGCAACAAGACACAAACTCTGTAAGGAAAAGTACTTAGGGAAGTCCAAGGTCAAACAGGGAGACAAAAACACAAACACTAGAGAGATTTGAAACCTCTAGCACCTATAGCTAAAGCAAATATTAAACCCAACCAAACTCCTAACCAGCTTACATAAATCCTCATACTAAATACCTATATACTTTAGTTCCTATTACACGATAAAACACATCTGGCTTTCAACAACAACAACAAATTAAGACATGCAAGAGAAAAAAAACAGTCTGAAGAGGTAAAAAAAAAAAAAAATCATCAGAACCAGAACTACGTATGGCATGAATTTGGGGATTATCAGAAAAGGAATTTAAAATAACTGTGATTCATATGTTAAGGACTTTAATGGAAAAGGTAGGCAACATGCAAGAACACATGGGTAATATAAGCAAAAGAAGGAAAATCCAAGAAAGAATCAAAAGGCGATGCTAGGAATCAAAAAAAGTATAACAGAAATAAAGAAATGCATTTGATAAGCTTATCCATAGATTTGACACAACTATGGAAAGAATCTGATTTTGTAGATAGGTCAAAAGAAATTACCAACTGAAATGCAAAGAGAAAGAAGAGTTTAAAAAACTGAATGAACCATGCAGGAACTGTGGGATAATTTCAAAAGGTGTAACATACACATAATTGGACTGAGAAGGGGAAAAAATGGAGAACCTTCCGAGTACTTTTCAAAACTGATGACAGACTCCAAACCATAGGTCCAGGAAGTTCAACAAACACAAAGCAAAATAATTGCAAACCATGTCCCCCCATATGCACACATGTGCGTGTGTGCGTGCACACCGTCCCCAGGCATATCATATGAAAACTGCAGAAAACCAAAGACACTGAGAAAATCTTGAAACACGACAGAGGAAAAAAAGTAATGACTTACCAATAGAGGAGCAAGTATAAGGACAGTGGACTTTTCATCAGAAATTATATGATGAAGAAGAGAGTGCAGTGAAATATTTAAAGTGTGGAAAGAAAAAAAATCACCAACTTAGAATTTTATAGCAAGTAAAATTATCCTTTACAAGGGAATGAGAAATAAAGAACTCCTCAGACAACCAAAAATTGAGGGAATTGAGCATTTGCAGATTTGCCCTGAAATCCAAAAAGGATTTTATGCAAAAAGAAAACGATACAGGTCAGAAACTTGGATCTACCAAAAGACAAGAAGAGAATGAAGAAGGAATACATAATTTTACTTTTCTTATTCTTAACTGATCTAAACAATAACTGTATAAAGTCATAATAGTAACAACATAGTGGAGGACTATAACGTGAAATAAATGACAACAATATCACAAAGGGAGAAATTGGGATGACTCTGTTATAAAGTACCCATGCTACATGTGAAACACTACAGTATTATTTGAACATGGAATTAGATTGTTAAAAATGTATATGTAAACTCTAGGGCAATAAACAACTTAAAAAGAAGTATAATTGTAATGTTGAGAGAAGAGAGAATGGAATCATTAAATTGCTCAGTTAAGATTAGAGAAAAGAGGGAAGAAAGGGAAAAAATGAAAAGGGTAATGAATAGAAGACAGATGTAAACACAGTAGATATTAATGCAACTATATCAATAATCACCTTAAATGTGAATGATCTAAATACACCAATTAAAAATCAAGATTGTCAAAGTGGACAAACAACACAAAACCCAACTTTATGTTGCCTACAAGAAACCCACATTAAATATAAAGACAGATATAAGTTAAAAGTAAAAAGACTGAGAAAGTCATACCATGCTAACACTAAGTGAAAAAAGTTGGAGTAGGTATACTAATTTCTGACAAATCTACATTCAGAAAAAAGATTATCAGGGATAAAGAAAAGCATTATGTAATGATAAAGCGATCAATTCTCTAAGACGACCTAACAATACTAACATGTATGCATCTAACAAGAAAGGATCAAAACATATGAGGCAAAAACAGAACTGCAAGGAGAAATAGATAAATCCACTATTAGAGTCAGAGACTTCAGATGGTTAAGTGTCTGCCTTCGGCTCAGGTCATGATCCCAGGGTCCTGGGATCGAGTCCTGCATTGGGCTCCCTGCTCCTTGGGAGCCTGCTTCTCCCTCTGCCTCCCTCTCTCTCTCTCTCTCTCTCTCTCTCTCTCTGTCTCTGTCTCTCATGAATGAATAAATTAAAAAAATCTTAAAAAAAAAAGAGACTTCAAATACTTTTGTCAGTAATAGACAGATCAAGCAGGCAGACTATCAGTAAGCATATAGTTGACCTTAACATCACTATCATTTGACTTGCTTTAATTGACATTCAGAGAATATTCCATCCAAGAACAACAGAATACACATTCTTCTCCAGCTCATATCTATAAGTGCAGACCCCATTCTGGGCCATAAAACACTCGACAAAAATGCATAGAAACCATACAAAATATAATCTCAGACGACAATGGAATTAAACTAGAAATTAACAACAGAAAGATAGCAGGAAAAGTCCCCAAATATTTGGAAATTAAACAACAGACTTCTAGATAATACATGGGTCAAAGAATTCTTGAGAGAAATTTTTAAATATTTGAACTAGATGAAAATAAAAATACATATTATCAAAATATGTGGGATGTAGCAAAAGCAGTGCTTAAAAAGAAATTTATAACATTGAATACACATATTAGAATAGAATAAAGGTACAAAATCAATAATATAATCTTCCTTTTTAGGAAACCAGAGTAATTTAAGCATAAAGCAAGCAGAAACAAAATAATAAAAATTAGAGCAGGGCACCTGGGCGGCTCAGTCATTAAGTGTATGCCTTCGGCTCAGGTCATGATCCCAGGGTCCTGGGATCGAGCCCCGAATTGGGCTCTCTGCTCAGCAGGAGGCCTGCTTCTCCCTCTCCCCCTGCTTGTGTTTCCTCTCTTGCTGTCTCTCTCTGTCAAATAAATAAAATCTTTAACAACAACAACAAAAACAAATTAGAGCAGAAATCAATGAAATTTAAAACAGGCAAACAGGATACCTGGGTGGCTCAGTTGGTTAAGTGGCTGCCTTCAGCTCAGGTCATGATCCTGGAGTCTCGGGATCCAGTCCCATGTTGGGCTCCCTGATCAGCGGGGGGTCTGCTTCTCCCTCTGTTCCTCTCTCATGCTCTCTCTCTCAAATAAATAAATCTTAAAAAAAATAAATAAATAAAGCAGGCAAACAATATAGAAAAGCTATTTTTTAAACGATGACAAACGAAAAAAGGACACAAATTAACAATATCAGAAAGAAAAGAGTTTTCATTACTCTTGATCTCAAGGACATAAAAGGATAATAAAAGGAATATTATGAACAACCTCGTGCCCACAAATTGGATAACTTAGGTGAAATGGACCAATCTCTTGAAAGATACAAACTACTAAAACTCATGTGTACAGAAATAAATAACTTGAAAAAGCCCTATCTAGTAAAGAAATTGTCTCAATAATTAATAAACTTCCCAAAAAGGAAAGTACCAAGCCCAGATGGTTTTACTGGTGAATTCTACAAAACATTTAAGGAAGAAATAATACTCATTCTTCATAATCTGGTTCAGAAAATAAAAGCAGAAGGAAGACTTCCTAACTCATTCTATAAGGACAACATTGCCCTATTAACAAAATCAGAGAAGAACATTACCAAAAAAACAAAAAACAAAAACTACAGAGAATAATTCACATAAACATAGACACAAAATCCTCAATTAAATACTACTGGATTCAATTTGCTAATGTTTAAAAAGAACTAAACACTACAGCCAATGAAATTCATTCCAAGTATGCAAGAAAGATTCAACATTCAAAAATCAGTTAATGTAATCTATCATATCAACAGGCTAAAGAAAAATGTGATATTATCAATCAACACCCAAAAAGCACTTGACAAAATCTAACACTTATTTATGATTAAAAAAAAACAAACAAAACTGTCAGAAAACCAGGAATAGAAGAGAACTTTCTCAACTTGACAATGAACACCTAACAAAAACCTACATTCTGCATCATTTTTAATGGAGGAGAAGCTGAATGCTTCCTCCCTAAGATCAGGAAGAAGTCAAGGATGTCTTCTCATCATTCCCAATCAATACCTAATGGAAGCCCTAGCTAGTACAATATAACAAGAAAAGTATATAAAAGCTATATATGTTGGAAAGGAAGGAGTGAAACTATTATTTGACATAATTACTATGCCTAATATCCCAAAGAATCCACAAGAGAAGAAGTCTAGAATGATTCATGGTATAATGACACCGAAGTTGGGCACGTGAGTATGAACTCATGTTTAGCGCAGTACTGATATAGTTACATATATATATTTTAAATATGCATCTATGCTGTTTAGTTTATACATACATATTTCCTTTCTCCATCAAGCCTGCAAGCAATGACACTGCAGCAGAAACAAGTACAAGCCTCCAGATCTTGATTTCTAATACCATTCTCCAATACAAGGAACCAGGAATCTTTCGAGAAATGGCAAATTCTAGGAGAGAATAAAAAAGACAAAATATACAGGATGAACCTGAAGCCTTCAGTGTGCCAGAAAGTAAGGGGTGGGGGGGAAATAATAATGAAAGGAATAAGTCAAAGGGACAGAGGAATCAACTGAAGCAGCTCTCAATGACCAAGGCTGGAATAATTTAGGAGTATTGGATCATAATATGAAGTATAAAATAAATATCCATGGGTCCGTACTGGTATCTATAAATGATTGAATAAATAAACAAATGGCAACAATAAACGAATTGATCATGCAGAAGAATTGCCAATTATTTATGTAGCTACTTTACACTCAAGGAGGTGGAACATAACTCCCCCACCCTTTGACTAGGGCCATGCAGGGCCACTCTCTTCCAAAAACATCCAAAACAGGATGAAAAAAGGGGGAAAAAGAGTAGCAGTAGAGAAATCTGACAAACATTGTCTAAGCCAAGTGATAAAGGGTAGCATCAAAAGTGATAGACATATCATCAAAACATCTATTGAAGAAAACAGACCAATGCTACACAAGGGACATTCTACTAATTACCTGACAAGGATGCCTCAAAACTTTTAAGGTCATCAAAAACAACGAAAAACACTGTCACAGCCAGAAGCAACCTAAGGAGGCATTATGACTAAATGCAATGTAGTATCCTGGATTGGTTCCCAGACCAGAAAAGACATAGGTAAAAATTATAGAAACTGGACTCAAGTATTGACTTTAGTTAATAAGGTGTCAATACTGCTTCATTAATTGTGACAATTTTATCATACTAATAATAGGGGAATTTGGGAATGGGGTATATGTGGAATCTCTCTGCACTTTTTTTTTAGGTGGTTGACATCTTTATTGCTTTGGAGGTGGGGGGGTGGGGGGGAGGCAGGTGCTCTGGAGCTCTTGGTGGGGCGGGCTTCCCTCCTCTTCACCATCACAGGCTTCTGGCCGCACAGGATTGGCACTGGCTTTGCAAACTGCAACCACGCACAGATCTGGGCTGTAACTGTTCTTGTGGATCATGTACTGATGCTGCTGAGGGTGGCAGGAGCATTCTTGTTAATGGTGGTCTGCATGTAGGAGGTGGCAGGCTTTTCCTGGAGGGATCTGCACTTCACAATCACCACTCCTCCTCCGCCTTCTGTCCCCCGGGGGCTCTACACCCACAGTCTTGCAGTGAACCAGCCCCTTATCGCAGAAGGAGTTGTGACCTTCAGGTTGCTGGGCTCAGTGATGTACGTCTGCCTCCTCCTCTAGATCCAGAAGCTGGAGCAGGTCTCCATGACCATCCACTGGTGGGCAGACATGGAGGCAGCTCCTCTCACGGCAACCTGTGTGAGGCAGGCTCTCTCCATTATTTTCACAAGTTTTCTGCAAGTCTAAAATAAAAAGCCTATTTAAAAATATATTTAGGTTGAATCACTATGTGGTATACCTGAAACTAATGTAACACTGTCTGTTAACTCTACTTCCATTAAATATATTTTTTTCTTTCAGTGTCAGTTTTATGCTAACATTATGCTGCTCTTATCTCTCGTCATTATGATGGTTTCTTGGCCAGACATAAGCCTACTTCTCCATCTGTCAAAATGCTAAGACTTCCTCTATAAAGTCATCTTCAACCTCTCCAGTGTTCTGGTTTCTGCTCTCGATGCCAGGGCAATTACCACAATGTGATCATGTGCTCACCTCTCCCCACACTAAGCTGAGTTTTCCGTGGCCTCCGCCACATCTCATTATTCTAACGCTGCGCTAGCAAAGTGCTGACCACAATGGAGGCACTCAACTCATGTATGTGTATTGCCTAAATGAAAGATCATGTTACTAATGCTTCTGAATTTTTAAACAAGTTCACAGACATTATTCTGTATGCGCATCCAACCACTATATATGTTTAGAGGCCACTATTTTTGCCACTTAAAATGAGTAAATTGAGACTCAGAGTCAAAAAGACTTGTCCTAGCTTACACTACTCAGAAGTGCTGGAAAAGGTATTTATCTCCTTTTTATGCCTCTACATCTATTTTTCCCGTCCACATAGAGATAAGCTGAGGCTCTCCACCTGGTTTAAGTGCTGGCTCTGTCCACTGCTTTCCTCTCTGATCTTGGGCAAGGCACAAAATCTAGGTGCACTTCAAAACCCTCGCATATTTTAATGGAAACTAATGCTATTTTTACCTCAGGGTTTTGTGAGGATTCATGACACAATGCTTGTAAGGTGACTGACACTTGGTAAGAGCTCGATAAACTGCAACCACTTTTATTATTTTTTCTCTGATATTACTAATAGCATAACTATTTTAGAATCAACCCATCAGCTTTGCTGAAACGTAAAAAAAGGAAAAAAAAGGGCCACATTCTACTTGCTCCATTTGAGCCAACACACGGGTCCTTTTTTTTTTAAGTTATCCTCCCATTTAAAAAACAAGCCCAATGGCAAAGAACCACCTTCTACTTGAGACAGGCATTTGGACTGTATGACCTCCAAGTTCCCTTCTGCACATACCCTTCCATATTCTTTATTTCCTTTGCAGTCCCCTAAGTCCTGTAGCCTACAATATCAGGGGTTCAATAAAGGTTGGCTGACTGAGGCTTTCAAACTCCCAACACAATCACTTTCACGATGCCAACTTTGATTCAATTTGTGATTTATGGGCATATGGAGTGTTTCGCATCCCAGAGTTTCCTCTTTTGAGTCATGATTTGCAAATGGATATAATAACCCATAAACTGATATCAGCATCCAAACAGAGCCATCCAACTCCAGTAATGAATGGCCTTTGGCGTGAAAAATACACCAGCCCATTAGGAAGGGCTCAAACAGCAAGCAAGTGAGTGTGAATAGCCGCCTTCATAAAGTCGGAGTTTCTCAGTTCGTTCCCCACCTTCTGTCCATTCGGAGACGTTGTGTGTGATGAGTGCCTAATGCAATCGGACTCTCACTCTCCTTTGGCAAGCAGGCCGGCAACAAGAGACTAAACCTCGGCCCTGCCAACCCCAAACAGGCATGCCAGTCTGCCTCATTCCAGATCTGTGGCTTGTCTCCACAGAGTAATAGTGATTCTCTCGTCTATACCAATGGCAGGCTGCAGATGGGTAGCCTAATGTTGTAATGTCGGACTAAATCCTACACAGATGAACTGGAAAATTTCCTCACTCATTCAGAAATCTGCCAGCCAGCTGTCAGGTCTCCAGGACTCCCTCACTTGCCCAGATCACCAGTGAACAGACGGTGTTCACCACAATGATTAGGCTGTGGTTTTAGTTCAAACTCTTTGCTCCTATCGAATGATTTAATTCATTCTTCTTTCTTCAAAGACTCTGGAAAACAGTCAGTGGTAATTTTCTTAAGCAGAAAGATTTTTCAAGAAGGCAACGGAGAAAACTGCCAAAACCACCTTGGAGTAAGGGATAAAACGCGGACCTCTGTGAGCTGTTCATGGCCATGACCCCACTCCATGCCTGATCACTATTCCACGGTGCCCAGTGGAAGACACCCTTTTGTGCCAATAGAGATGGGGAACCAGGAAGCAGGTGCCAGCTCCTATGTACTTGGCTGTCACCATCAATAAAGGACACAACATAATTTTAGGGGACTCCAAAAGCCAAGACACAACGCTTAAATAGAAAAAGAAACAAGTGACAAATGGACTACAAAGAAGTAAGAAAGAGGGAAGAATCTATTTCATTTGCATTTCTAAAATATGAGAACATCGCACATTCCAAAAAAATGTCCCTTTTGCCTTCACATATTGAAATAAATAGAGAGACCTTAAATGGATCATCTGTGTATGGACTTTTTGAAGGGTTTTTAGGTTTTTTATTTTTTTTATAGAGTTTGTTCTTCCTTTAGCATTTGATCTGGGTAGTCAGTTCCAAAACATCTAAGAATGTCCATTTATGGGGTCCTTTCTCTAGGCAGTGGGGATTTTGAAAAATCCCCAAAGTTTTTTCTGAATAGATTCTCTCGGGGCGCTTCCTTGTCAATCATTAGTCTAAGTGAGTCACTCACTCATACCTTCCCAATTAGTGTGAGCTTTGGGGTTAAGTAAGCGTAGGTTCAAAAACTGGCTCTGTAGTTTACAGTGTGCAAAAACATTCAGAAACCGATTTAATTCTTCATAGCCTCCATTTCCTCATCTTTCAGTTATTGTGAGGTCTCCATGCAGGTTGTCAACCCACCTGTCAACAACTCCCCAAACACTCCCCCTCTAAACTATACACAGTCTACCAATCCTGCTAAATCTGGCCCCTGCCTTCCTCTTTAATTCTGTCTCAAGCTACTCTCTTTCTAACACACCATGCTCGGGAACTCTGACCTACTTTCTGATCCCTAAATACACCAAGGACTGTCCCCTCTCAAGGTCTTCACGTCTTGTCTTCTCCACCTAAATCACCTTGTTCCCTGCTCTTTCCATAGCTGGATTTTTCTCATTCTTCAGATTTCATCTGGACTATTACTTCCTCAAAGAGGTCTTCTCAGACACCTTTACCAAATAGGTCCTCCAGTCAAGGGTCTGTTGGTTCTTTATAACTCTTTTCAGTTTGCACTTAACGGATTTATGTTTCTCATTACCTTTCTCCTTCATGGAGGTGGAGGGTATGCCTACCTGGACACACAACTCCACTGCTTTGACTAATAAGCATTCATCCTTTTTTTAGTGACACTACTCAGAATTCCTAGACGAGGCTAAATTCCCTCTGTATGTATTTTCTTAGCACCCTGTACTTTCCTTCTAAACTCTCTAAACACTTGTAATTACTTGGTCATTGTCTTTCTTTTTCTTTTTTTTTAAGATTTTATTTATTTATTTGAGAGAGAGAGAATGAGAGATAGAGAGCACGAGAGGGAAGAGGGTCAGAGGGAGAAGCAGACTCCCCGCTGAGCAGAGAGCCCCATGTGGGACTCGATCCCGGGACTCCAGGATCATGACCCAAGTCGAAGGCAGTCGCTTAACCAACTGAGCCACCCAGGCACCCATTTGTCTCTCTTTCTTAATAAATCATAGGAGGACAGGGTCCAAGTCTGTTTTCTCCTATGTCCATACTGCTCAGTATAGTGCCTGGCACCTAGAAGATGCTCAATAAATGTTAATTCCTGTATGTCTCCATGTTATTCTTCAGTCTAAATCCCACGAGCACCTTAATTTTCCCCGAGAGTCTTCACGCTGATGCCCCCTTTACATGTGGATTCAAAACATTTCTCTTCAGTTTCTCTTACTTCATGCCATAAATCTCTTTCACTTCAAAACTATTATGTGAAAACCTAGAATTACTTATTTAGACACATTAGGGTATTCAATTCAAAGAATGTGTAAAATCAGAGCAAAGCATAATGTGTAGAAAGTGAGGTCAAAACACCCACTTAATTTGCTTTGGGGGTTTAGGGTGGGTGACCAATTATACACATAAGCAATTACTTAGCAAATAGGACCCAAATAGTTTGTGGAAGCTTCTGATTACCTCTTTCCTAATTTTATAGTAATGTCTCATCTTCTTTAGCATTTTGATTTTTCTCCTTTCTTCTGCCTCTCCGTAGCAAGCTAGTTTTCACCTTCTGTATCTCCTAGCAATGAGTATTTTTCTCCAACACTGAACCCAAGATGGTTACACGGGTTTGCACTTCTCTGTGGAAACCTGTGCTCACAAAATCCCTAATTGGTAAAACTCATACCTTAGGGAATAGTTGTCATATGACCAAATCCAAAACAAGCTGTCAAATAAATAAGACTATCAAGTGCTTTGGACATGCCAAAAGTCAATACACAGACATCTACAGACTACTGATAAAGGTTTTGTTTCCTGTTCTGGAGGGCTTCTGGTCGTACTCAAAGTCACCTTCATTCTAACACTCTGAGCTCTGCAGTTAAGTAATAAAGTTATATTCTTTTTGTTCATTTTATTATAATAATTAATAAGAATACTGCATTACATCCACATTTAGAGTCTTCTCAGAAACGTATTCTATTTAGTCCCAAGCAAAATTAAATTAACCTAAAGTTTGGGAGACTGTATGACAATAAATCACATAAATGCTATCCAGGGAACAGTAGCAGTCTTATCATGGCAAAAGTTAATTATCTAAACATTTGCAGAATTTTCAGATGTTGGGAAAATAGGCCAAATATATTGAAACGCAGCTGAGCCTCGAAATGTTTAAAATGTCTCAGAAACATAAAAAACATCTAGGTCTCAGTAACCTTTTAACACAATATCTCTTTAAGAATTAACAACGTATAAAATGGTGAAGTAACAACATTCTCAGCTACAGTGAACGCATCTAAAGAGGTCAGCTGTAGGGAAATATGCAGACCCTGTTGATGTGGGACAGTGTAGGTTTTCATTGCTGACTACAGCAATGGACAAGTATAGTTCTTTGAAATACAGGTATTATTTTTTTGAATTTTTATTGTTATGTTAATCACCATACATTGGTTACAAAGAATTAGGTAATACTGCAAAAGCTAACTTAATGTTTGCTTGTCTAAAAAACCTATTTGCCCGCCCTTCCCTTCCTGTCCTCTGTGTCTAGCACTTCCATATGGCAAACAACCTTGCCCTTCAGGTGAAAGAGGCTGGATTTTTAATCCTGACAATGCAACATTGTGCAAGAGACTTAAACTCTCTGAACTTTTAACTTCTCCACATCAAAATAGGGTTAATAGCTGTCTCATAAGGTTTGGGGATTCAACAAGGTAAGGTATGCAAAATTCTTGGCATAAAGGCTGGCAGATGTTCAGTGCTCAATTAACTATCTTCACACCTCCACCCTTCATTTGAAGAAAATAGAAAATACGCATGTCTTGTTACCTTATGACTTGAAATGTGCCCTCTGGGTCAGTCCTCATAGGACTCAGTTGCACAGATCTCAAACTCCATTAAACCAACTCCAAAATGTTTTACAGCAGTCGTTCTCAAAACCAAGAAACAAATAGCCACCATTTAAAAGAGGGGGTGGGGAAAATCATGGATGAACTGAAATCATCTATGGTCACCTGAGGCCTTAAGTTAAAAAAAAAAAACAACAACACAGCGCTGAAAGTAAAATGCTGCCTCTTTGGGCAAGAACTTGCAACAGACAATTGCAAATCGGGTCACAAATCAAGTGGAAGGTTAAAAAACCAGCCATCCAAATAAACCGGTATATATTTGTACTAATTTCTTAAATGATTTTGAAAATTTAAACATAAAACTTTAGTCGTCAAAGCCTTTGTGGACTACCTGAAGTCAGTTTGAAAAACAAAGTTTCATAGTAACAGAATTGTGTGTTTTTCTAAAGAGCAGATTTCAGGTTTCAGAGGCTAGAAGTGAAATTGAGGTGTGTCACAGTTTTCAATGTGTTGTCATCCCTACTTAAAATGCACTTTAATCCAAGTAAACATCACTGCTTTAAAGAAAGCAGGGTAAAGGGAATTATGAAAACATAACTCCATGACTTTCTTGTATTTTTGCATCTGTTTTGCTTTCTTTTTTCAATCATTGTCTGGGAATTTGGGTACTCCAGGGTCCTAATCAAACCTATGCAGCTGGGTGCCTGGGTGGCTGAGTCAGTTGGGCATCTACCTCCAGCTCTGGTAGTGATCCCGGGGTCCTAGGGCTCTCTGCTCCGTGGGGAGCCTGCGTCTCCCTCTCCTTCTCCCTCTGCTGCTTCCCCTTTGTGCTGTCTCACTCTCTCTCTCAAATAAGTAAAAAAAAAAAAAAAAAAAATCTTAAAAAAAACCCCAAAACTCCAAAATCCTATGCAGCCAAGCCAGGACTATGATGGAATACAGCCAGCCACATGTGAGGAGAGAGGGAATCCTCCCTTTCTCTGATCTTAGTTTGATGCTCCTTGTGGGAACTCCCCTAGCACTCTGTGCTTACCAGTCAAGGTGTTTATATTCAGAACAAGAGCTAACCTTTATTACAGAATCCTGGCACAGGGTTTAAACGTTCAATAAGTATTCAAAAAATGAAGGAACAATAAGTGGCTAATTTATATTTAATATAAAATAGCTATTAATTCCGTTTATCCCTTCTTTTTTTTTTTTAAAGATTTTATTTATTTATTTGAGAGACAGAGAGAATGAGAGAGAAAGCACATGAGATGAGGGGAGGGTCAGAGGGAGAAGCAGACTCCCTGCTGAGCAGGGAGCCCGATGCGGGACTCGATCCAGGGACTCCAGGATCATGACCTGAGCCGAAGGCAGTCGCTTAACCAACTGAGCCACCCAGGCGCCCCCGTTTATCCCTTCTAATGCCGTAACATTTCTCTTCTAATAAAGAATGTTTAAAAAAGCAGAAACAGACCCATAAGTACAGAGAACAAACTGATAGTTGCCAGAGACAGTGTGTGGTAGAGAGATGGGCAAAATGGGTGAAGGAGAGTGGAAGGTACGAGGCTTCTAGTTATGGAATGACTATGTCATGGGGATGAAAGGCACAGCATAGAGAATTATAATAGCATTGTATGGCGACCGATGGGAGCTACCCTTGCAATGAGCACAGCATAATGTATAGACTAGTCCAATCACTATGTTTTACACCTGAAACTAATGTAACATTCATTGGGTGTGGACTATATTCGAATAAAAAAACAATATTTACTTCCTTCCCCCCTACACACACACACACACACACACACACACACACCCGACATACCCTGTCTCCTCACCTTGTCAGGGGCAAACAAAACCAAACTGGACCATAGAACTTTTGTCTCACCACACAGGTTGAAAAATTGAAGAGTTTGAGATCCATTGCTCTATCACAGCAGCATCAATATACATGACCGCAACAGTATCATCTAGTTGTTTATTTTGACCAAGGGTTATTTACTCTAAACTGGATAAGGGTTAAAATTAATTCCACTGCCTGGAATGATCCTTATGTCTTGATGTCTGTCAATACATGCAAACCACCCATCAAGTCACTAATTGGCATGCTCTGCAGAAGTCTCTGGAGAAAAGCTAAAAAACTGAGCACTTTCTAGCTTCAGTATACTCTTGAAGCATGCTTTACTGGAGATCAGAGCTGTCAAGGGGCACTTTGATCATGGGAGACCATTAAGGCTCCTCCTCACTTTTGAGATGTCAAGATTTTAACAGAAACACAATATTGCACTAAATCCAATGTCATCTTCTTGATACTTATGAGGAAGCAAAATAAAATGGGCAATTAAAAATCTATGAAGGTCGATTGATTTTCCTTACTAGCAATTATGCCTTATAATTGTTTGCTAAAAGAGGAATTGGCATTTTACAAAGCCAATGATTGGCTGGGATTTTGTGCTTACTGAACCTCTGTGGGTTTAGAGTTTGGATTTGGATAAAAACCAAGAGTTGAGCAGCATTTGAGAAGCTTTCTCCCATGCCTTTCATCCAGAAGCTGGATGTTGAGCTCACGAGGTTTCTGACATTTCCCCCATTCCAACCAGGCTGGAACCCCACTGTAATCAAAATTCACAATGTTCCAGAACCCAGACTTTGGTCCTCATTAAAAACCCAACAGACAAAAAAGTCCAGGAGACCTGCTAGCCAAACCTTTTCACACAGCAGGGAAGGTTTGCATTCAGTTTCATTTTTAAGTTAGCAGACGAGGTCAGGACTCATTCTGAAGGCTGATGAAAGACCTAGAGCCCATGTTTCATCTTCTGATTAATCCAAAATTAAACAATTCAGAGATTTTGATCGTTTAGTCTTCTTTTTTAAACATATGTGACAGATAATAAATAGCCATCTTTAGTACACATAGCAGGACACATTGTGTCTGCCTGCAGGCTCTTGATGGACCATTCTTAGGCTTATTCTAAGATCAGATAGTAAATCACAATTTCCTTTTAAAGCACTGTTACAATTTTCACCTCTTATTGAAACTGAAATATGTGTATTCTGCTACTTAGGCATGACTTACCTGCTGCTCATATTCCCAGTCATAATCTATCTTACTTTTTAAGAACACTTTTGATGAAGCGGGCACATGATTTATGTAAGCCTTGTAGTACGTGAAAGGGGGAAGGAATTAGACACATATTGTGAGGCTCATTAGTCGCGTTTGAGTTAAACATAAATCTCTGGGGAATAAGAAAGTATTTTGCATTTTCCAAGTTGTTGGTTTTTTCTTTTCTAAATCAAGGCTTGAAAATTAGCAGACTTTAAAAATAATAAATAGTCAATACCACAAGACATGAATGGCAACTCCAACACACCAAGCAAGATCATGGATGTTTCGGATAGATAAATAACTGGCCCTCCACGTAGGGTGCCTGTCGCCATTCTAGTCCCTGGACTTTAACAGCCCTACCTTTTGTGAGCACCTCAGCCCTCTAGCCCTCTGGTCCCTTTGACAAGTTTCCGTTGCCTCCTCTGAGCTCAGTAAGGAACATATCAGGTCCCCCGAGGACTTTGCCTACATCTTTATAACTCATCACAATGCACTGCGATTATTTGCTTCCTTGAATGTCTTCCTCACAGACTGTGATCTCCTCAAGGACTAAGCCTTGTCTTTTCATCCCAGCATAAAGCAGAGGACCTAGCATATTTATTTGCATATGCATTTTTTTTATTTACACTTTGACTCTTTGCTAAAGAATATTTTAAGGTGCTTTATAGAACAGAGGGGTTTGTCATTCAAAGGAATAAAAGATAAATCCATAAATAAAACAGGGCACAATAAAAATAAGATTAGTTGGTGCCCAGCAGTTGCTAGAGTCTATCAGTCAGGGTCTCAGCAGGAATCTGATGGCACATTCAAATTGAATCCATTAAGGAGAGTTTAATAAAGGGACTATTTGTAAAAGTGCTGGAAGGATTTAAGAAATGGAAAAAGTGGGTAAGTGGAGTGCCTCTGGGAAAATAACCAAAAAAACTCCGCCAGAAATTTTTTACTACTCTAGACCTGAAGGGCAAGGTGAGGGAGTGGTTACCTGTACCCAGAGAAAGAACTCTGCAGGGACAGGCTGCCCAGTAGGAGCTGTGGACCTACAAAAGGAAGGAGCTAACACACAGTGTCCTGACCTGCAGAGAGCTCAGGGAATAAGTACCTAGTTTCATTCTCTCCTTGCCTTTAGATCTCATTCTGATACTTCTCATGGCCCAAATCCAATAGAAGCCTGAGGGCAGAGAATCCCCTTGATATAGTCCTACGGGTCAGGTTCCAGGGCCTAGAGCCACGTGCAGAAGAAGGGATAAGAAGACATCCAACACAGAGCATAAGCTTGTACCATCGGTTATAGACATGTTAGCAACTGGCCAGAACAAAATTAGAAACATAATTAGTTCCAAAACTCAGAGCATTTATCATTAATAGCATATCAGGGGTTTCTGAAAAGGCAGAGAGGTCTGAGATAAAAATCTCCCCCGGTAAAGCCAGAGAGTGACTTTCAAAGACTTCCTTCTGGTAGAATGCCTGGAAGCGCACCCTGGGCCCAGGACACAAAGCTGTTGAGAAGAATTCTACAAGGCCACAGTAATGGAGTCTACCTACCAGTCTCCCAGCCTGATGATCTAGGGGTCAATTTTAAGGAACTAACTTGAAGGAAATGTCAAACAGATTATCGTCTATGCAATTCTCCAAGAATAGCAGTCACTTCTTTTTTAACAAAGATTTTGAGAAGAGTTGAGCAGCAGACAATTAATATTCCCTGGCAAAAACAAGGATTACATATGAATGATAAAGCTGCAGACTTCATTAACCAAGTGAATGGAAGAGATGGCCAGTCCCTTTTGTGAAATTTAAGGGGTCCTACCCAATATGCATCCGAATAGATGCCCAACACATGCAGGCACACAGAGTCAAGCTGATTCTAGACTCTCCGAGAAAGACCCAATAAACATTTGCTTTAAAAAGCAGAAATGAAGGGGTGCTTTAGCTGTGTGTGTGTGTGTGTGCGCGTGTGTGCGCGTGCGTGTGTGCGCGCGTGTGTGCGCGCGTGTGTGTGTGTATACACACATATATTATCTCCTAGCTCTGTCTTCTGGAGAACACTAATTTAAGTGAGTTACTTAAGCTCTCTGTGCCTCAGTTTCCTTACCTATTAAATGCAGATGGTGATAGTTATGCAAAATTTAAATGAGTTAATGTGTATAAAGTATTTAGAAGACTAACACTTAGTAGCAATTTAAAACTGTTAATGATGATGGCTAGATTATCAGAAGAGCCATTAGTTCTTTTTACTCTAACAAGGAATGAAATAACTAGTTTTTGTCAATATACTAAGGAGAAGAAAATGCTTTCTTTTGGGGTCTGCTTGGTAGCAAAGATGAAGAAAAAAACAAATTGGGAGTATGCCCCCATTTTCTGCATGTTCCAATTTCTGCTTTTTTTTTAAAAAAAAAGATTTTTTTAATTTATTTGAGAGAGAGATTGAAAGCAGGAAGGGCAGAAGGAGAGAGAAACTGAAGCAGACTCCATGCTGAACGCAGAGCACAACACCGAGTTCCATCTCACGACCCTGAGATGACGACCTGAGCTGATAACCAAGAGTTGGCCACTTAACCAATTGTGCTATATAGTTATATAGAAAGTGGTTCACTTGGCTCTGTAGATGAGAAGTCCCATGATCTGCCATCTGCAGGCCAGAGAAACTCCCACGTCCAAGGGCAGGAGAAGATGGAGGTCCTAGATCAAGAAGGCAGAGAGAATTTGCCTTTTCTTTGCATTTTTGTTCTATTTGGGCCCTTAACCAATTGAATGATGCCTGCCCACATCGGTGAGGGCAGACCTTCCCTATTCAGTCTCCTGATTCAAATGCTAATTTCTCGGGAAACACCGAAAATAATGTTTTACCAGCTATCTGGGCATCCCTTAGCTCAGTCAATGGACATATAAAATTAACCATCACATTGCTCAAGTTCACCCAGTACCCTAGAGGATTTAAACTATAGATGTCTAGCTTCAGAGATCTCTCTCTTAACCACTGCAAAATTCTAACACTCTAGTCCAACATTAGACAAGGAAAGTAGATAAAAAGCCATCCCCTGTGAAATGAGAAATTTGGCAGGATCATGAATGGTCACCTAAATAATACTCCTAGCCTAACATTTCCCAAACTGGGATTCCATAGGACATCTTGTCTTGTAAGATGCACCAGAAAAAAAATGGTGCCAAAGACAATCAAGTTTAAAAACCTACATATTAGTATCTTACTTTGTGAGAGTCATGATACATACAAATATTACAGGCTGAGAAAGTATTCATTAAACAAAACTTTTTTTCTCTTTCATTATCCAGATTCTACTAAATTTATTCCATCGGTGAATTCACTCATTGCTTCATCCTTGCTAAGGCCAGCAATGACCTCTGGGTCACTAAATCCCAAGGACTTCTTAGCAGCTCTGGACACGACTTTGCTCTCCTTTTGAAACATGCTCTTTGCATGGTTTCTGCAATATAAATCTCTTTGTTTCCTTCCTTCTGTGTGTTTCTCATTACCCCTTTACCAGTTCATCGACCACCTGCCAGTCAACAATTTCTGGGAGTCCTCAGGACTCAGGCCCCAGCTCTTTCCTCATCTTATTTGAGGGTCTCTACCTAGGTGACTGCATTTACTTCCATTGCTTTACTATCCACCTATTTGCAGAAGATGCCTAGATTAATGTCAATATTCCAGACTTAGTTCCAGAACTGTTTTTCCAACTTCCTATTTGAAATAATATCTACAATGTTCCAAAGCCATCTTAAGTTCAACATGTCCAAAGAAAACTTGTTATTTTCCTCCCAAACTTCATCCTCTTCATATAGTCTGCTTTCAGGAAATAGTAGAAAAAAACATTCATTTGCTTACAATACCAGGGTCTCATTTTGTGACTCCCTCTCCCTCAGCACCCATAACCAATCATCATCAGATCCTGCTGACTTTGGAGCTGAATGCCTCTCATAACCACGCATTTTTTTTTTCCTATTTAAGTTACAAGCTTAGTCCACGTCACCAAAATCTTTCTCTTAGACTTCTGGCAGCAACATATAACTTGGTTGTATGTACTTCTCCTCTCCATCAGCTATGCTCATCTCATCTCTTCTCCACCTTACAGACAGCATGTCTAGATGAATGGTATTTTTAAAATACCAATAGAATCATGTCCCCTTTCTACTTAAAACAGATCGGTGGTTTCTCATTTAACTTATGATAGAGAAAACCTTCTTAAGGTGGTCTCCAATGTTTTCCATGCATCATCCTGATCTATCTCTGGCTTCATGGAGCATTTCTTTTTCTCCTCAGTGTCTTCCCTTGGAAGATGTGGACATTGTGCAATTCACCCCCACTTGCTGGGTTCATACCTTGGACACTGCCACAAGCCATTTGCTCTGACTGGAATGTGTTTCTCTCTCTCTTCTACTGAGTATCCACTCATCCTTCAGATACTATCCAAGTATCACTTCTTCAGAGCTATCTATTTTAGACCCCTATGAAATGACACACCTATCTTCTATAGCATGTCTTACTTGCAATTTTATATTTTCTACATAATCATTGGCTCAATTTATCCTCCCTACTAGACTGTAAGCTACATGAGGGTGAGCAATGCTCTTTCTGTTCACTACTCCATCTTTAGCACCTAACAGAGAACCTTGAATCATGTGGGTCCTCCTGGACAGGCAGCCCTTTTACCAGCAGAGTGCTAGGTGCTACTGATAGAACATTAAAGAAGATGGACTGTGTCTCTTTGCTGATGGAGCTTCTATCCTAGCATAAGAGAAAGGTAATCCATCAGTATGTACAAAGCAATGTGCGATTGGAGTGAAAACAGGAGAGGTTCCAGGGAAAACCAAGCTGTGGAGGGTTAAAGAAGGCTTCCCAGAAGCAAAAGACCTAAAAAATAGTGACAGCTATGTAGGCACTTTATGTATTCATGTTTGTGTTAATGTATTACGTTATTCATTAATATATTATGTATTAACTCACACTGATCTTCACCGAAGAGGAGGTAAATAAGGAAGCTGAGGAGCAAAGAACATATGTGACTTGCCAAGTTTGCTCAGCTAGTTAGAAGGGGAGCTGGATTCAAACCGAGACAGTCTGGCTCCTACTTCTGTGTTCTTAACTCACACTGCACTCAGTTTCTGAGTTGCCTCGGCAAAAGAGAGTCAAGAGACAGGCAGGGTTCCAAACAAAGGGTAGAGCAAAAACAAAGACCGAGCAGCAAAGAACTATAGACTTTTCAGAAACTAACTGATCAGATTGCATTTTTAGAAAGAGTGAAAGAAAAAAACCCCTCGCTATAAGATGGAGACTGGATTTGGAGCAAGGCAAGGCAAACAGCACGTTACCCTTTTCACACATCCACCATTAAAATCCTCTGGGACACGTGTTCCTTGGAAGACCATAAACCAATACTGCTCTCTACAAACCAGAGATGGAATGAAGGTTTGCTCCCTATGTGGGTCACCACAGCTTTTCAAGGCCGCCAACAGAAGAGTACATTGAATTAAGCATTTTACAAATATACACCCTTTGGCCCAACAAGGGAAGCTGACTTGGTTCAGAACAAATTCATTTCCAGAAAGTTCAGACAATCTCAATGTTTCAGAACTTGAAAGAACTTTCATCTGATCAAGTCCATGTGTAACAATGAGGAAAAAATAAAAGGACAATTACTACTAACCACTTCCCCTGGGGGAAAAAATTCAAAAGCGATATAGCTTAAAAAAATAGTGAACTGGTTTTTCATCCTCACATCTTTGAAGGGGTGTGCAGGAAAAGAGGGTGGCAATGCTAGATCAGGCATTTTTGCACATATTATCCACAGGGAAATCTAAATCTATAACCGTCATCATAAAATGAAACAAGAAGCAAATCAGAAAGGAATGAATGAAGGGCAAGTGATAGCCAAGGGGTTTACAATAATCAATTATTAAAATGCCTTAAAAGAGCAAAGAAAATGCTTATCAGATCAGCAAAGCACCTTTTAATAAATAATATGATTTGGGTTTAATTAATGGCCTAATTACAGTTTTACCCAATAGGCTTAAATGCTCCAAAGGAACAGTCTGAGTCTCTTTGGTAGATAATCTGTATTTTAAAAAGTGTTCTAATTACATATTTGCCTGAGTAAATAATGTGAATTTTACAAAACTGCCTAATGATATATTTATGTGACTATATTTACCCAAATGGCCTTTCACTCTGTACTAATGGAGCGGGGATTGCTGCTCAAGGGAGACACGGGAAAGCGGGAGGGCTCCAGCCTTCATCTGAACACCTCTATCATTCTCACCCTGTTCCCACTCTCTCTCACCCCAAAACACACCACCGCAAGCATATGACCCATTTATTCATCATCAATTTAAATCGGAAAAAAAAAAATGTCTTCCTCAGCCTTTTGTGTAAGCACATTTCGCAGAAAGGGAACAGACTTGAAGAACGAGTATTAATACTGCATAATGCTCCATGAAAAGTAGCTAATGAGACCGTAACCAAGACAGGACATTCAAGGTTTAAAAAGCTGCCTAATTTATTCTGTTCTTTATAGAATGTCTTACAATGCCTTACGAAAATCCGACTCTATGTGTTGGGATCAGAGTGCTGTGACGCAAGGCCACATAAGGGTCTGTGTCAGGTAACAGAGAAGTCCTACGAGAACTGAGTTTGAATCTTCCAGCTTTGCAGTGACCTGTGTCCGTTCAGGAGTTATAAGTCATTTTCACATGTTTCAAGACACAAATCTAGAAAAACCAGCACATATCTACTCTACTCATGAAACTGGATGAAGAAACAAAGTTCCATCTCAGAGTTTACTCATAAAGTCTTACTCTTAGCAGACATTTACTGTTGAAAATTAGGTGATACTGCATTCCCTACATAACTAACCACGACCCAGGGAAGGAAACCCAGCATTTATATTTCCAGTCATTCTCCAAAAAAGAGATGACTTACCAAAACACATACCAAAAAAAGATAAAATAAATGGTTCAGGGAACAGGAGAATAAAGACAAATAGGTGAGAGAATAAAATCATAAAACCAAGGAATCAGATTAGCCTCCCATCTCAGCCTGCAGTAACAGCCTACAGCCCAGAAGCTTCCAAGAGGCCAAAGCAAAACAAGAAACATGACGATTTACACAAGTCAATCAGGTCAGGTAATGAGCAAGATCTAAAACAATTTCCCCTAAGATCATCATAAACAGGATTCCTTGTACACATGATATTTTCAACCACACCTCCGTAGAAGACAGTCGGTTTCATAGGATTGTGAGTTACCATTTAGGTCAAGGACAGAATCCCAAGCTTTAAAAAACAGAATACACAATAAATGTCACATTAACTGTGCTGATCACAGTGGTATCCCTCTTGGATGATTCAGAAGGCACTCCAATAATTGCAGGGACTCAGGGCCCTCATTATAGGCACTAATTGTATTTTACTATAATTGGGCAAAATTGCTACTTAATGGAGAGTTCAACAGATAGAGTGCCAGATTAACTAATTTTCACCTTACTAAATGTGTAATTGTTTATTAAAATTTTGAATCCCACTGTTGACGCCCTTATAAATTACTTCATACTCTGGGCGCTCTCTCACAGAGCTCAGAGAGATGATCCCATTTCTCAGACCATAAGACTTGTGATTCTGAACTGTGGAATAAAGATGCCCACAGCATGGAGCCCAAAGCACCCCAATCCGTGCGTGTCTTTTCTCTAGTCCTGTGGCATCTGGGGCCGCTTGCCTGCCGGAATGCGGCGGCACCATCTGTTTACTCTGGCCTCGTTTGCTTGGATCAAGTAGGAAATTGAAGGCACTAATCTGAATTTTTCAGAAACTTTGCAGTAATTGAAGAGAGAAGGTGATAAAGAGGCGGGGGGGGGGGGTTGTTTGGCAACTTAATTACACTGGTCACTCCGTGGGCTGCATAATAAAGCAAAGGCAGATTTTTGAAATAGTACCAAGCTAAGAGCAAAACCATAACTCCAAGCACTTTGTAGAGGAGTCCATCCACTCAAGTAGTCATTTATAATTAGGATGTGAAATTCAGCCCTGCAGTCATCTATTATTGAAATTGCCTTAAGGTGATCTCAAAACAACTTCATCTCTTGATTCACCTCCTCCTCCCCTTTCTAAAAGCAGCAAACGGAATAGATGGGATTAGCCTCTTAGGAGCAAATAGGCAGAGATGAAATGCAGCCAGGAGCTAATGCTTGGCAGGACCCAGAAGGGAGGTGCCAAGAGGACACGGGTGGATCATTGGAGAATTGATTGGAAAGATTCTCTGTTCCCAGACGAGAGCAGGCTTCACTGGTTTCTCTCAAGTTTTATTGCACATTAGCAGAACCATATGTTCTGCTCGTGTGGGAAGCACCTGGTGGGGGGAGTACATGAGCTTCAGACTAAAATGCAGAGTTGGGAAGTTTCTGTTTAGAAAATGAGATCTAGAATGACTGCAGAAGCTGCACCTGTCCTCAGCCTCCACAGAATATATTTCTTCACACGGAGTCTATTCAAGTCGGGTTTTTTCCATTCCATGTCCACCAAGAGAAGAAAAAAAAATACAACTTTCTATTACTCTGAAACACACGGGAGAAAAGATTCTATCTTTTTAAGAGGACGGCAGGTAGTTGGAGGGAGGAGAGAAAGGCAAGAAGAGAATGTTCTTTTCAAGACTTGAAATCAATATGTCTTATCAAACCCAAATCAAATTGTGTACGCCAAAATCATTAGACCCAGAGTCTCCTTGTTAGGAATAAATATTTTGCCCTAGGATTAAATCCCATTATGTCGCAGAGGCTGAGTTTCTTCAGCCAACTGGAAAAACTGAGACAGGTAAAACTTGATAGCATCTATATACAGTGGGAGATGCAGGAACCATAGAATCTGCAAGTTCAAGTGAGAACCCAGGCAGTTTTTTGTGTCCTCAGAACTATTCCATTTGGGGCGGCCCTGGATGGTAGAACTCCACTGGGGATAAGCCATGTTTGCCTCTGGGGCCCATCCTGGTCTCTGCTCTTTGCCCGGTGTCTCCCCACTGCTTCTCCCGTGATGTCTCAAAGCTGCTCCCGGCTCACCTGCTCTGAGGCCCACCCTCTCAAACTGTTCCTCCTGGCATTATCGCACGCTCTAGTCTTCCGTGGCTTCCTTCTCACCAAACCTTGCTGTTTCATTTGCTCCTTTCTCAGGAAATCAGTGACAAATGAGAGAGTTTTTACTCAATACTGAGATAAAATGTGAATGTGTTACGCCTTCCAGAAAGCAGTTTTATAGTTAACAGAGGCCTCCATGGCTCCACTCACAGAAGAGCCTGTTGGTAGAATTTTAGGAAACATGGCAGTATGCGAAGAAAACGATCTGTGAAGTCATGTCTTTCAGCCTAACTCCAGCCAATCACACTTCATCCGTCAGGGTGGTTTGGGATGCCAGTAATTTAATCTCTGACTTGAGTGGCCAAAACAATAGGGATATTTATTATCTCACATAAGTCTCAAGCACTAGACAGGCACAAGGCTGTCCCGTTTCTCTGCATGCCCAACTCAGCCTGTCCCCCAACTTGTTCCAGCTAGCCTTTCTTATGTTGCCAAGATGCCAACCACAGAGGCATCTCACAAAGACACAACCACGTCCAGAAGAAAAGCAAATATTGTGTCATATATATATATATATATGACCTATATTTATATGTAGTAAATATATATAAAGCAAATATTGTGTCATATATATGTCATAATATATTATATATAATCAGAGAAAATATATATATATATATATATATAAAATCAGAGAAAAAACATTGGATCATTGTTTGCCAGTAATCGCACATGTCACTGACCAGAATAAGTTCATATGCTCCTTCCTAACCCAGTAATTGTCAAGGACAATTGTGTAAATCATGCCTGGCTTAAGCTACAGACGCTATCTTAGTCACTTAGGAGAAGGCAGGCCCTCCCAAACAAAAATGAAGATTCTTTATATCTTGAACCCAATAAAACTTAAATGTCAGTCTGACCTTGTATCCTTAATGCACTTTGGTTTAAATTCAGTCATCGTGTCCTTTCTGCAAAAGATCTTGCTGCTTTGAGCTGCAGGGATCCCAATATAAGAAAAAGAACAGGAAAAGACGACTTAGAAGACAAGGTAAACAGTGGCATCTGGATTTTACAGGGTCTAGAAGGTTTTATCACATGATTGCCAGTTTCCCATAACCATGAGCCTTCACGATCACTGAAAACTCAGAAGCAAGTGGGTATATGTCAGACCACAAAAATCAAATTAGGAGCAGGGGAGGACAAACTTGGCCTCCGTGGCCCATGGCCCTCCGTGTTGGTGATGTAAGGAACCGGAAATGATATTTTATAGTGCTGACAAGTCAAAAGCACCAATCACAACGAAGATGCTATTTTTCTGAACGTTAAGAAAACTAGAAAAATATACCTTAAGCCTTTGTTTTATTGATCCAAAGTGAGGAAAATCAGCCATGCCCACTGCTCCAAATGTCAAGTCTACCTTTAAGTGAATCCCAATGCTTAAAAAGTGAATTGAGACCTACAGTTTTCACCGAAAAGTAAGTTCAACAGGCCAAAAGGCGAGAGGCAGGGTGGTGTCTCTTACCTGTATCTCCCCATCTGCTGAGAAACCTCCTAGGAGCATGACCTCTGTGACGTGGCTTTTCACAGACTGGCTTGCACAAGAAGAATATGGCCTAAACGTATCTTAAAGAGGGACAAGATCTTCCTCATCTTCCCAGAATTCCCTAAGGCTTGGAATAGTGCTAGTTAATAGTTATTAATCTAGATTTATTGAAAAACAATTGCTTGGTTTGAAAAACGGTTGAATACACTTGAATTGTTTACAGCATGCTCTATTGAACAATATAGGGAAGAGATGTGTCTAGAAAGTTTCTCTGAAATATGTGAAAGCAGAAATTTTAACTCAATGTTTCATCCTTTACTAACTGAAAAACCAAGATTGCCAGAATAAAGGTTGTGAAATAGTATTTATTATAGTGAAAAATCAAGACACATTAGCATTGTAGCAATCTGGATGAAAGGGTCACTTCTAGCAATCAAGTTTCGTATCCTAGTGTCCTGAGACCTGTCTGTGTAAGTCGAGTAGGGTCTCCCCCAAGAGCCAACACTGAAGCTTTGGCTTGACAGCTCTTCACCTGCACAACGGCCAAGAGCCAAAAGAACAAATCAGAACTCCTATGCTATCCCCACAGCATCACTGCTTGTCCAGGTAACAGCAAGTGACATAAAGAAAAACCTGTGGCAGAAGAACACGTGTCACTCAGTGGATTTCTGAACAATTACATCCTAGTGGTTGGGGAAGTATTCATCCTTCCCTACTCATTTTGACAGACAATTTTGTCTCCTACAACATACAGATATAAGATGGATGTTTAAGGATATTGCTGAGTGAAGATCACCAACAACTAAAACTTGACTTTAGCTTTCCTTGAGGAACTGCCTTACTTAACTAATGGCTGCTGTTCCTGTCAGCCATGTTTGGCATCCATCTATATTACATAATGCGAAGTAAAAAATGTCTCCCTTTGCATCAGCCTGCCATAGTGCCTGAACTTCTAGCCATTAATATGACTCAAATTACTCAAGTAAACAACTATGAGCAGTCACTATATAAGGGAAATACACTGATTAACTGAGAAAGTAAGAAAGAAAAAGACACATTTCTCTTTTTTATAGAGTATATAACCCACGGTGGGAAAGGATACATATGGAAATTACTATAATTCAGTATGTGCCCACAGAAGAGTGCAAGCAGTACACTAGGGAGGGTCAAAGCTGAAGGAGATATAAACCAAATGGGAAAATTAACTAGAAAGCAACTGTTGGAAAAATCTTAGACAAAAGTGTATGTGCGAAGAATCTTACAAGATAGATTTTTCACAGAGGAAATAGTGATATAGCATACAAATCAGACAGGCACTCATGTGAAAGCAGAGACCGCTCTTTTGTTTATACATTTCTTCCAAAATGGGCAATCCAAAATGGTTACAACTTCACCCAAGGCCTCTGCCGCAAACAACTGCCAGACAACGGGATTCACAGGAAATAAGGTAATTGACAGGAAAAGCCTTTACAAGGTCCAGAACACGTGGTACAGCGGGCAGATACTGAAGCTTCTAGGGGCAGCATGAGATCGCTGGTCAGCGAGATGGGGTGGGGGGAGCAAACTGAGTTTTGTCTTGTTTACCATTATTCTCGGGCAGTCTCTAACCTCGGTGTGCATTAATCCGCCTTGACAAAGCAAAAAGAAAATAAATCCAATGCTGCACTTTGCTTGAGAACGTAGAATCCATATTGAGGCCAACCTCAGGAAATGAGAGTGAAGGTTACAGCTCTGACAGTGACCTGGGCTGGCTGAGCTTTCATTACTTTCTAGGTCACACTGACATGAAGCCCAGAGACAGCTTTGAAATCGGCTGAAAACGTCAGCACATGCCAGGACGGAATGGAATTCCACACCCCTTTGCTTTTAGTAGCAAAAAACTCTCATCTGAAATAGTCTAGTGCTTTAAACAAAGCGTTGCTTAGCTTACTCATTCTAAAAAGCCTCTCGATAGCCACAAATGGGTAAGGAAACAATAAAAGGACAACAGATAAACGTGCTAAGGATATAAATAATAAATTCAAAGGAAAAAAGTACAAATAGACATGTTCTCTCACTAGTAATCAAGGGCAAATTAGAAAAACTGGATACCATTTTTCACTTATCAAATTAGCCATTTTAAAGTCAGAATATTCTGGGGAATGGATAAAGGTATATGAAAACCCTTTCTCATAGAGCAGGAGCATAAAATATTAGCAGGAGGCTTTGGCTCAGTAATTCAACCTTTGGGAATTTATTCTAAGAAAATATATTCTATTTATAGATCATCTTCACATTATAATTATTTTTAATAATGCAAAATTATAAACAACTTTATTCTAAACCACAGAGAATGACTGAATGCTCTGTTTTATAACCATCTAAAACAGTGACATGAAAATGACATGGGACTCAGAAAATGCTTTTGAAACAAATCAAGGTATAAAACTAGCTGCGTATCAGGACCACAGGAAAGTATAAAATAACAGTGTTTGTTCTGTGTGGATATTGAAATTCCAGATTACTTTTTTGTTTCTCTTATTCTTACATTTTCTCTAGTACTGATATATTGCTCCAATAATTTGAAGAACCCATGTATTTTTTTAAGCTCTCTTAATCACGCATGATTTTCTAACTGCCATTTGATTTCAATAAAACTATTTCATCACAATATTTAAAGTACCTGAAAGTCTGTATTTGGTTGTATTCAGTTCTGCCCAATAAAGAAAAAACTGCCGCATAAGAAATAGCGCTTGGAAAGGAGCTCTAGTTCCTGAGGCTCATGGAGAAGGAGTCAGGAGTTACCACGCCTATTCTGCTCTTAACCACACTTTGCAATCCTAGACACTTCCCCTTGTGATCATATTCACCTCTCCATGCTCTACAAATAAGATTTGCAAATCTAGGCTTTGTAGAGAACACCTATTCTAACTAAAAAAAAAGAACAAAAAACAAAATAACCCCCACAGGATTCTGTGGCGTCTCAACTCTGCAATTCTATCCACTTAATTAAGTCACTTAATTTCTGGTCCGTCACCTACAAGAAAAATGTAAAAGATTATTTCATGTTAAGTGATATGTGTAATACGATCAAGACTGTATTATAGTAATATCAGGCATTAGAATCCTTCTTTGCTTTATAAAAATACTTCACTGTGGTAGAAAAGGAGACCTTGACAGTAGTAGAGGTAAAGTGCTCTCTGTAAGAAAAGTCGAGTTTTCCTTCTTGTTCTTGTGCATGTGAGTTACAAGGCAAAAAAAGAGACGGAAGGAAGAGGGCAAGTGGGGAAGCAGCAGGGCGGCAAGAAGCTCCAGGACTGATGGACAGGAGTAGCAGCGCCCGGGAGAGATGGCCGATGATGCTGTGTGTGGTGGCGGGTAGCCGTGTGGGATCGGACCGACAGACACGCAAAGGATGTGCGATCTGCAGCAGCCTTACATCTGTGACTGCTGGGAGTGGTCCTCATTTAGTTGGGCATAAAAGATTGAGCAAATAAAACACACATTCAGCGGCGGCAGAAAACTGGGGTAAAGGTGACCAAAGCATCAGCTCCTAGGGAAACGAGGGAAACCTTGGGAAGGGCTCCAGGACTTCAGTCTTCTGCAATGATTGGAACAAGGCTTCAATCAATCTCAAAATTCTATAGACTCCCAGCTGACTTCCACAGGAAAAAGCTAATGGCAGACAAAAACCTAAAATCCCATGCTTTAGACCCTAGGTCAGTTTTTGCGCCACAATTTCATGCTGCCTCTCAATTCTATTTCCTATTTATATCCATTCTAACAGGCTCTATAAAACATAACTGTCATAGAACAAAAGAGATGGATAGGATAGGGAAAGGAGGGAATGCCCTTTAAACTGAAATGTGCTTTTAAGTACCCAAGGATCCCTTCAAAAAACACCTGCTATAGAATAGACTATTACATAGCAATTGAAATGGCAAAGATAAATGATAAATTAGATTTTTCTGTTACTTCTGTTTTTTCTTCCTTTCTTCCCTTCCTCACTCTCCTTTCTCCCTTTCTTATCGGTAATAATTCACTGCTCCATGGGAGATGCTCAGTTTCCAAGCCCCCAAACCCATTATCAGAAGATGATGGGAAATCTTAGATATGCCACTACTTCCTGATCCATAAGGAAAGAGCCAGCAAATATCGGTAAGCCTTTGGGAGAGTGAGAAGCTGTTGCAACTGTCTGGGCCATCTCTCACATCCACTTCCTTTGGGGTTCTGCTCCAGCCCCGAGATTCTAAGATTCCTCAGACTTTCCCATATTCTGAACGGGGAAGAACGACTTTGGGAGAAGGGAGGCCATAATCTCATCTCTTCCATCTCTAACTCATCAGAGTCTTGTATTGAGGAAAAGCTTTGACAAAAGACTAGATCTCCAGGAACGACAAAAATGAAAGGAGATTTTATATGGGGTCCTTTTTCTAACATACTCGGCTAACTCAGTGAACCTGTATTGAGAAATGAACAATAACCCAGCATGCCACAGGCAGTTACTGCTGATGGGGGGATATGACAGACAAATCTTCACTTTATTTCTATCCTGTTCTCTTTCCATGGTGTCATCAATCTTCCCTTCGCCTGTAAGCCAGTCTGTCTTAAGGAGCAGCACCAAGCATGACAAGCTTCTGAGCTTCACTCCCACAGCTACTTTCCCTCCACCTAAGATTCAGCGCTGGTGGCTGTTTGGGAATAGTTTGTACCCTATTTCCCCTATCACGGTGGAGATTCACGTCAGCAGTCTCTTATGCCTTAAAGTGTGGGCCGTGGACCAGCAGTGTTGCCATCACCTGGGAACTTGTTAAAAATGTGGAAATGCAGGCCTCACACTGAATCAAAAGCTGCATTTTAACAAGAACCCCAAGTGACTGTGATGCACATTAAAGTTTGAGAAGTGCTCTAGGGAAATCTGAGGGGTTGTCCCCTTTCTCAATCTACAAATCACCTGGGAATGTCATTACTTAGAGTGGCATCATAAAGCATGGGCTTCACCCAGCTGCTCCTGGGCTCACCACTCAGCAGCTGTGTGTCAGTGGGCAAATTACATAATATCTCTGGCTCTCCTTTCCTCCTAGGTTTAATGATGATAATAATAATAAAACCTTTATCACAAAACTTTGAGGACTAATTAAGACAATGGATCTAAAATATGTAACCTAAAACTGGGCTGCAGTAGGTAGATATTTGAAGTCATAGATTCAAAGTGTAAGAAGAGGCTTTGAAAGCTCCTTTTTTTGTCAAATGCCCACTGAGCTCAGCTTCAGCCAATACCTAAAGCTGACGAATGCAACTTTGTCTCATGTACAGTCCTTGACTTAAGAGCTTGCTTTCCTTTAGAAGAAGGGCCAACTACCCCAAAATGTTTCTCCTATCAGACTCCACTGAATTTGAGATTCATTCCTTAGTGTTTTGCTATTTTATTCCATTTTGTTTTGTTTTGCTCTGCTTGCTTTGCTTTCTTTTTGGGCAAGAATTCTCAAGAACAAAATTACTTTAACACTGGAACAGGGATGTTCCAAACTAACAAGCCATTCAGAGGTGGTGTGTACTCAAGACCCTACAAAAGGTAAAATATATCAGTTTAATAGCCCTTCAGCAGAGAAGAGATTCTTAATCAGAAAACATGTGCTGAGCACTCATTTTTGGCTCAGTATTGTAGGAAAGGAGATAATATAAAAAATAAAACAGTCTTTGCCCTTGAAAAACTTTGTCTTTAAAAAGGTAATGCAATAGATGCTATGTAAAAAGAAAAAACATAACATTTTGGGAGTTCATAGGAGGGGCATCTAGACTATTTCTAGGGCTGGGGAGGGGGTATTCTTTGAAGACCTCCCAGGTAAAGTCTCATTTAATGTGTGAAATGATAAGCAAATTGTTTACAAGTCTATCAGCTCACAAAGTCTCATTTAATGTGCGAAATTATAAGCCAATTGCTTACAAGTCTATCAGCTCACTCAGGAATATAAAACTGACAGGGTTCAAATCTGAACTCAGAGGCTGAATAAATTATTAACCTTTCAAAGCCTCCCTTTACATATAAGCATAACAGAAAAAACATTAGTACATACATCATAGATTCGTTGCAAGAATGAAATAAAAATGTATCTAGAGCTGGTGCTCAGGAAACACTTGCTATTTTTTAGTTCTTTCCTTTTGCATACATGGGTGTGAGAATAGCTATCCTATCTCTTGAGAATTTCTATGTGAAATGGGTCAAGATCATGATAGATTACTGGTATAGTCCCAGAGGAATAATACTTTTGTGTGTGTGTGTACTCACACACATCTACCTTTGTATATACACACATTTATGTATATGTACAAACATACATATATTTACATACATGGAAAATGGTTAAAGTAAATTAAGAGAGAGACATGCTTAGGTAGGTAGGCAGTGATCAAAAACCTCTGGGACAAACAGACCCCAAAGATGCCTCAAAGACAACCCACCCAATATCAAATTACAAGCTCACCAAAACTTCTTCTTCCAGTATCGTTTATCTCAGTGAGTGATAACACCCTCCAGCCATTGTCAAGTCAGAAACACAGGAGTCATCTTTGAGATCTTTTTCCCCCTCGTATGTCCATATCACACCCACCACTCAATGTCGATGACTTGGTCTCCTAAATTTCCCAAACAATCTCCGCTCTGAAATTCCTTCAGAATGTACATCAGGTAACATGGCTCTCAGTGCTGGACACAATGCCTGGAATCCGGTACACTCACAACAAACACTCGTTGTATTAATGGATGCATCATTGAACAGGAGATGCAAGAAGGCAGAGCCAAAAGAAAAGGAACATTTTTAAACGTATCTAGGCAGTACCAAACTACAATGCACTGAATTTCTGTGCAAATGTCTTAGTTTGGTGGTAGGGAAAAAAAAAAACAAAAACAAATAAGTAGATGGTACTATCTCTAAGAGCAAAGAAGATGGAAGTAAAACATCAAAACTTCATAGTTAGAGGTAGAAATGATAAAAGAGACACTGAGAGGTTTTTGGAATGGGGTCAGCAAGCTGAGGCCAGTGTGCCAAATCTGGTTTTGATTTTACTAGCACACAGCACACCCATTCTTTGACTATTAGCACTGCCTGCCTTATACTCCGGGGCACAGAAGAATAGTTGCAATGGAAACTGGAGGGTGCACCAGCCTAGAATGCTTGCAGAAAGAGCTTACCAACCCTGCTTTAGAAAAATAAAATCCCTATGTAAGTTTTAGAAGGTACATATATATGTAAATAAGGTGAATTGTGATAGAAAATAATGTACTATGTGTTTTTAAAACTTGTGAAGAGGTGAGAAGGGAGACCCAGCACAGCACTGAGGTTGAGGCGGTGGTGGGCTGAGTGACAGCCCCACAGAGAATCAGGCCCTCATTCCTGGGACCTGTAAATGTTACCTCATTTGGAGAAAGGGTCTTTGAAGATGTGATTAAATTGAGGGTTTTGAGATAAGGAGATGATCCTAAAAGATCTGGGTGGGCCCTAAATGCCATCACAAGTACCTACAAGAGATAGGTAGCAGGAGATTACACACACACACACACACACACACACACACACACATCCAGGGGAGAAGGTAATGGGAAGACAGGGGAAGGGTTTGGGGTGACACAGTCACAAACCAGCGAACACCAAGGGTTGTCAGCAGCCACGAGAGGCTGGAGAGGCCAAGTTGAAGATTCTCCCCCAGAGCCTCCAGAGTGTCCCCAGTCCTGATGACACCTTGGTCACGGAATTCTGGCTTCCAAACATTTGAGAAGACAAAGTTTCATTGTTTTATGCAACCGAAGTTGTGGTAATTTCTTACAGGAATCACAACAAAAATCGGGCCTGTCTGTGCCCAAAGCAGACAGGAGTTCGATGTGATTTTATCACAATTATGTAACATACCTGGAAATTTGTATTTGGTCCCATTCACTTCTGCCAAATGAAGAAGTATTGCATTAAGGAAACAGCACTTAGGGGCATCTGGGTGGCTCAGTCGGTTAAGCATCTGACTTCGGCTCAAGTCATGATCCTGGGGTCCTAGAATCAAGTTCCACATCAGGCTGCTTGCTCATTGGGGAGCCTGCTTCTCCCTCTGCCTGCGGCAAACCCCTGCTTGTGCTCTCTCTCTCTGGCAAAGAAATAAATGAAGATAAAGATAAAGATATCCTTTTTAAAGATAAAAAAACAACAACAAAAAAGCACTTAGAAGTGAATCCCATGTCCCAACATGCAGGGTCCAGTACGTAAGTCTCCATGCCTCTTCCTGTCTCAGCAGCACACCTTCAGACCCCCAACATTTCCCTGTTTTAATTTTAGAACAACCTGACTGTTCCCCACAAATGGGACTTACAAATCTTCAACTTTGTAGGCCACCTATTCTAAACCAAAGAAGGAACATGAATGCAGAAAGGAAGACTTTAATTATCTCAACTCTGCTACTAAAAATTTTATGAAGTTAGTTAAGACTCTTAATTTCTGAGTCATCACTTACCCCCCAAAACGCACGCATGTATGCGCCCGTGTGCGCGCGCACACACGCACACACACACACACACACACACACACACACACAAGAAAAGGAGTGACAAATTTAGGTGATAAATGTAATAAGATTTTTGTAAAAAGCTATTATGATAATACCTGGAAACAGAATCCTTTTTTTATGAGGAAACTACCTTTGCTTGAGAAAAATACCTACTTCCAAAGAAGTGGGACCCCAAAGGTATCCGAGAGAATTAAGGTGCTTGACATGAGACAACTAGAGGATTGGGGTTTTTGTTTCTGATCTGGTGAGTGAGAAGGAAAAAAGAAGAGAGAAGAGGGGAAAGGAATGTGGGCGGTGGAAATGTGAGTAGGTTGAAGGGAAAGGTCCTGCTGGTCGATGACCATTACTCCCTTCTTCCCAGAGAGCAACAAACATCCAGCCTCAAACTGGCCTTGTCCAGGTCACCTGCCCACAACCACAGGGCACCACCAGGCTTACTCTTCTGCCCCTTCTCCCAAGACACCAAAAAGACACTATTAGGAGTGTTTCCAGGTTCACCTATGGAGCAGCTGCTGTGACTTGAGGGGCCAAGCTTAAAAGATAAAAACTATTCATTGATAAAATGCAGAGCAGTTGGGGGGGCAAGATGGCGGAGGAGTAGACCTAAATTTCGTCCAGTCCCAGGAATTCAGCTGGATAGGGATCAAACCATTCTGAACACCTACGAACTCAATGGGAGATCAAAGAAAAGAATAGCAGCAGCTCTCTGAACAGAAAAGTGACCACCTTCTGGAAGGTAGGACGTGCGGAGAAGTGAATCCGAGGCGAAATTTGGGAAGATAGATGGTGGGGGAGGGGGCCTCCGTCAGCCACTACCGGCAAGTGCTAGAGCCGCGGAGCACAAAACCGGAACTTCTAGAAGTCGGCTCCGCTGAGGGACGTCGCTCCAGTGGCTAAGCAGGGGGTGGAACCCTCGCGGGACAGTGTGGTCTCAGGACCCTCGGGGTCACAGAAAGACCAGGGGTGCCTGAGTGCGGCAGAGCTCCCAGGTATCGGAGCGGGAAGCCAGCTGCAGAGACGGAGCCGAGGTGCAGGCTCTCAGCTCGGGGTTGCCATAAACCGTGATCCGCGGACCAGTCGGGCCACTGCTCCTCCAGCAGGGACCCAACAAGTGGCAGATCCGGGGAGACTCCCCTTCCTCCCCCGGGGAGGAGCGGCGTGGGAGCACACCACAGGGATCTGCTGGGTTTGGAGACTCCAGATGGGGTCCGGTGCCAGACATAGAAACGCTCGGTCACAGGCCGGGTGAGCACAGAGTGCGGCCGGAGACCAGGGAGATGGGAGTCATTGACTGCTTTTCTCTGGGGGCGCACTGAGGAGGGGGGCCCCGAGTTCTCGGCTCCTCTGGGAGGGAGATTGGGAGGCCGCCATTTTCACTCTTGTCCTCCAAAGCTGTATGGAAAGCTTGCAGGGAACAAAAGCTCCCGAGAGCAAACCCAAGCAGATTACTTAGCCTGGACCCGGCAAGGACCGGGCAATTCAGCCTCCGGCAAAGACATTTCAGAACCAAGGCAACAAGTCCCTCCCCCAGAAGATCAGCAAGAACAGCCAGCCGAGACCAAGTTTACTGATCAATGAGAATAAAACCCCAGCACTAAGGGAATATAGCACACAGAATTCATGGATTTTTTCTATGATCCTTTAGTCTTTCAAAGTTAATTTTTTAAATTTTCATTATTTTTCTTTTTGTATTTCTTTTTTTAAAAATTTTTGTTCTTTCCTTTTTCAACCAATATCTTATAAATTCCTTTTTTAAAATCTTTTTTAATATTCATTGTTACAGTCATATTCTATCCCTTCATTGTACTGAACCTTATTTTTTGTATATATATAAGTTTTTCTTTCCTTAAAATTTTGGAATACAGTTTCTTCCAACAGACCAAAATATACCCTAAATCTAGTGTATGGCTTTGTTCTAGTCTCCCACCTGGTCAGATAAGCTCCTTTTTTTCCCCCTAATTTTTCTTCTTTCTTTTTCAACCAACTTCTTATCAATTCTTTTTTTAAAAATCTTTTTTATTTTCATCTTTACAGTCATATTCCATCCATATTTACCATTATTTTTGTGTATATATATATACACATATATATACACAAAATATATATATATATATATATATATATATATATATATATATATATGTTTTTCTTTCTTAAAAATTTTAGGAGGCAGTTTCTTCTAACAGACCAAAATACACCCAAAATCTAGTGTGTGGCTCTGTTCTATTCACCAGCCTGATCATATTCTTTTTTTTTTCTTTCTTTTCCCCCCAGTTTTGGGTCTCTTTTGATTTGTTTAGTGTATATTTCTCCAGGATCCTTGTTACCCTTTTAGCATTTTGTTCTCTCGTTTATCTATTCTTCTCTGGACAAAATTACAAAACAGAAAAACTCACCTCAAGAAAGAACAAGAGGCAGTACTGACTGCCAGGGATCTAATCTGTATGGACAGTATGAACATTAATAAGATGGCAGAACTAGAGTTTAGAATGACGATTATAAAGATACTAGCTGGGCTTGAAAAAAAGCATAGAAGACACTAGAGAATCCCCTTCTGGAGAAATAAAAGAACTAGAATCTAACCAAGTCGAAATCAAAAAGGCTACTAATGAGGTGCAATCAAAAATGGAGGCTCTAACTGCTAGCATAAATGAGGCAGAAGAGACAATCAGTAATATAGAAGACCAAATGATGGAAAATAAAGAAGCTGAGAAAAAGAGAGATAAACACCTACTGGATCAGGAGGGAGAATTCGAGAGATAACTGATACCATAAAGTAAAACAATATTAGAATAATTGGGATCCCAGAAGAAGAAGAAAGAGAGAGAGGGGCAGAAGGTATATTGGAACAAATTACAACAGAGGACTTTCCTAATTTGGGGAAGGAAACAGGCATCAAAATCCAGGAGGCACAGAGAAACCCCCTCAAAATCAATAATAATACCCTGACATCTAATAGTAAAACTTACAAGTCTCAGAGACAAAGAGAAAATCCTGAAACCAGCTTGGCACAAGAGGTTTGTAACCTACAACAGTAGAAACATTAGATCGGCAGCAGACCTATCTACAGAATGGCATGATATATTCAGGGCACTAAATAAGAAAAATATGCAGCCAAGAATACTATATCCAGCTAGGCTGTCATTGAAAATAGAAGGAGAGATAAAAGGTTTCCAGGACAAATAGAAACTAAAAGAATTTGCAAACACCAAACCCACCCTACAAGAAATGTTGAAAGGGGTCCTCTAAGCAAAGAGAGAGCCTAAAGGTAACATAGACCAGAAAGGAACACAGACTGACAGTCACCTTACAAGCAATACAATGGCATTAAATTCATATCTTTCCATAGTTACCCTGAATGTAAATGGGCTAAATGCCCCAATCAAAAGACACAGGCTATCAGATTGGATAAAAAAACAAGACCCATCGATATGCTATCTGCAAGAGATTCATTTTAGACCCAAAGACACCCCCAAATTGAAAGTGAGAGGGTGGAAAACCATTTATCATGTTAATGGATATCAAAAGAAAGCTGGGGTGGCAATCCTTATATCAGACAAATTAGATTTTCAACCAAAGACTGTAATAAGAGATGAGGAAGGACACTATATCCTACTGAAAGGGTCTATCCAACAAGAAGATCTAACAATCGTAAATATCTATGCCCCTAACATGGGAGCAGCCAATTATATAAGCCAATTAATAACAAAAGCAAAGAAACACATCGACAATATACAATAATAGTAGGGGACTTTAACACCCCCTGACTGAAATGGACAGATCATCTAAGCAAAAGATCAGCAAGGAAATAAAGGCTTTAAATGACACATTGGACCAGATGGACTTCACAGATATATTCAGAACATTCCATCCCAAAGCAACGGAATACACATTCTTCTCTAGTGCCCATGGAACATTCTCCAGAATAGATCCCATTCTAGGTCACAGATCAGGTCTCAACTGGTACCAAAAGACTGGGATCATTCCCTGCATATTTTTGGACCACAATACTTTGAAACTAGACCTCAATCACAAGAGGAAAGTTGAACAGAACTCAAATACGTGGAAGCTAAAGAGCATCCTACTAAAGAATGAATGGGTCAACCAGGAAATTAAAGAAGAATTAAAAAAATTCATGGAAACAAAGGAAAATGATAACACAAATATTCAAAATCTTTGGGATGCAGCAAAGGCAGTCCTAAGAGGAAAGTATATAGCAATACAAACCTTTCTCAAGCAACAAGAAAGGTTTCAAATACACAGCCTAACCCTACACCTAAAGGAGCTGGAGAAAGAACAGCAAATAAAGCCTAAACCCAGCAGGAAAGAGAAATAATAAAGATCAGAGCAGAAATCAATGAAAATAGAAACCAAAAGAACAGTAGAACAGATCAACGAAACTAGGAGCTGGTTCTTTGAAAGAATTAATAAGATTGTTAAACCCCTTATCAAAAAGAAAAGAGAAAGGACCCAAATAAATAAAATCATGAATGAAAGAGGAGAGATCACAACCAACACCAAAGAAATACAAAGAATTATAAGAACATATTATGAGCAACTCTAGGCCAGCAAATTAGATCACCTGGAAGAAAAGGGTGCATTCCTAGAGATGTATCAACTACCAAAACTGAACCAGGAAGAAATAGAAAACCTGAACAGACCTATAACCACTAAGGAAATTGAAACAGTTAACAAAAATCTCCCAAAAAACAAGAGCCCAGGGCCAGAGGGCCTCCCAGGGGAATTCTACCAAACATTTAAAGAAGTATTAATACCTATTCTTCTGAAACTGTTCCAAAAAATAGAAATGGAAGGAAAACTTCCAAACTCATTTTATGAGGCCAGCATTTACCTTGATCCCAAGACAGATAAAAACCCCATCAAAAAAGAGAATTATACACCAATATCCCTGTTGAACATGGATGCAAAAATTCTCACCAAAATACTATCCAATAGAATCCAACAGTACATCAAAAGGATTATTCCCCATGACCAACTGGGATTTATTCCTTGGCTGCAAGGTTGGTTCAACAACCGCAAATCAATCAATGTGATACAATACATTAATAAAAGAAAGAAGAGTCATATGATACTCTCAATAGATGCAGAAAAAGCATTTGACAAAGTAGAGCATTCTTTCTTGATTAAAACTCTTCACAGTGTGGGGATAGATATCATAAAAGCCATCTAAGAAAAACCCACAGTGAATATCATTCTCAATGGGGAAAAACTGAGAGCTTTTCCCCTAAGGTCAGAAACACGGCAGGGATGTTCACTATCACCACTGCTATTCAACATAGTACTAGAAGTCCTAGTATCACCAATCAGACAACAAAAAGAAATAAAAGGTATCCAAACTGACAGAGAAGTCAAACTCTCAGTCTTTGCAGATGATATGATACTTTATGTAGAAAACCCAAAAGACTCCCACCCCAAAACTGCTAGAACTCATACAGGAATTCAGTAAAGTGGCAGGATACAAAATCAATGTACAGAAATCAGTTGCATTTCTATACACTAACAACAAGACTGAAGAAAGAGAAATTAAGGAGTCAATCCCATTTATAATTGCACCCAAAACCATAAGATACCTAGGAATAAATCTAACCAAAGAGGCAAAGAATCTGCCTCAGAAAACTACAGAATACTCACGAAAGAAATTGAGGAAAACACAAAGAAATGGAAAAAACGTTCCATGCTCATGGATTGGAAGAACAAATATTGTGAAGATGTCAATGCTACCTAGAGCAACCTACACATTTAATGCAATCCCTATCAAAATACCATCCACTTTTTTCAAAGAAATGGAACAAATAATCCTAAAATTTGTATGGAACCAGAAAAGACCCTGAGTAGCCAGAGGAATATTGAAAAAGAAAAGCAAAGCTGGCGGCATCATAATTCTGGACATCAAGCTCTATCACAAAGCTGTTATCATCAAGACAGTATGGTACTGGCACAAAACCAGACACATAGATCAATGGAACAGAATAGAGAGCCCAGAAATGGACCCTCAACTCTATGGTCAACTAATCTTCGACAATGCAGGAAAGAATGTCCAGTGGAAGAAAGTCTCTTCAACAAATGGTGTTGGGAAAATTGGACAGCCACATGCAGAATGAAAGTGGACCACTTCCTTACAGCACACACAAAAATAGACTCAAAATGGATGAAAGACCTAAATGTGAGACAGGAATCCATCAAAATCCTAGAGGAGAACACAGGCAGCAACCTCTCCGACCTCAGCCACAGCAACTTCTTCCTAGAAGCATCGCCAAAGGCAAGGGAAGCAAGGGCAAACATGAACTATTGGGACTTCATCAAGATAAAAAGCTTTTGCACAGCAAAGGAAACCGTCAACAAAACCAAAAGACAACCGACAGAATGGGAGAAGATATTTGCAAATGACATATCAGATAAAGGGCTAATATCCAAAATCTATAAAGAACTTATCAAACTCAACACCCAAAGAACAAATAATCCAATCAAGAAACGGGCAGAAGACATGAACAGACATTTCTGCAAAGACGACATCCAAACGGCCAAAAGACTAATGAAAAAGTGCTCAACATCACTCAGCATCAGGGAAATCCAAATCGAAACCTCAATGAGATACCACCTCCCACCAGTCAGAATGGCTAAAATTAACGAGTCAGGAAACGACAGATGTTGGCGGGGATGCGGAGAAAGGGGAACCCTCCTGCACTGTTGGTGGGAATGCAAGCTAGGGCAGCCACTCTGGAAAACAGGATGGAGGTTCCTCAGAAAGTTGAAAATAGAACTACCCTACAACCCAGCAATTGCACTACTGGGTATTTACTCCAAAGATACAAATGTAGTGATCTGAAGGGGTCTGCGCACCCCAATGTTTATAGCAGCAATGTCCACAACAGCCAAACTATGGAAAGAGCCAAGATGTCCATCAACAGATGAATGGATAAAGAAGATGTGGTATATATACACAATGGAATACTATGCAGCCATCAAAAATTGAACTCTTGCCATTTGCAACAACGTGGATGGAACTAGATGGTATTATGCTAAGTGAAATAAGTCAATCAGAGAAAGACAAGTATTGATTGTATGATCTCACTGATACAAGGAATTTGAGAAACAAGACAGAGGATCAGAGGAGAAGAGAGGGAAAAAATGAAACTAGATGAAACCAGAGAGGGAGACAAACCATAAGCGACTCTTAATCTCAGGAAACAAACTGAGGGTTGCTGGAGTGGTGGGGGGTGGGAGGGATGGGGTGCCTGTGTGATGGACCTTGGGGAGGGTATGTGGTATGATGAGCGCTGTGAATTGTGTAAGACTGATGAATCACAGACCTGTACCCTTGAAACAAATAATACATTATATGTTAATAAAAACAAACAAATAAATAAAATAATAAACAGGTTCTAGGAAAAAAAAATGCAGAGCAGTTGGGCTCTAAGACCATACTCCTCATTTTCTGCTAGTGATGCCTAAAGTTCTTCAAAAAGGAAAGAGCACACATTTTATATTAAATAATTCAAGTAGTAAAGGCTGAAAGTGCAAATGAATTTCAAAACATAATCCTTCAATAAGTGCCGTTGTTTGGTATAAAAGGAGGTGTAAGGGACATAATGTGCTAAGAGAGGAAGTGTCTCTGCAGAGGAAGTACCAAATATCAGAGAGGATTCTGCTCATGGAAGTGACTCCGGTGACTCCACAATGTGTCAAAATTTGTCCCTACCTACACCTGAGAGAAAGCATGCATAAGCAGGGGGAGTGGAAGAGGGAGAGGGAGAAGCAGGCTCCCCACTGATCGGGGAGCCCGATGTGGGGCTCGATCCCAGAACCCTGTAATCATGACCTGAGTGGAAGGAAGATGCTTAACGGACTGGGGTGATTTCTATACTTTTCAAGAACCAAATGAGATACTGTCATAAAAGGGCTTAGAAAATTACCAGGCAATGGTTGAAAACTCTATAGCATTCAAAGAGTTGCATTTTTCTGATGTTTTTGATTTTACTTAAAGCAAGTTTTTGCTGTGTCATACGCCTCTCACAAACTCCGTGTGTAAGTGACTCTTGCTTCAAACCCATAGATAGGGTAGTGCTTCCTCCGGGAAGATGGCGCATGCTCACCAGGAAGGTGCAGCAAGCAGGACCTCATGTGCATTCAATGATCCCCACCCTCTCCAGTAACCCCTTAATGGTGGCAGAATATAGAGGACGCAATGGCAGAGTGGCCCCACAGGCTGACTTCTACCAATGCTTCAGCCACTCCTGTGGCATTTCACGCTCTTAGTAAGGAGTGAAGTTCCAAATAGCTTGACCCTTGTGAGAGCATCATTTAGTTACAGAATCCGTGCCAATTGATTTCATCTTCTTTAGGCTCCCTGGAAAGAAATGGTAAATGCTATCAGCAGAAAATCAATTGTGGGAGCACTGGGCTTATCAGGTATACCTTCCAACCCACTCAAACCTCTTCCCAAGTCATTTGCTGGCTCAGTCCCATCCCCTTACCTCCAGAATTCACCAAGATTCCCGTTCAGTGACTTTCTTTGGCCAACCGAAGTGAACAGAGGTGACATGTATCACTCCCCAGGGGAAGCGCCTAAGAGCTGTATTTACCTGTTCTCTTCCCTACTGTTGCAAACCCCAAATGTTACAGGAGATTCAGGCATCTTAATGCTGAAGTCTCTATCAGTTTGAGCCTCTAAATAACTACAATGATACTACTTATCTTTAGACATGTAGTATGAGCAAAAAGATGTTTTAAGCCACTGAGATTTTAGGGTTGCTTGCTACCACAGCACGATGTATTTTATCCTGAGTAAAGCCACAACAAATCCCATTTATCAGCACCTGGGACTCTCCCCCCCACCCCACCCCCCCGGAAGAATAGTACTAGAGCATCTGCTGTGTCTAATGAGAAATTAAGATGTTTTTAAAAGATGAGGGGATTTACGCTGATATGAAGGAGTTGAAGTGCCTGGTACCTACACTGGGGCCCCAATTACTAATGAAGATCACTTTGAGGTGCTATACAGAATGCCTCCAAAATACCCTCTGAGACATCCCAAGAGAATTTATTTCAAGTTTCCCCCAAAAGTGGGAAGCTAACCTGTTTAATTAAAAAAAATAAATAAAGAAGTCATGACAATAGAGGCCCTCTGAGTAAGGGAGAAGAAAAGGAAAGCAGAAAAATATTACTGGTGCATCCTTTGTGACTTCAGCAGTTCCTAAAGTGACCAGGAAAGCAATAACAGAGACCAGGAGCACAGAAGGTCCATCACCCACAGCAAGCGGAAGAGCAATGGTTCTCCCATGCATGGAAGCAACATCCTTATGAAATGAGCTGCAGGAAGGTGTCAGCTGTTAACCTTCTATGGCCAGAGTAGAGATCAACCCCAGAGCTTACAGCAGAATTTTATTTTCTCCAAGAAGACCTGATGAGCTATGCCAGGATACTGCTTGGGAGGAAGGAGAGAGGGGCCTTACATCCTTGACACCACCAAGGAGGCTCAGCCCCAAGAGGGGATTTTACTGTCATGTGATTGCTACCCAATTTTTGACTGTCCTCCCCTAGATTGGTCTGGGAAATTATGAATTCATGCAAAAATGGATAAATGTTTATAGAACCATCCAGAAGGGTCTGGAATCTGTTGTGATAATCAGGCACAAACGTTGAAATAAAACAACGTATTCATGGGATCTTGATGAAACAATAGATACATTGGGTCTCTAAACCTTAGCCTTTTAATGACAACTACTTGGAAGCCAAACCCATCTTAACCCAAATGGGAGAGATCAACAGCAATAAAACAGCATACAAACTGAAGCCACGAGATGCTACACCAAAAACACATACTTTTAAGGACATCTTTATTTATATTTTCACAGTATTTTCTCTGAAGTTTATATAATAGCACATGGAGATTTTCATCCAAATACCAAGCATACACTACCGACAGCTTTAGACTTCTCAACCCCCTCAGCCTGTGAGCTGCTCCAGGGTAGAAATGGGTGCAATGTCTAGAACATTCATTCCAGGAATTGTCTCTGAGCGATGGCTCCCATCACAGCTCACAAGCAGCAGCCTGAATCTGCTTCACTTTAATCAGAAAAGATAGATGGAATGGAGCCCACTTAGTTCATGGCTGCCAGCCCTCTTTGTCTCCCTCCCACAGACACACATACAGGAAACCTGGCAGCCTCCTTCTCCCTTCCTGTCATTCTCACTAGGCTAAGGAGCAGGCAGATGCAGGAGGGAGGGGGGAAGCAGAGACTGTCAGAGCACTTGCCACTACAGCCACCCCCCACACCAGTGCCTGGCGTTCCTCGGGATCCCTTGGCGGGTTCAAGACTGAGGAATAGGTCTAAGTACCTGAGCAAAATGTCCCACGGGAAAGGAAGGCCCCAACAACCAGGGATTTATCAGAAGCAAGACATAAATGAGAGGATTTTGCCCTGATTAAATTCTATTACCTTTGAAAAGGAGAATTGGGAGGTAGGCAACATTTTCCACTAGCCACAGAAGATCTGCTGGAATGAGTTCTGAAATGATCAAGGAAGAGTTAGGCAAAGAGGGATAAAAGCAAAGGAAACAATAAATTTAATACTGATGGGCTTTCCCAGTGTCCCTGGTGGGAAGAATCCCATGGTGGGGCCATGACACATGCTCAGGCAGGCAGTTTTAATTGGCAAGACAACAGGCAAACTTGGGATCATGGTCTACTTCCCTTACTAATAAATGTCCCAAATCTCCCAGCACAAACTGTCAGAACAAATCTGGCTTTCCTCTGACTTTTGCTGATAGGTGGTAACACTCAACTCAACCAAACAAATTATAAGGCTGCTATATCAATGTAACTTCCCCTCTCCCAACGATCGAAAATGTCAGGAAAAATCTAGAGCAGGATCCTCAGCCTCTGATACACACACTAAACAGAGTGAGGGACACAGGCCTTCGGTGAAGTGACAGAAGGCAGGCTAGATGAGCAGCTCAAAGTTCCACCTAGAGCTACAGAGCTGCCTTCTTTAATTTATTCACTCACATGTTTCTTACATGGGTGTGCTATGCTTGATATAATGGCTAACAAGACAAATATGCTTTGTGCACTTAAGAGTTTACAGAATGGCAGGGGAAAGAGACAATATAAAAATAATACAATATAATTATAATGTGATATGTCCTAGGAAACACACCATCACCCAGTGCAGCCTAAAACCATGAAGACATAGCAGCCTGATTCAAAACAGACAAAAAGTGGAAACAACTCAAACATCCATCAACTAACAAATCAAGAACAAAAGTGTGGTATATTCATACCAGGGATTATTATTTAGTCATGAAAAGGAACGGAGTGTTCATACAGACTACCACATGGATGAACTTTGAAAACACTATGCTAAATAAAAGAAGTCAGACACAAAAAGCTATCTATTGTATCATTCAATCTAGATAAATGCCCATTAATACGCAAATCCATAGAAACAGAAAGCAAATCAATGGCAGCCAGGGGCTGGAGGATGGAGGCGGGAGGTGTAGAATGACTGCTCGTGGGTACAAGATTTCTTTTGGGGGACAATTAAAATGTTGTCAAGTTAGATAACAGTATTAGCTGCACAACCTTACAAAGATACTAAAAACCACTGAATTATACACTTTAAAAGGAGAACTTTTATGGTATGTGAATTATATCTCAATTTTTTAAATAGTTAAAGGAGAAAAATCCTTTAGTAGAGAAAGAGGAGCCTGACCTGCACAGAATTAGCATTCCTTGTGAGAGGGCACAAGACACAGGAGGAATGGCACTGGTTTCAACATACAACACACCATCAGTTAGCTTCTCAAGCCCATGGTTTTCTAACCTGCAAATCGGGGTCCCTTCAATGACACGAAGTTTAGAAATAACATGTGTAAAGCATCTGTTGTAGATTCTCCATAAATAATTGCAGAAGAATATTACAGAACTTATACTGGAGAGGTTCCCAGCTAGGATGAGATTTCCCTAATCCTCTAGGCTAGCAAATCACCCCCATGGAGTCCAGGGACATGATTACCATCAAGTCAAAATGAAAAGAATTGTGGTAGCAGGAGGAAGTGCATGGAACCTATCAGTCAAGTTATTGCCTCCACCCCATCACATGGCAATACTGAAAGGTTATTTTTTTCCTAATTTATGAACATCTCCATCTATCTCAAAGACTCCATAACTTGAATACCATTGTGATTTAAGGTCTTCCATCTTTCCTCCTGCATTTTGGAGAATCTATGTTTTGGTCAATTAACTAAAAAGCAGAACTACAGGAACTCAACCCTCCAAAGATGCTTTATTAGAAAGACACTGATCAATTTCAGTAAAGACCCCAGGTGTATTTCAATTGATTCATCAATAGATTTTGCTTAAAAATATACAACATGTAATTAGGAAAAGGAGGTTTTATACTTCACCAGTTAGACTTTCCTAAATTTTCTAAGCTCAGGTAATAATTTCAGCTGTGAAGCAGATGTAGTCATCACAGGGCAGAATACAAATTCCAGACATACAGTGGGAGCATGGTAAATGTTTACTGCAATGGGAAAGCATTACCTAATCTGGTCAAGAGACTGAAATACATGATATATGGGCTGTTCTTCCCCTCTAAGGAAGAGATAGCCAAAGTCCCCTACAATCTGGCTTTTGCCTCTCTCTGACATCATCTCCTCCATTCCCTCCACCACACACTAGACTGCAATCACACTAAACACGTCCTCCACACATTAGTGTATAGTCACACTAATATTTGGAGTTCTCTAAATATATCATGTCCTTTCCTGCTTCTATGCCCCTAATGCTGCTATTCCCTTGCTTGCACCTTGCTTTTCCCCATGTCTCTACCTGGTTAAATGGTACATGTTACCTAAGATTCAGCACCAGTATAATCTACTTCAGGAAGTCTCCCTGATCTCCCCCAGTCTTGCCCCTCAGTGTGGGTGAGGGGCCCCTCATATATCCTTATCTACTAACCTGTCACATCGTGTTACAACTGTCTGCTCACTTGTCTGCCATCCTAAATGGTGAATTCCTAGAAGGGGGAGCCTTGGCTTTTATACTCCTAATACAGTATTAGTCATTGAATACATGTTAATTGGATGCATGAATAAATGAATGGATGAATAAATGAATTCATAGTTTAGTCATAATTGTATTCAGCATGCAACAATTTTATTATACCAACTTCAGAAATTTTCCTAAAATTTTAAAACTTAAAGTCAAATAATTACATTGATGAGGAACACCATTAACTTCATTTAAATAAAACTCAGCACCATTATCACATGTAATTTATAAGAAAGCTATTCCAATTCATACTTAATGAGATGAATAATTATTATAGTGTTGTAAGTTCATTGGGCATAAAAGTCAGACAGTTAACATAAACAAATATAAGTAATACTGCTTTTATTTAAGCCAAGCAAATCATTCTTCAGACTCACTGAGGGAAAAGGGAAAAGGAACTAAGCAAAAAAGGAAGGTACTTTGCCTGACTCCTTAATCAAGAGCTGAAGTTGTTCAGAGGCGAGTACATCCAATATCCTGCGCTTTCAGGAGCTAAGGGTCACAAAATGTCATTCTAATCCATTTGCTGGTTCACTCATTAATCTTAACATTTGCCAAAAAAAATCATGGGAAGAAGTTGGTCATTGTTTTAAATCTCTCTCTCTCCAATCTCTGCAATAGGCTTTCTTTTTGAAGCGCAAAGCCTGAGTCCCTGGCTGGCATTCAATGGTTAAAGAAGGGACAGGCGAGTCCATCCCAGCCTCAAGAATTGGATAGGTACACCTGGATACTTTCATCTTCCCAGAAGTAGATTAATCTCTCAACTAGAGAATTCTAGAGCAACTAAGCCTCGAAATCCTGTACTAAAAGAAAACCCTATCTGACTGCTCAAGTAAGACAGCTAGGAATCATGAGAGAAACCAACACATCATTTTGCTCCGCCCTGATTCTCCCCTTTTCCTCCCAGATAAAGATCGCAATCATATGCTGCCTTCAGTTCCATGCGTCATTCGTTTACTATGGTCCCCAAAGTTAGTTATGACTATGGGGAATCTGCAGTGCAGCATGCATAGCAATGTGCTCAACGTTATACTCCTAGTCCCAGCTGCCTCCCGAGGAAGGAGTAAAAAGTCATATCGGGTCACAGCGCCAATGGATCAAACAAGAGAAGAGGGTGGAAGTTAGGAGCTTTGTTTAGTCAGAGCAAAAGAATGGCTCACCGAGCTCCTAGAAGGCACCAGAGAGCTTTAAAAGTTGGGAGAGAAGCAGAAAAGGGGAGAGAGAAAATAAAAAGAAAACTGGACATTTTCTTTTTGCATTTAAGTTTAATAAGCAGAAGATGCCAACCCACAATTCTGTAGACAGATGGTCCCTACAGAATTCTGTGTGTACATACCTATTGCTTGGGAAAAAAAGTACTTCAAAAGTATATTGGTCATCAAAATGAACAAAATCAACACATTTATTCTCTGTCCAGAAATACTTACAATATATTTATTTCAAAGTAGATATAGATAACTCATTTTTTCATACTTCAAGTTGATTTTAACTTCAAGGTTCCTTGTTGAAATACAAGTTTAATAATATGACAGGAGGTGAATAAAATTTTTTCAGTACATTCATTGTAATTTTTTGCATTCTTTGTATTAGCATGAGACAATCATTCTGTTTTGTTAATTTAAATTATTTTTAAATTGGCTTTATGCAAACGTGGTATTTGGGATATAATTTGGACTCCCACATATCTTAATACATTTGGGATCCAATTAAATTATTTTGATATTCCAAAATGCTTAGCTCCCACTCACTAACTTTTCACACCCCAACAATTAATCTGTTATATCGACTATGTAGGAGAGGAAGTCAGGTCAATTAAGTAAGGTGCTGTAAATGTAGTCAAATGAATCTGTTCTGTTCCCAACTGGTATTCCACTTTGCATGACCTTGGACTCATCACCAACCCATCTGTGTTTGTGTCCTCAGTTGATAAAAAAAGACTGGTATCAGTGGTTTTATTATTCCCTTGGGTCAAAAGGAAGACACATGATACAGATCTTATTAGACTGGAAACCCCTTGAAGGCCGCACTGTGAACTCCAGTCCATCCTCCCCTGTGCATACCACCTAGTCCAGTACTCAAGAGAGCAGAAGAGAGTTGACTGATTTTTTGGCTTAACTGGTTTGCTTTCTAAGACAAATAAGTATAAAGCTCTCCAGAGAGAGCTACTGATACAAGTTAGTCTGACCCAATGCTTCTGAAGGAAACTGTGCCTGACCGGGCACATATAACCCTGACTGCAATAGCAGCAATGACAAAAGTCCACTGAACTGGGGCGCCTGGGTGGCTCAGTCATTTAGCGTCTGCCTTCGGCTCAGGTCATGATCCCAGGGTCCTGGGATCGAGCCCCACATAGGGCTCCCTGCTCTGCGGGGAGCCTGCTTCTCCCTCTCCCACTCCCCCTGCTTGTGTTCCTTCTCTTGCTATATCTCTCTCTGTCAAATAAATAAATAAAATCTTTAAAAAAAAAAAAAGTCCACTGAACAATAGAGTTCACTGACACACTGCTTACAAGATGCTCCTGGAAGATATGCTAGATTCTACCTTCCCTGTTGGAGCTTCACTCTTCATATATGTGTATTAGAGGTTCCAAGAAATCTTACATTAAAAAAAGTCATAGTTAACTTTGACTTACGCATTTTCCAAATTTAATGGTCCACAAAAACTTTCTACAAGGAATAATAAATAACATCTTAAGAAACAAACTTTGGGAAACCTTATTATAAAACAGATAGTTGAAGATTGACTATACCGGGGCACCTGGGTGGCTCATCAGTTAAGCGTTCCACTCTTGATTTTGGCTCAGGTCATGATCTCAGGGTCATGGGACAGAGCCCCGCATTAAGTTTCATGCTCAGCAGGGAGTCTGCTTGAGAATTCTCTCTTCCCCTTCCTCTGTTCTTCCCCCGTCCTCGCACTCTCTTGCTCTCTCTCTAAAATAAATAAATAAATCTTAAAAAAAAAAAAAAAAGATTGACTATATCATTGAGAATTTGGTCCTCTTCTGTTAGCCTGGGATGAGTAATGTATATTTTACATGTTACTTTTCCCCCCCAAAAAGCATTTTACTTTGCAAAAGTATTAAAACCTCTATAAATTGCAATGTTGGGGGTGCCTGGGTGGCTCAGTCAGTTAAGTGTCTGCCTTCAGCTCAGGTCATGATCCCAGGTCCTGAAATTGAATCCCACATCGGGCTCTCTGCTCGGCGGGGAGCCTGCTTCTCCCTCTGCCTCTTCCTCTGCTTGTTCTGTCAAGTAAGTATATAAAATCTCTTTAAAAAATTTTTTTAAATAAATAAATAAAAATAAACTGCAAGGAGGGGGGGACTAAAAATCACTAAAATCCCACTTCTTAGGAAAAAGATCATACTTAACATTTTGAGCTATATCCTGTGAACATAACCATATTATGTTGTGTATATAAATTTTTAATCTGACAGAGAATATCCATCAGAAATCTATAACAAATACCATATAAGGGTAAACCACTGAAGCATTTGCTTTAAAATCAGGCATAAGACCTTCTCTGCTATTATAGATACTGTTAGAAACTGTACTACAAGGAAAGAAGATATAAAACAAAATTAGAAGAGACAAAACTATCATTCCTGACAGATGATGATTGTCTATTTATAAATATCAGTTAAATTGGTAAATTATTTTAAAAATTAGATAACTAAGCAAAGAGGCAGTAGTATCAAGATCAGTATGCAAAAATCAAGTACCTACACACTGATTAAAATTACAAAATGTAGTAGGAAAAAGGAACCCATTCATATAAAAACAAAAATTATAAAATATTTAGGAATAAAAAAATAGAAATGATGTAAAACAAAACTTGAATATTGAAATATGTCACTTCCTGGGTGGGAAGACTCAACAGTGTACAGTTGTCAAGTGTGTACAAATTAATCTTTAAATTCACGCAAATTACAATTATCTCAATAGGATTTTTCAGGTATAATCTCACATGTCTATTCTAAAATTCATATGGAAAACAAAATTTGTAAGAATAGTCAAAGAATTTAAAAAGAAAAAAGAATCAGAAGGATAATGTTTTCCTGCCAAATATCAAGACCTAGTATATAACTATTGTAATATGAATATGGCCATTTTTGTTATAAATTCAAAATAACTAAGTAAAGAGCCCAAAACCCAACCCATGGATATATGAGAATATATATTTAAAATATATATTCAGGGGCGCCTGGGTGGCTCAGTCGGTTAAGCGTCTGCCTTCGGCTCAGGTCATGACCCCGGGGTCCTGGGATCGAGTCCCGCGTCGGGCTCCCTGCTCCGTGGGGAGCCTGCGTCTCCCTCTGCCTGCCTCTCTCTCCTACTCTCTCACTCTCTGACAAATAAATAAATAAAATCTTTTAAAAATATAAAATAAAATATATTCAAACGCCTTTAATACTATAAGATTTAACATTTCAAACAGTTGAGAGAAAGAGAAATATTCAATATAATTATGAAAGTAATTGGCTATTTATATAAGGGTAAAGCTAGAGTTTCACTTTACAGAATTCACAAAAACTAGTTTCAGATAAACTACATAAATATGGAGAAAATTATAAAATATTTAAAGTAATTATTGAAGAATACTTAATCCTTTAGGATATGATAGGCCTTTTAAACGCAAACACAAAGAAAAAACTCATGAAGGAAAAAGCTAACAAATCTGGCAACATCCAAACTAAAATCTTCTCCAAGAGTGAGAACACCACAAATAAATTAAAAACAAGTAATTCAACAGAAGAAATATTTGCATCTTGTGTAACAGAAAAAAGACTAGTAATCATATAACTAACATCTATAAAATAAAATAAACCAATAATAGGTTAAAGGAAAAAATAGGTAATTTACAGATGACATGCAAATAGCCAACTTACATATAAAACATATGCAAGCAAAAGTAAACTTGTTTGATCAGATATAATATGGACCTTAGTCACAATATTGAGAAGTAGAACCAACTTGCTGAAAAACATTGACAGAATAATAATATTTACATAAACAAATACACACCCAAATACATGTACAGACAATAACACATATGTAAATGGATGTAAACATTTTCATGGAATAGGGTTAGAAGGAGCAGGTGGACATGAAAAAAAGTGGAGGTATAGCAGAAGATGATATGTCTATAATATTTTGTTTTCCTTCAAGGAAAATGTTATTACGTAGTTTAAAAAGTCAATGTCAAAATATGAAAAGAAGCCACCAAATGAACCACTCAAAGGTAAAACCTTCCAATCTCAGACACTGGAAAAAGGGAAAACTAAACATAAAGGAACCAGAAAGAAATGATTTAAAGAAAATAGGATGTAAGCTAATGGAGTGAAGAATAGTAAAAATAGAGAAATCAGCCAAACCAGAAGTGTGTACTTTGAAAAGATTAAAAAGATCAACAACTGACAAACCTACAAACTGACCAAAAGAAAATAACTCAAACTACTAAAATTAAGAATGAAAGAAAAGAAATTTCTACTGATGTTACAGAAATAAAAAAGTTTATGTAACGGGGTGCCTGGGTGGCTCAGTCTGTTGAGCATCTGATTCTGAGTTTCAGCTCAGCTTGTGATCTCAGGGTCCTGGGATGGAGCCCCTCACTGGCTCCAAGCTCAGCAGGGAATCTGCTTGAGGATCCTCTCCCTCATCCTCTAAGCCCCCCATGCAAGCTCACTCATGCACTCTCTCTCTCTCAAATAAATTCTTTTAAAAAAAGGTTTATCTAAGAATATCATAAACAACTATATACCAAAAAATTAAATAACTTAGATTAAATGGAAAGATTCCTAGTTCAAAATTAGACAAAGATATCACAAGAAAACTACAGACTAATATCTCTTATGAATTAAATGCAAAAATGCTCAATAAAATACTAGCAGACTGAATCTAGCAATATACATAAAGGAATACAAATCATGACCAAGTGACACTAAGCTCAGGAATGGGAGGTAGCATTAACATCCAAAAATCAATGTAACATACCATATCAAGAGAATAAAAGACAAACCCACAAAATCATCTCAATAGACACAGAAAAAGTATATGGCAAAATCCAGTCCAGCACCTTTTCATAATAAAAACATTCAACAAAGTACGAATGGAAGGGAACTTCCTTCTATTGAGAGAAGGACATCTACAAAAAAAAAAAAAAATCCCACAATCATCATACTTAATAATGAATGACAATGAAAGATCAAGAAAAAGACAAGGATGTCTGAGCTCACATCCAACATCGTACGGGATGTTCTGCCTAGGGAAATCAGGCAAGAATACCCAGATTGAAAAGAAGTAGCAAAGCTATGACAATTTGCAGACAACAATCTTGTATGTAAGAAAATCCTAAGATCCTAAGTCACTAAAAATCTTCCAGAACTAATTAATAAATTCAAGCAAGGTAAAAAAAAAAAATCAATATACAAAAATCAGTCCTATTTCTATACAATTACAATAAAGAATTTGAAAATGAAATTGAGAAAACAATTCCATTTACAATAGGATTAAAAATAATAAAATACTGGGGCTCCTGGCTGGCTCAGTCGGTTGAGCATCTATCTGACTCTTGGTTTCAGCTCAGGTCATGATCCCAGGGACATGAGATCAAGCCCCGCATCAGGTTCTGAGCTCAGGGCAGAGTTTGCTTAGATTCTCTCTCTCCCTTTCCTTCTGCCCTTCCCTCTTCAAATAAATGAATGAATGAATGAATGAATGAATGAATGAATAAATAAATAAATAAATAAATAAATAAATCTTAGGGATAAATTTAACATGGGCTAAAATTATGGTTTCGCAAAACCACAGAATGTTGTTGAAAGAAATTAAAGGTCTATGTAAAGACATCCCAGTTTCATGGATCAGAAGACCTAACACAATATCAAAAGCTCAGCTGAGTTCTTTGCAGAAATTAAACTGATCCTAAGACTCACCTGGATGAATCAACCAAGACAGTTTTAGAAAAAAAAGTTGGAAGACTCATAGTCCTGGTTTCAAAATGCACTACAAAACTACAGGTTTCAAGATAGCATGGTACTGACATAAAGATAGGCACATAGATCAATGGAATAGAATCAAGAGCCCATAAATAAACCCATATACCTATGGTCAATTGATTTTTGACAAGAGTGCCAGGACCATACAAAAGGAAAAGAACAGTCTTTTCAACAAATGGCACTGGGACAACTGGATAGCCACATGCAAAAGAACGAGATTGGACCCTTATCTCACACCATATACAAAAATTAACTCAAAATGAATCAAAGGCTTAAATGTAAGAGTTAAAACTGCAGACTCTTAAAAGAAACATAGGTGCTTATCCTCATGCCTTTGGATTTGGCACTGGTTTCTTAGATACATCCTAGATGCACAAACAACTAAGCATAGGTAAATTGGACTTTATGAAAATTAAAAATTTTCGTGGGTTAAAGACTGTAATGAAGAAAATGGAAAGACAACCCATAACCCATAGAATGGGAAATTTGATATGCAAATCATATATATAAGAGACTTGTATCTAGAATATTTAAAGGACTCTTAAAACTCAGTAGCAAGGAGACAATCAAACTTAAAAATGGGCAAAGGTAAGAATAGATATTTCTCAAACAGATATATAAATGACCAATAAGCAACTAAAAAGATGCTTAACTTCATTAGCCATGACATTAATGCAAACCAAAACCACAACGAGATACCACCTCATACCCACTATGATGGTAGAAATGTAACATTGTATAGCCTCTTTGGAGAACAGTCTGGTTAAAGAGAGTTTCAAAATGACCTAGGAATTGCACTCTGGGGTATAAATCCTAGAGAAATGGAAACATGTTCACATAAGAACTTGTACATAAATGTTCATAGTAGCATTATTCATAACAGTCAAAAGGTGGAAACTCAAATGTCCATCAACTGATGAATGGATGAATTGTGGTATATTCGTACAATTAAAAGTTATTCACCCATAAAAAGGAATGAAGTTATGATTTATGTTAGGACAGGGAAGAATCTTGAAAACATTATGCTAAATAATAGAAGCCAGACACAGAAAGCCACATATTGTATGATTCCATTTATATGAAATGTCCAGAAGGGGCAAATACATAGAGACAGAAAGTGGATTAATGTTTGCCTAGGGCTTTCAGAGATGGGAAGAAGTAGGGAGTGACTGCTATTGCACATGGGATTTCTCTTAGAGATGATAAAATATTCTAAAATTGATTATAATGATGGTTTCACAATGCTGTGAATATACCATAACCACTGGGCTGTACACTCTATTTTTTTTGGATTGTACACTTTAAATAAGTAAATTGTATTATATATGAATTATAGCACAATAAAGCTGTTTAGAAAGAGAGCATAAGAACTACACAATGCCCCATACCTCCCACTGTTTTTTGCAGTTAGGTGCAACTAGCTTTAAAGCAATTCCCTACCATACTTCCTTTGTGGTTTGTCAAATATCCATATCTTTTGTTTATATATAAAAATTTATAGTTCTCATGTACCTATTTACTCATCAGATAATCTGAATTCTTTACATATTTGATTAGGAAAGAAAAAGAAAATTAGAAAACTATATGGCTATTACTGGAAGTTCTGCTCTTCTGTTGCATAGAGATTATTCCAGAAAAAAAAAACTGGGCAAGAACAGGAGAAATAGGCTGACATCGAATAAGTTACTGCTTCCAAGGACAAAAAGGCACCGTCTGTAACACACATCTTTATTTAGCAATAAAGAGCTTGTTCCTAAGAGGAAAATACCTCTTGAGCTAAACCAAATAGGCCCCTCCACTAGGAGAGGGGATTCGGCCTCCCACTTGACTCCCCAGAAGTGGATTTCACAAGTCTACATGCAACCCAGAATTGAGCCACATTATCCGCTCACAATAAAATTGTGGGCCTTAAGTACCCCATTTTTATTCCTTCATCTTGCCTGCCAGAGATTCTATTGATGAACCAAATAATAGAGGAAAATGTAGACAGCCTATGGCTGCTTCCCTGTCAAAAACAGGGAAAAAAAAAAAAAGAAAGAAAGAAAAGGTCTCCAATTATACACATTAGCCTTAATTTTGGCCTTTGGATGATCAGATAATGTTTCTGCCCATGAAATGAATTCTTGTGGCAAGTCCGTGCTTTTCAGCGTCAAAAATAAAAGCTTCCAATTAACTGTCAAAAGCTTTTCCAGCATCTGGAGACAGGAGTAAATTGGAATCTTTTATATTGGTAGCTTTTGACATTATATTAAACAGTCTTCTAGAGTTGTCATAGTCCATTCTTTGTACATATCCCAACTGGTTTGTGTTTATCAGTTGTTTTATTAGGCAATTGAATATTTTAGCTCAATTTCTACATTTCTTATATTTGAACAGAGTCGAGAGACACTTTTGCTACTGTGCAGTAATCTTCATGTTGTTTTCAGGAGGACAAGGCCAGGGATATTTTTTAGAGTACAAGAGGGGTTTTTGGTGTGTTTTGTTGTTGTTGTTGTGTAGGGTATTTTTTTTTTTTTTGGCCTTTTCTTCCTTTAAAAAGTCACTCCTGCATAGGGTTACGTGCTGCTATCTCAGAGAGTGTTATCTAGACAATGGATCGGATATTGTCGATTGCTATAATCTTTTCCATAAGGAAAGGTAAATATTAGAGCCATTGATCCACGCTTACATACTTCTTTCCAAGCCTGAGATTTTTCTCTTGAAAATAGAAAATGCTGCATGGAAACATTTCCCATTTCCCAGTATCTTCTCTACTCTCAAGGATTTTCTTTGTTTTACATTTGAAAAGGTAATCAAGTCACATAAATGAGCTCAGGATTTTTCATTTGCTCTTAACTCCAAAAAAACTTTTCAAGAAAAGTTGGAAGTGAAGAAGCCTCTTTTTTATTTCTTCATATGTTAATATCTGGGGCTATTTTCTCATTTGACTTCTGTTTTCTTTGTTCCTCTTTCATAAGAATGTCTGCATTTACCAAATTTAACTTGTGTTCCTTTTGGATTCATAAATGCATATATTTTTCTTTAATCAAACTCTGTGTTCCCTGGGAAGCTAAAAATTATTCCAGGCTGAGTGTATTATGTATTAACAACAACAAAAAAAATATAGTGAAATCATTTGTATTCATTTTTTAAAATACTTCTCAGCCCAGTTTAGAAAGTCTTTACTTTATTGGATTTGTTCATTTGAATTTTCTCTCCACTAAAGTAATTCAAATATGCAGATGACCAACATATAGATGTGAAAAGAATTAGAGCAATTGTACCTGGTTGGGATGGGGGGTCTGTTTGGAGCAAATGATTAAAGAAAAGCAGTGTTCTGGCATAAACTTCCTTATGCCCTTCCTCCCCGTCTCCGAGCACTTTCTGGCTGAAACACAAGAATAGTTTTCACTTGTCCTGGTCCTTCCTACAGGGCCAGAACAAGCCCTAGAGGTCTATCAACCAGTTACTCACCCAAAGTCACCAGGTCCTGGGAACCAGGGTGATCAAAAGCCTACATGAACTGAGGAGGTGCCAATCCATAGCTAAAATCAAAGCTCTGGGTCCAAGGGCAGAGCAAACTCATTAAGTACGGACCAGAATAATGTAGCTGAAACCGGAGGAGAAAGGAAAGTGTTCAGAAGCAGAGAGCAAAATGGGTCAGAATCAGCAGATTAGGGAGGAGGCCATGAAAAAGTTGAGATGATAGCTGCATTTGTCCCCAGCTCTGGCGTCGTGTCCTCAAGGGAGATGTGAGGGTTTAAAGGCGCTGGGCAGGTTCAGCTACCACCCACCCCTGGACTTCTCCTCAGCCCCAACAGTCAAGGGAACCTCCCGCCAAGGGCACCAGGGCTCTGAAGGTGAAGCAGTGGGTGGCGGGCATTGTGGCTTACTCTCGCTCTTCCTATTTTGCTCCCCCCAAGGATCCCCCTTCACACATTTTCGGAGCCAGTGTTCAAAGGCTCTAACTCCTACCGCCAACCGCTGTTCTAGGATTATGCTCCTAAACCACCTGCACTTCACATTCCTTCTGATCGTGCTCCCTGGCCCTGGGATTCTCCTTTCCATTGGCCTTCTTCCACTACGTGGTCGAAGGTCTTCTAGAAAACTCTCCCTGCCCCTGCATCATCCTGCAAGTCCCCGGCCACACAAGATTCAACCTCCTTTCTCCTCTTAAAACCAAAGTGACAATGTTGGGGATGGGCAAAGTTGAAATGATTTAATATCTCAATAATGACAGCTTCCCCTTGAGCTTCTGGCATGGATCCATGAGCATTTTTCTGTCGCATTTTAGGTTATGTTTCAGAAGGCTAGTTAGTTTCCTACCAGCCTCTATTCTTAAATTATTTTTAATCGTAAAGTGTGTGATGGGGAACCAGAACCCCGTCTTTCTCTATATTTTTTTCTACATAAGGCAGCTCTTTGAGAAAATCTTTGTACTACTATTTTTCACTTATGCCAGAGTAGGACACAGCCCTTCTCCATGTCGCACGGCTGTTGAAAATGAAGATGATAGTCACAGCTCACATCTACGGGGTACTTACTATGTAGGTCAAATGCTGTGGTAAGTACCGTAATGCATGGGCTATCTCATTTAATCCCCACAACTATGATCCTCATTTTATACATGAGGAAACTAAGGCCCACAGAAATTCATTAACCTGCCCAAGAGAGTGTCGGGGGAAAAAAAGTTAAGGGAAAATGAAGAAAACCGATGCTTTGAGAGGGGATTACTCCTAATAACGATTAGTTACATGATATACTCCAGGGCCCCATCTTAGCAAACTGGTGGCCTAGAAGTCTCTCCGCCCTGACGTAAGGGTATTCCCCTTGATTTAGGGATGTCACCATACTGGGTCAAGGCCCTGGCAAGCTTCCTTCTGGATGGAGTCAATGAATGAGACCTGGAGGGCTTCTGGCAGCAGGCAGAACTTTACAGAATAGAAATGTGCTTTTCTGCAAGACCCATTTCCACCCCTGAATGCTCCATGCCCTGAATGTGGACCATACACTCAAAGGAACTGTAGCTGCAGTCAGCGGCACTGGCCTGGTTTAATTCTTTAATACAAGAGTGGAGGCCTTGCTAAAAATTCATGTGATCGAGCTGTCAGTACTCGATCAATCAGGAGGAGAGTTCACGTATGGCCTTCAGCATGGGGTAGAAAAGGGAAAGCCCACGATATTTGTTCTTATACCATCATGGTTATTATCATTACGGAACAGTGGGTAAGAGTTTGGACTCTGGAGTCAGACTGCCTGGGATTTAAATCTAGGAAGCACTACTTACAGTTCTTACTACAACTCTTAAGTAAATTATTTAACATTTCTCTGCCTCCACTTATCTGAAACACAGAGGTAATAACAGCACCAATTTTATCAGGTCTCTCTGAGGAGCCAATGTGAGTAAATGAATACTTTGCTTGGCACATGGTTGGCACTAGATAAATATTCACTAGTATCATTATGATCGTAATCACTACCCATAGCATCTCTGTCTCAGGATTTGGAGCAGACAGGAACTGATTGGAGGAGAACACACTAAGCCCCAGCAGCAAAGATGGCCATGGATGGCCATGTAGGCTAAACTTTCACCAACCAGACCCCCATGCTCAGACTGCCACCCAAGTGGCTCAACCACTTCCCTTTGCCACCATCCTAGCACAGACCTTCATTACTTCCTGTGTTATTGCAAAATCCTCCAGACCAGTCTCCCCAACTCTGGTCTTTCTTCTCTATCAACATTGCTAGCAGATCAATCTTTCTGCTTGAAGGCAGAGTTCCTATCTTATAGCCTCTCTTCCTCAGCCTGATACCCCGTGTACTAGACCACACACTGTGGAGATGCCAAGCCAAGGTTTTCTGAGATTACTGCATGAGTTCCCTTTACAGGGTGGGAAATGGCGTCAGTAATACAAGAAGAAGAGGGACTCTGGCCATTGAAATGGTGGTGACTTGTTAGTAGTGGTAAATTCCACTCTGCTCTGTTTCCAAAGCACTTTCATGTGCTCTCAGAGGGCAGCAAAGCAGGTGATAACGCCATTTTAAAGGGAAGGAAACTAAAGATAGATTACAGACGTGACTCAGCCAAGGTAGGGCTTCATTTGATAGTGTGAACTGGGTCCCAAAGCTTCTCAGCTAGTTTTGCTTTGTCTCTTTTCCATAACTATTCAGAAAGGACCACATTACATTGCCTGATGCATTGTGCTCGGTGTGATTAGAATGATAATGGTAACTATTTATTGAGTACTTTCTAAGTGTCAAGAACCATGCTAAGCATTCTGCATGGGTTATATAATTTGATTCTCTTAACCATAGTTGCCTATTTTTCAAATGAATAAACATGAAATTTGCAGATCTTAAATCACCAGCCCAGGGTAACTCAGCGATATCACGTGACTAGAGATGGTTACCAGCACCGTGCTCTCAATGGCATCCCTCCGGCCTCCTTGGCACTTGGATTCTCTGGGTTTCTGGCTGCACCTTGAGCCAGTAACCAGAGATTGCCCTACAAAATTATTTGGGCTTTTCCTACATCAGGTATACCTGATTTAGAACTGCATCTAAATTATATTTTCTCATTTAGAGTCTCTCATCTCAACCAAATTCTTCTTTTTCGTTATTCAGATTTTATTTATGTTTTTTCACCTGAGAATTCCTTAACTAAAAATATTAAATATAATTTCACACCAAAAAACACTTTGTAATGAGTGTTTTTCTTTTGTTTTACTCATGAAGCAAATTCTTTCTTGTTTTAGGTTTGATATTGTGGTTCCAGGACATTCTTGCCTAGACCATAGTTTTTCTGCTTAGTACAAAAGTTACCAAGAGTATCCTCATAACACTTTATCAATGGATATTTTTCTCTCCTTTTTAAGATCTTATTTATTTATTTGAGAGAGAGAGAGAGAGCACAAGCAGGGGGAATGGTAAGCAGAGGGAGAAGCAGGCTCATCGATGAGCAGGGAGCCTGACCCGGGACTTGATCCCCGGACCCTGCAATCATGACCTGAGCCGAAGGCAGACGTTTAACCCACTGAGCCACCCAGGAGCCCAATGGCTATTTTTGACTTTTCACCATTGCTTTAATGCTTAGAAAGTCCTTCTTTAACCCTCAGAGATATAATTTGGACACACTATCTTTAGTTATTTATATGTTCTTTTTTTTTTAAGATTTGTATTTATTTATTTGAGATTTATTTGAGAGAGAGAGACAGAGATAGGGAGCAAGAGCATGAGTGGGGAGGAGAGGGAGAAGCAGGCTACCACCTAGAACACTGGGATCATGACTAGAGCTGAAGGCAGATGCTTAACCGACTGAGCCAACCAGGGCTCCCTTATTTCTAAATTCTTTCTAGACATCCTTCCTTTCTTGCCCCTTCCTCTAGTTACTTTCTCTATTTATCCATCATTTATTTTTCTCACTCCATCTTTCTGCTTCCCTTACTCTCCTCTTATTCTTTTATTATTTAACTTTTATCTGATTTTCACATAAATCATGAGATAAAGATCAACACTTCTATTTTGCCAAATAGTTTACCAGTAGTATGCACTATTCCTTGAATAACTCTAACGCCCCCCTTCTGGTTTCTTTTATCACTTTATTGTATACAAAATGCTTGTATATTTTCAGATTTGTTTCAGGGTCATAGTTCTGGGGTCATTCTTCTTGTATCAGACAACACTGTATTTTTTATATTCTTATAATCAATTCCATTTGGTCATAATCTATTATTCTTTTATATATATCTGTATATGATTTGCTAGTGTTTTACCTAGGTCTTTCGTTTTGTGTTTATTCGTGAGTGAAATTATGTACAGTTCAGTGTGCTTATGTGGGAAGGGAGTACCTTTATCAAACTGAATTATTAGTGACAAAGAATAAGCAAACAGCAAAATTTTTCTATCTTCTAACATAGTACAAAAACATGGGAATTATATGGTCCTTAAAAGTTAGACTTTCTATTTGTTCATAAACCTGTGGCCAAATGTTTTTTTTTTCCTCTTGTTTGTTCATGGATTTTTAGGAACTTAAGTTTGCTACCTCTTCTACCATCATTTTGATAATTCATAATTTCTCTGAGAATGGTTGACACTGCCTTTATATGCTTACTTGATCTGAGTTTTACATTCACTCTTTGTCTTTTTGTCTCATTTGTTTTAATAAAAATGCTATTTATCCATTAAACTATTTAAAAGATGGATTTCTCCCCCAAAAGGACCAGATTTCAAAATCATTAATAAGTTCTACTGTTTTGTATTCCCTAATTGATTGATTGCTGATCTTACCTTTATAATTGTCTTATTTTCCACAGACTTACTTCTTGATTTTTCTGATTTCTCCATTTAATGCTTATCCAGTTCCTTTGCTAACTGTGAGGGGCTGTTCTCTGCTGCTGAATCCCTACCTGCATTCCTTGAAGTGTGGTCCCCTTCCTCCGACTTTGAAGTCATCAGTGGTTGGGTGGGGGTCCTTCTCATGCTTTGAGTATCTCTGACCACCAACCCCCGCCTTCTGCCACAACTCTCTGACTCTTCTCCCTGCCTCTTCTCTTTTTAAGGGCTCACGTGATTATGCCAAGCTCATGTGGATAACCCATGATACTTGCTCCATTTAGAAGTCAGTGGATTCAGAACTTTAATTCCATCTTCAAAATCTCCTTGCAGCCTACTCTGATTAGTGTTTAATTAAATACCAGGTAATCAGGATTTTGGAGGGACATGATTATAACTTTGCCCACCAAACATGGTTTTAATTTTTGTTCTCCATTTCAACAGTTTTATTGACAGGCCTTGATAAAAGGCATCATAAATAAAAGAAATACATTTTATTCTTCATTTTGTTTACTGGTTTGGACATAAAAGTAAATGTTACTGTAGAAAATTTAGAAAGTAAAAATGGAAAAAATCAATCACAATTAACCATAAACCCATCACTTATATACAGCCATTATTAATATTCATATTTTTCTCCTCACATATTCATAAAAGCTAAAGTTCAAACTACATGTACAGTATATTCTACTTTTTAAATTAATGTCGGTTGGGAGCAATTTCTAACATTTAATATTTACATAATTTATATAATTGCTACACAATATAGTGAGTGTAGATACTCTACTTTTAAAAAGTGTATGGGATGTTGCAAATTTCTCATTAAAAAATAACACTGAATTACACATTTTTATTTTGCTGGTATTTTGAATTTCTTTCTGGATATATACTGAAGTGTCAAGTTGGGGTATTCTGTCTGCCTTTTTTTAAGTATTCCTTATATTCTAAAATATGCTTGTAGGGGCGCCTGGGTGGCTCAGTCAGTTAAGCATCTGCCTTCAGCTCAGGTCGTGATCTCAGGGTCCTGGGATTGAGTCCTGCATTGAGCTCTCTGCCCAGCGGGGAGTCTGCTTCTCCCACTTATTCTCCCTCTGTGTGCACTCTCTCTCAAATAAATAAATAAAATCTTAAAATAAAAATAATAAAAATAAAATATGCTTGTAAACTAATAGGCTTTTAAAATATGAAGTCAGAAAAAATAAAAATAAATTAAAAAATAAAAAAATATGAAGTTAGAACAATTACATTTATAAATACAATTCCATTGCAAACATGCAAAAAAATACTTCTGCAGAGTCATCTTTTCTCAGAGTATGGCTCCCATTTCTGAATATACTTGTGGCATACTATAATAAACCTCAATTTACAAAAGTCAGGAAAGGATGGGGTAGTCATTGTTTCTGTTCACCAAATATTTGCTGTTCACCTTACGGACATAAGATTTCATCTCTCTGTGCCCTTGAGTTTGATGTAGTGAGTTACTGGATTTGGCCAATTACAGGTAATGTAACTGAACATGTGTGTCACTCATGGGTGAAAACCTAAGAACTAGTATGTGCTTAGTCAAACCCTCTTTCCCTGTCCCTTAGAGACTGGCAATGTTCCAGATTGTGGTTACTCCACTAGCTTAGGATCTGGAGATAGTATAAGGTAGCAGAGCCCCTAGAAGAGACATAGTGTGAATGAGAAATAAACCTTTCTTCTTTAAGCCACCAAGATTTTAGGATTATTTGTTGCATAGAGTAACCTCTCCCCACAATCTCCATCATGAGTAGATTGGATATAGCTTCTAACCAACAGAAATTGGGACACAGAAATGAGCTCCCGCCATAACAAAAAGGTAGCATTAATTAGAAGCTGTGGTAAGAAAACTGTCCGTGGAGCTGGAAGAACGGTGATCCATGTTATGCAGAATATTTGGTAACATGTCATGTGCAATATCGTAGAAGGCATCCTCTATACCTAATAAAACTGGACAACTAGGGGAGTGAGCTGGAAAACAGAATGTTGGTAACGAGAGAAGCCTGCAGTAGAGAGAAGCTGAAAAATGAACTGGTTGGTTTACAAGCTAGAATGAAAAGGAAATAGAAAATTCTCTAATTCATGGGCTGGTAGTGTTACAAGAAACAACCACTCCTTATACTTAAACAGTAAAATATGTAATTGAGAAAGAGTTTTGAGCAACAAAGGCTGATTAAAACTCTGCCTTGCAGCTAAAACTAAATTAAGGATATGGCAATAGTGTTAAAAGCTAGTGCTAAAAGCTCTGAGCAGATTTAACATGTGTATTCATTTCCTGTTGCTTCTGTGACAAATTACTACAAACTTGATGGCTTAAAATAATACAGATTTACTTTTCTAGTTCTGATAGTCTTAATGGCTCTCTCTAGGCAAAAATCAAAGTGTTGGCAGGACTGTATTCCCTTAACCCAAGGGGATAATCCATTTTCTTACCTTTTCAGCTTCTAAAGGCTGCCCACATTCCTTGGCTCATGGCCCCCTTCCACTTTCAAAGTTAGCCATGGCTGGTCAAGTCTTTCTCATATTGCATGAGCTTCCATCAAACTTCCAGAGCTTCCTGACAATCTATTTTAGACAAACAATATAAGAATAAATACATTTGTTATGACTGGGGAGTTATTTGTTACTGCAGCATAAACCAGCCTATCCTGACTGATACAGAATACAAAGACTTTTTTTTTTACATTCTGTAAAAGTTTTATCCTGATGTTTCTTTAAATATCTCCTAAGATATATCAATAAAAATTCGTGCACAGGCCTTCTATTTATACATGTTTTTAGGAATACACCTATTGGAGAAAGCAAGCTGTATATTCCCTATTGCCTTCTTCACTTATATCAATTTTAATAAATATTTAACAGTGATAAAGAGGTGGAGAATTTGTAAGAAAATCAGATTCATTATATCTGGGGTAGCAGATCCTTCATTGTATCAATCAGGATTTCTTGAACATGAGACAGAAGTTTAAGGTTTGGGTCTGTCAATTGAGCACTTCTTGAAGGTTGAGGTAGGAGGAAAGAAAACCCCAACCCCATCAAGCAGCTCCAGGATTGGGTTGCAGGGCCAGGACCTAACTATGTTATCTACAGAGGGAACTAAAGGGTAACCTCAAATTATCAAAAGTCACAGAAACGAAATCTATTATCATGGTGAAATCAAAAGCAGTGGGGGAAAGTTATAAAACATAGGTAATTGCACAATTGCAGCTAAGTAAAAATGCTGAACCAGTGTAGCAACAAGATGAGAAGGTACAGGATTCTTGTCATGAACAGAGCAGAGGCAATGGGACTCTATTATCAGGTGCTAGGCACCTGGTCCAGAGGTGGGCTGGTCCAGGTTAAATACCCAGGTTTAAGACAGATGGTATTCAACCTCTAGATGTCATCGAAATAACTATGCTGCTCTCGAGTATAATGCTCCACAGTGATTGCTTCAGACTGTCAATTAATATCCTGGCACTTCTGTGATTTCACCGGAAAAGACTGGTCTTCATCTCAAATGAGAAATGGATCAGAGAAATCCAAAGAAGTAGAGGATTGTCACAAAGAAGAAAGAGGAAGGAGGAAGAGGTGAAGCAGAAGGAAGGGGAGATGGAAAAGGAAATGAAATGAATGTTTTTAAAAAAATTAAAAGGAAAGAAAAGCTTCATTAGTTCTGGAAATCTAAAGACCAAATTAGGAACACTGCTGAGGGAGCCAAGGGAAGGGACGCAAAAAGGGGCCAAAGCACCTGGAAACGAGAGCGTGTGGGTTTTTTGGCAACGCAGGCGGTAAGATCTGGCCTGGGAATAGGAAGACTGTAGGTAGCCACATCAGGATATCCAGAGCGGAGAAAGCTCAGTGAGAAATATCTGCCAGGTAAGCAGGGTCCAGTCTGTCTTTCGGCTCCTGTTTTTTCACAGCCAAGAGAATCTCTGCGTGGCCCTGAGCAGTCAGTCAGGCGCCCCTTCCCACACATGGGAAGAGCTTCATTACATCTGACCCAAAAAAGTAACCAAAGTTCTGAAGAAAGCACAAGAACATTTAGTCCTTTCCAAAGATGCCCAATCGATCTCTCCTTGAGAAAGGGAAAATTTTTAAAAATAAAAACAACTCATCTTGTGCTTATTCCGAGTAGGAATTTAAAATGCCTTGTTTCCAGTCAATAGTCAGCCTCGTCACTAAAGACTACAGCCGCCTTAGAACTATACCTGTGGATTTATTCCAAAGCTGGCATAAAACACCTCGTTCCAAACCAATCCCATTTGAACTAAAACTCATTTGAGTCCATAAATTGAAGAGATGCAAACACAAAGTTGGCACTCCTTGAACATTTTCAAAGACAACGGCAGAACATAGTCACTGACGACTTTAACTGAAGCAAACCTGTCACGATGTTGGTGACACTGCTTTCAGGGGCTTTCTCACGGCATCTCTCATTTGAGATATTTTTCTCAGTTGGATTTTTTTTTTCTGTTTCATAATATTTTGGCATGAAAAGCCCTCAAGGCATGAAGACATATTCTTGGGGCCTTAAAGCTTAGACTCGGCCTCTCCCGATGACTTGATGAATCTTTAAACAGCCGCCATGTTTTGTCATGGATGCATCATCACGTGCCCCCTGTTCATTTTTTACCTGATTTGGTTTGTGCAGCACAAGGAGAATAGGAGTCAAAAGATGTGCCAGGTATGCTGTCTGGGAGCTAGATTCATCACTATGAGCCTTGGTTCCTCACCTGCAAAAGAGGTATAATAACACCAGTTCCACCCCCTTCCCTGAGTTTTTAGGGAACACAATGAATATCACAAATTAAGTGCTCTGAAAAGAGAAAAAAACATCATGGAACTGTTAACACATGTGTTATTATTGGTGCTACAATTTTTCTCTTTAATTATACTTTACGTGACCGAAGCTCCAATGTCAGGGCTCATAAAAGATCTGGTGCACGTTCAGGCAAGTTCTCATGTACCTGGTAGCCTCACAGAGGGCTTATTGCCGTCCAGAGAACTAAGACCTTTAAGACACTAAGAAACTCAATTATTCATGACCACTCAGGCAGAAGAGAGTGGTTGGTGATGGAAAAGCTAATGTGGTAGGAATAACAGGGAGAAAGCAGGAAGTTAATCTAATCATCTACGAAGGCTTCTCAGACTTCAACGTACTCCACACATCACCTAAGAAGCACATTAAAATACAGATTCTGATTCAGCAGGACTAAGTCTGCATTTCTAACAAGTTTTCAGATGATGCCTACACTACTGAGCCACAAACCACATGCTGAGAGAGAGAAGAATGCATGAAGAATTCAGGTGACCAAGAAATCCCAAACAATAAGCCACAAGTTATCAACACACAGGCTTTTCAGTGACCATCACATACTTCACCTTCCCAAATGAGATATTCAGTCTTAAAGAACCATGCTCTCCCTCCATTCCTTCATAAACTGTACGTTATATCCAAATGATTTGCTACTGTGGTGTCTCAATACACCAAATTGCCAAATCAGTGAAAAAAGATGTGGAGTTACATCTGTGCACAGGAAATTACGCATAGAGCACAAACTACTACATTTATATGTGTACTGTGGCCTGAGAGTAAATGTTACTAATGGATGCACCTTATACAGGAGCATTACCGTTTCTTCAACCAACGTTTATTGACTTCTGTGTATCCAGCCCTGCGCTAGGAGCTGGAGTTGCAGGAATGGAAATAAGACATACGCCTGCCACCATGAAGATTACAAAACAGCAGGTTTGGGGGATGTGTGGAGAAGAAGATAAGTCACAATGAAACAACAGCGATCGTACTGTGGGGGAAAACCAAGGAGCTGAGCTAGTGGCAGAGGGTACCCACTTTAAACAGGGTGGTCAGAAAAGTTCTTTCTGAGGAGGTAATAGTGCCAGAGGACAAAAATTTTTTACTACTTTCCATTCAAGTGAAGGTTTCAGGCGCTGGCATTGTTTTAGAGAGAAAACGACTTCCTCACCACCCACTCTTCCCTCGAGTCTCGAGCCTTTGGAGAAAGGAGGTCAGAACAGTGAAGCTTCCTCCACCAGGAAATCTGATACTGAATGACCTCTCTCCGGATACAAGGGTAAAACTGTTTGATAAAATTATTAACAATAAAAATATCTCCTCAAAATAGATTTGCCCAAAATGATTCTCCACGTATTGATTTGATTTTTTAACAGGAATCATAATTTGTGTGCCAAGTAGTGTCAAATAATCTTTAATTTAATTGTATTGGGAGGAAATGACTGAATTCATTGGTCATGGAAAGAACTCTTTTGACCCCCCACTCAGTCAGGAAATATCTATTGAGCTTCTACTGTGTGTCAGAGAGTACGCCAAGTATGTAGAGTACACAGGAAAAAAGTGATGAGCTCTTCTCCCAAGAGGTATGCACCCTCGTGGAAAAAATTGGTCTACTCATTGATTTCATCAATTCAACAAATATTTAGTAAGCACCTGTTAGGCACCAGACTTAATTCTAGACCATAAAATACAGCAGTGACTGAGACTGTCCAAATCCCTGTATCGTGGCATTTATTTGTTAATCAAGGTCTACACAGAGAGTGAGAAATAAATGAGCTAGAAATTCAGATACAGAAAATACAAAAAAGTGCTGTGATGAAAATAAAAAAGAATGATGTGATGGTGAATGTGGATGGAGTCGCCACTTTAGACTGAGTAAGAAGGGAAGATATCCCTGAGTAGGTAACAACGGAGCTGACACCCAATGAAGAATGAAGTCAATCCCAAATCCTAGGGTGGTACATTCTATATATCAGGTGGATAGGAGGGCAGAAAGAAAGAAGGGAGGATATCAAGTGGGAGAAACAGCGTATACAATGACACGGACATATAAAATAACGTGTTCTGGGAACCACCAATGGGAATTGAGAGCCAACTATGGGATGGTGAGCCTTGCATATCAGGCAAAGAAGTTATATGGTTGGTGCTGCGGAGCCCCTGACCCAAGAGTTTCACAGTGGCCCCCTTTCTTGACTTGTCAACCTGTCCGCTGGTTTTCCGAGATGCTTCTAGGTAGGTTGATCGATTCCTCATGCCAATCTTCCCTACTATCATGTATGCTTTCTTCCCAACTATCACGTCACATATATATCTTCAAATTAGCACTTTTGTACTAAATTGTGACTATCTGCTTCTATATGTATTTTCTCCATTAGATTTTGAGTTCCTTGAGGTTAGGGACAATACCCATTTAATTCTGCATGCCCAATACCTGGCACAACATTCGGTACATAATATAAACTCAGCAAATTTTAGTGGGAGGTGGATAGATAAATAAATGGGTGGTTGGAAGTTCATAAAATTTTTGAATATTTCCAGGACCCAAATCAAGATGTTAGCACTGCAGCATGAGGAAAAAAAACATTTAGATGAGGTACACAGCAGTTGTTTCTCTGATATTTTCCTGGGAGTTTCTTTTCTTTCTTTTTTTTTCCCCCGGGAGTTTCTGATGTTTTTTAATTCCATGGGTTTAGGATTAATTGCTCAGCTCCACCCAGTCTTGTGATGCTGCCTACATTTAGAGCTTTCTCACTAGTTTTTGACCAAGCTCACTGTTGGTTTTCTCTAGCCTGACCACCAGCTCCCTCTAGAGGAAAGTCAGGAATTGTACTTAGCTTGAATCATGCCTATTTTGATCTCTTATAGAAGCTGATCAGAACGTGTCTGGCAACAATTCAATGACTGGTTTGATTCCATGTACTATCCTTCAGAAGGGATCATTTAGCAATCTGTAATACATCATTGTGTTACATACAGATAACTAGTCATCTCTCAGAGTGCCCCCTCCTACAGATTATTCAGATATGAGGGAGAGGCAGAGGCAGAGAGAGAGGGAGGAGAGAAGCAGAGACAATCAAGGATGGAGGAAGAAAGAGATGGCTGGAGGAAAGAGCAAAGGACAAGGGAGATTGTATTTCCTTGTCCAGAAGACATATTTATGTTCACATGTTCATATTTAGAAATGAGTGCCCATGACAGTGTTACATAATGCGTATGTGGCAAGGTTTCCAGATCACAGGTCTGAGGAATAAACCCACAGAGAATCTGGGTATGTCACGTTGGCTACATCTGGACAGACCAGGAAAGATGGCACAGTGAGCTTCAGAGAAGAGGCAACACTTGAAGAAATGGACAGTAGTTCCTAAAGTTCAGATTCCAAATTTGTCTTGAGTAATGGCTATCTTTTCTCTCTGATGGGGACTGGATGGAAGAAGTCAAGATAGGAAAGAAATATACTCTCAGGAGAGAGATAATTAGGTACCAACCTATTTGTGGAATATCAGTTGGAGGTTGAAAGTAAGGAAAGATTTGTTGTGCGACCCTGAGCAGTATTTAACAAAACTGTCTTTGTGTTTCCGCCCAGCCTCCAGGAACTGATGATGGGTTCCCAGGGAAATAAAAGACCGAATAAGATGGAAAAATGGTGTAATATGTGCAACTTAGAAATATAAGAGGTCAAAGCCATTCTGCTTGTAGCTTAATAGCCTGGTTTAACATGGGAGAAAATGAATGTTTGCTTCATCAGGTAAAAAACAATCTTAGGTTAAGAGAAGAATGTAGGCGGTGGTCAATAAAAAGTTCATTTTCTTCTTCCCTGCCTCATCGCCATCTAGAGGCTGGAGTAACCACCCCCCCAACCACACCCCTCCTCAGGAACAACACCCTGAAATGAGCAACTACAGCATCTTTGGCCTCACAGACACAAACCTGACCAGTGGTGACCTTTTCTTGATTGCTTCCTTGAAATAAAGTTTGTTTTGGCCAACTGATTATACGAATGAAAGAAATAATAACTGAATTTGTGAATTTCTATCTGTTCAAATCTGTACTTGATACTCTAAGACATCTTATTCATTTTATCCTCAGCACACCTCCAGAGAGGAATTCTTATCTCCCTTTATAGACGAGGAAACTGATGCTTATAGAAGTAAGTAGCTTGCTTTGGATCATAACATGGGAACTACAGAGTTGAGATTTAAACTCAGATGATATGATTTAAGTCCATTTTCTTTTCCTATACAATAAAGCCTCAAGTAATAGCTTATCTCACTCAGTCACAGCATCAATCCTACTCGTTAAAATATAAATTTGGTTGCAAGAGGTGGCAGGCACTGTTGGAGAGGTAACCTAAGATCCATTCCTAAAGACCTAAACACTCACCGTCTCAGATTCTTTGAAGCCAGGAATGGCCAGATGCCTGGGTTTTAGCCAAATGATTTGTGTAAGCTGAAGTTTGCTGGAGTATCTGGAAAGCTCTGCTGTATGATAAAAGCAGCATACATCTCTAGCACTACACCTGCCCTACTTTCTACATATCACCACCTTCCCTGCCTCATCGCCATCTAGAGGCTGGAGTAACCACACACACACGCACACACGCACAGTCACACCTTGTGACTCTCAGGAAAAGGTAAAGAAAATCACGGAGATGCTGCCCCTGACATCAAGCTGCACAAACAAGTGTAGCCAACTACATTCTGACTCCTCGGTATCTGAGAAAAACAAAGTATTTGTTTAAGCACTGTGAGACCTTATTGTAATTACAGGTAAAAAAAAAAGCCAACGGATGCAGGAGAATATCTAAAACGCTGTCTCTAAAGTATCCAGATTAGTGAGATAACAGAGAAAAACAACTTTAATTTTATAATAATAATAAATATCTATCCTTACATGAAAAACACATTTTCAAAGTCATAATTTCCTGCTCTGAAAAAAAAAGATCAAACATCATCTATGTTTAAGTGATCCTAAATTCTGAACAGTATGAATGACAAAAAAAAATTTTATGAAAATGGAATTAAGATAAAGACAGTTACTCTGATTTTTCTGAACAGCATCTAACACATAGTTGATGCTCAATAAGGCTGAGTGCTTAAAATTATGTATCTTATTAGCAACCCATCTCAGTACTATCATTTGGGAAAGTTCTTTCTCTCACAAATCAATATTATGAAGAATCAGGCAGCAGGTGGAGGATGTAAAAATGAATCATTTTTCAATAACTTCTTTCAGTGTGGAAGGCTTCATATGTCTAGACATATTTTGCTATTGAATCCCACACTGATATTTAAGGGGTTGTTTCTCCCCATTGCATGCAAAATTACCCTAATTAGAGCAAAGCATTTTGCCCACATGCTGTCTATCCTGAGCAGAGAGTGAAGTCCATCTGTGCCCCTTCCTCTAGCTCCAGTCAGGAGAGCCAACACCCGCCTCGGTCATCAGGTATGGGCTGAGATAAGGTGCTTTCTCTCCAGTTTAATGACGAACATAGTAAGTTCTTTTATTTTTAGCACTGAGTGGAAAAGTTGTCAATTTCCCACATGGCATTTCATTAAAAGTTTAATCTACTGCTTAGGAATAAAAATGCGGAGACTAACAAGTAACAAAGCTTTGACTTAACAATTAATATCTAGGGGAGACAAGAATTTGAAAGCACTTTCATGTTCTCCTGGCTTCTTGATCATTGGTAGATTATCAGGTGTCCCTGATTTGCAGACTTACATTCATGTCTTGTGTGAGAAATTTTCAGAAAGATAAACCCAGCAGGAGAAGAAAGCTCAGATGCATAACTGCAGCAGGGACACACCTGGATCTGAGAGAAGAAAAGGGAAAAAAGAAAGAACAAAGGGCTCCAGAAGACCGACTGGCCTGCATGGGGACAGTCACCTGGGTAGGACCAATAATACTGGCTTAGATCAAATGAGTTCTGAAAATTATTTCAAGGGTGTTTGATAGAGCTCATGAGATATTCCCCAATACACAAGCTCATCATTCTGATATGCGCGAGAAGATAATGTTCACCAACAAAAAGGGAGGAATTCCATCCTAAAGTTTCTAACAGGTCACAGCATTGCTATTGCACACCTGCTCTCCATCTCACTTCATTTAAGTTCCTCTTGGTCCATACTTGCAATTACTTCAAGTAAGGATAGAACGTTACTCCAGGTTGTTTGTTTGTGAATAGGCAGTCTAGCCTTTCCCATGTTGCCTCGTGGGATTAGGCCATTAGATACTCTGACTTGCCCAAACAGTAACCCACGGCTCCACTCCCTCCTTCCCCAACCAAATCATTGCTTCAACCTCTTTGGAGACAACATGATTTTAAGGACTCTGTTGGCCAACAGGGTGGCATCTTAGTGTGCAACCGCATTTAAATCCGGTCTGGTCCACACTGGAATAATGGGACATGTTCAGGACTCAGTATAACAGGCCATGGATCTAAATCCCAGCTCTGAAATTAACAGGTCTATGAGTACAGGGAAAGTACTTCACCTCCTTGAGCCTCAGACTGGCGTCGTGATACCTAACTCACAGGACCGCTGAACGGTAGAACGGGATGCTTGGTGGGAAACTGCCTGGCTGATAGTGAGGTCCCAAATAAACTTTCACTGGACCTAAACTGTTTATGGAAAGCAAAAAATACAAACCCAGGAACTTCCTGACGCCCAGGAACTTAAGTGTGCCATGCGTGAGAATACAGATTCTTTTATGTTTATATATGCATTGCTACAAAAAAAAAATAATAATCCACCTCACAAATGCCACACATCCACCTAACAGCACTGGAATGACTGACAGATAGCAGTGACCTTCTCCCAGGAAATCACAGATTTTCAAAACAAGCACTTTTTAAAATTACATAAGTATGCAGTATGAATCAGAAAAGCATGAGGCTGTGTTTGCTTGTTTGATCAACATTTCATTTCCTGTAGTTCCATCTTTTTACTGCTGGCCTGCTATCTCTCTCAATAGGAAAAGAAGGCTACTGGGATGTTATAATCGTCTGCTTAAGGTTCTTTGGCAGATCACATGTTTTACTTAATTAAATAATGTCCCAATTAATTGATTTGTTTGTAGACATTCTTAATTTAGTAAACGCTGAGCGGAATGCTAAAAATACCATTATATTTCTGACAGAGGCACCACTAAAGTCTGATAATTGATAGCTTTGCTGTTTTTTCTGATGGCCTGAAAAGCTTTTAAAGCTAAATTCTGTAATCATGTTCATCTTTGGAAATTAGTTTTGTGAAACCACACATTTAGTTCTTGCTGAGAAATCTCATTTTAGTCATTTTAACATAATTTATAATGCATAAACTAAATTAGCTTTTGTAGCTAAGCCAGCACATTTTTCTTTAATTTTTATCTCATCCTAATATATTTTTGACCTTGAAAACTGTAATGTCTGTTGGATATTGAAGCCTCTGAACAAAGAAAATCATTTCCATTCCATCACTATGGTTACACTTTCTTCGCTCTCCAGCACTGAACAGCGCTGAAAGTGTTGAATCTGGATTCCTCAGGAGGGCAAGGGGAACTTCACGTAATATCATTTAGTCCTGATTAAATAAACACATATATATAATGGAACCCAGGAAAGTAGCAAATTGCTTCACTCTGTTTACACTGCACATGATATGACTAATGGTAAGGGGCAATATATCACCGGGTGTTATTCGCTTCAGGTTCTGTTGTGTGTGGTTTCTCCCCAGGCAGTCATACATACATATTCGTCTCAAAAAATACAGTCAAAACGCCAAGCAGCTCCTAACACCTCCGGTCCTCCTGAAGTCAAAGCAGTTTCATCCCTTTCGAGCAACAGAGAACTTCGAGTGTGAATCATACAGTTCCCTGTCCACCAGAGACGCGTTTCAAATGTGCTGGCGACATGTCTCTCACCATCCTAAAATGGCTTTGGCCGCCCTACAAAGGCAAGATAGGGAACTGGTCATTCAAACAAATGCTATTCTTGCTGCCTGTGATAGGAAAAAAAATACTCTTTTTACGGAGGACACCATTTGGTAAAACATTGCTTGGATTTCTTTTATTACATGGCTGATTCATCATGTTAACTACAACAGGTTTTCTGTTTTTTTCTTCTTAGGAGTTCGTGTATCAATGGCATCTTGCAGAGAACTCTTGGCAATAGTCAGTACCTTCAAGTGGCTATAAGGGCTCAAAAGAGTATATCCAATCAGTGTTGTGGCAAATTAAATCCATATAAGCTGAAATGGAATGTCTCATTCCTAAAATTCATATGCGAACAGATTTCCAGCTACCTTGATTGGGTTGTGCAAAAGCAATGCAGAGCTATTAATTTCAGCAGCAAATGCTTTTTAAAAGTGGGGATGGGAGGAAACACTGGTGATATGCTGGAACTCAGGTAGAAACGAAATCTGCATCTTTAATAGCTTTTGGGTACAGGGACCGCTGTAATCACCCCTGCGGCCTGGCACAGGGCTTGCCCACACTGAACATGCAATAAATGTTAGCGGTGTGGAAGAATAGGTAGATGGATGAACGGTTCACTGTTTTATAAGATCTAAAGATTCTTTGATGGCGGGACACAGCACATGGACACTCGGACAGATGAAAGTCTTTGTGACTTAGGGTTCCAAATGAGAGAAGGCTGTCAGGTGGGGTCGCACCCACGACAAGGTAACAGCAAGCTGGGGCTAGCAGGGGCAGCCTATGGATGGCAAAGAGAATGGGGTTCCATCCAGGCGCCCTGGACTCCTGTGGATTGGCTAATTTGAATAGCCCTGCAGGCTCCAGGGCAGAGGGGTTGGTGGCCTGGTACCCAGTCCCTGGGTCATTAGGGTTGGTGCATAATGGCCTAGAGGCCCTGAAGTGTGAAGACCTGATAGGGGAAGTGACTGGGCTATGGACTTAATCAGCTGCTCAAGGAGGGGGTCTGACTTGCCTGTAGCCAGGGCCTCAAAACTGGATCAAGACAGCCTTTTTTTTTTTAAGAGAACTGTTTATACCCACCTGTCCATAGGAGAGAATTCAGTCGAAATTCAGAAAAGCATTACATGTCATTTAAAAGCAACTAAAAGGTCAATAAAGTGTCACAGGGAGTGTTTAACAAAAGCTAAGCAGACCCTTACTTGCACTAACTATAAACATAATTACTAAATAATTTATTGTAAATCTGTTAGCAGGACTGTCAAATTTTCATAACTTAGTTTTGGTGGATAAAAGACCAAAAAAGATTAAAAAGGCAGCTCACAAACACTTTGCATATTTTTATAGCCTCAAATGTCTTCCTATAATGCTCCAAGGTCAACTCTGTACATGGGCTGGAACGTGTGTATTTTTAAAGCAAATGTAGCAGGGGCTGTCCAAGTTCAGGAGGGACTGCCATCCTATAGCATGCTGTGTCAAGAGGCAGAAATCACAAGCCAGCTGTGGCAGGCAGAATAATAATCCCCCAGAGATGCCCCGGCCCTAATCCCAAGTGAGTATGTTATGTTACATGACAAGGGAAATTAAGGTTGCAGCTGGAATTACGATTACTCATCAACTGACTTGAAAATAGATTATCCAGGCGGGCCCAGTGTAATCACAAGGGTTCTTAAAAGCTGGCAAGGAGACGGAAGGGGAAGTCAAAGAGATGGGAGGGCAGAAGGGCTTCACCCACTATTTCTGCCTTGGAAGAGGGAGGCGGAAGGGGCCAAGACCTAAGGAGTGTGGGCAGCCTGTAGATGCTGAAAAGGCAAGGGAACGAGTTCTCCCCTCCTGCCTTCAGAAAGGACCAGTGCCCTGCAGACGCCTTGATTTTAGCTCAGTGAGACTCATGCGGGACTTCTGACCTAGAGAACTATAAGATAATACATTGGTGGGTTTTGAAGCCACCATATTTGTGATAGTTTTTTTATAGCAGCAAATATGAAACTAATGACCAAACTCCCAAAGCATATAATCATTGCTTCTTTTCTTCCAGATTTTCTTCACCCAAAGTTTTGTTTACTGATGAAGGAAACCCTCAATCCCTCAGCTGAACCCTCAGGTTCAGCTGACTTTTGCTTTCGTTGAAATATTTGCATGTTTCATATAATAATTCAGGACAACCTCATTCTGAAAGCATTTTCTGTTAATGTACCATCTTTCATTCAAAACTATCAACTCTCTTTGGATATTTATAGTTAAAAATAAAATCTAAACCTATTTGATTTTGTAGAAGGTGACACTGGAAAAGAAGAAGCTGGCCTCTCAGACCACAGTAAATAGTTTGAGGCCTTCCAGTGCCAGATAATATTCAAGGAAGAGAGCCATATATTCTCTGAAAGTAGTAATTATTTTACTTTCCTTCTTCATATCCATCCTTGTATACTCAGAAGAATACACCTCACACTAATCGCCCCAGTTAGATACCGGCATTTGGACCATGTTTTGAAGGGTGTAACACATTGAACAGCAAAGCCAAAGTGGTTTCAAGGTCAGTGTTAAAGAGTTGGACGGGACAGGACAGTGGCTAGAAAAATGCAAGGTGGCTGAGTTGTAGCATGGACCCTTCATGGGCAGGCATTCTTCGAAGCTGCTTGTCACAGTTTATGGGTAAATATCAAGAGGTGCCTAATCCAGAGAGTGGATCACGAAGTGGACTGAGATCAAAGTGAACGTCAATCCCAGCCCCGCTACCCAGTACCAGGGGCCGTTTTCAGGTGACCTCCCTCTGGTTTTTGTACGACCTCTCCCTGTTTTCGTGCGACCTTCCTTGTCTCAATAGCTCAATCAAAATGCTTCTGTATCTTGCAGGGACACCCTATTCCCTTTACTTCCCATTTGTTTCCCTTAATGGAGTTTTGATTTTTTGATCTATATCTTCTGCTTTTTCCCCTTCTGAGTTCAGAAAGCTTGGGTATCTGATTTCCCTCTCCTTTTTCTCTCTTATCTTGCCAATCTGGTTTTTAAATGTCCCTTTTAGTCAAGGGTCTTTCCGTTTTTATATTGGGCTTGTCTTACATGCCCTTCTCTTGAAAGTTCTTTAAAAATTCACTTTGTAACTGTTGTTTACATTTGTTGTTGTTTTTAATAACAAAACTTTGTATCTCAGAAGAAATAGTGATAGCTCCCTCTTTCAGCATCTTTTCATTGAATGCCACCTCACTTCATGATAAACTTCAAGGAGGAAATGTGAGAAGATGAATAAGGCAGTCATTACCCTCAAGAAATTCACCCAGTAGGAAAGAAGAAAACAACTCTATTACAGAAAATAACTCAAGGAATGTGATGACTGATTCCCGAAGGACCTGACATACAGACTCTTATGACGCTCTGCCCCTCCTTTCTCACCAACATTCCTGAACATCCACAATAGTGCATCTCAGCCCAAACCCCCTCAACCTAAGAGGCATCCATTCCACTACTATCCCACAGACACCTGAGCTTCGAATACATCATCAGAAAGGAGGACAGGGAGGGGCGCCTGGCTGGCTCAGTCCATGGAGCACATGACTCTTGATCTCGGGGTCGTGGGTTGGAGCCCCATGCGAGGAGTGGAAAGTGCTTAAAAATTAAATCTTAAAAAAAAAAAAAAGTTAAAAAAGAGAACAGGTAGTACTAAAGCACACCAAGTACTCTTGAGACCATTTCTGGTACACTCACAACGCCAAACACCCTCTGAAGTCACTGAAAATTAGCCCAGGAAAGACACAAAGAGGTTGAAACACGGAAACAAGTGAATTCTGACTACCTGGAACCTTCACTTAATAAAGAAACTTATTTTGCTTCACACTGAAAAAAAAATAGTTTCCAAGCAAATCTCCGAGAATCTTCATCTATATCCTTCTCATCCTGAAGGAAAAGCTTTTTCCTCACTTTCTCCTAATCATTTCAAGGCCGTCATCAGTGCCTCTCTTTATCTCACATTGCTCTTTCAATCAAGTCACTAACTGATGCTGATTCTCCCTGGAAGTGTCCAAATCTATCCTCTCCTTTAAATTGCTAAGCACAGTTTCATTTGACGGCTATCCCACATTTTTTTCATTGTCTTGTTGGTGGCCATTTGGATTGTTTCAGTTTGGGGCATTAATAGAGCGGCAATGAGTATTTGTATAAAAACCTTTTGTGGACATACGTTTTCATTTGCCTTGGTTAAACACTTAGCAGTGGAATTATTTGGTCATAGTTGTTGAAGCATGTTTTAATTTATAAGAAACAGCCAGTTTCCAAATTGGTTGTACCATTCTGTACTCCTGCCAGCAATGGAAGAGGATTCTAATTGCTTCACATCTTGGCCAACATTTAGTGTTGTCAGGCTTTTTAAATTTAAGTCATCCCAGAAGTATAATGATATTTTCATACTAATTTGCATTGCCCTGATGACTAATAATGTGCAATTTTTCAAGTGTTTATTGGTCATTTATGTATCTTCCTTGGGTCAAAAATCACATTGATTATGTAACCATTTGTCTATTTCTAAACTCTCTATTCTGTTTCATAAACCTTAAAGATCCATTGGTAGCCACCATCACACTTTCTTCATTTAGTTTATCTTCATGATAGGTTCTGAAATCAGGTAGTATATATCTTTTAACTTGTTTGTCCTCTTCAAGACCCTTCCTCCCTCCCTCTTCTTTCTTTTTTTCTTTCTTTCTTTCCTATTCTAGGTCCTTTGTATTTCCAAATAATCTTAGAATCAGCTTGCCAATTTTTAGAAGAAAAAAACCTTGGGATTTTGAGATTACACTGAAAATCTCTAGAAAAATTTAGGGAATTTTACATCTTGCATTAAATTTACATTAATGTAATTAATCCTCCAATTCATGTATATCATTTATTCTCTTATGTAGACCTTTAGTTGTGCTCAGTAATTTTTTTAATTTTCAATGAGGAGTTCTTACACATACTTACATTTAATTTTTAATGTTTTGATGCTGTTGCAAGCAGTGGGTGTTTTAAATAGTTTCTATTTAAAATTATGTGTTGCTATTACATATAATGCAATTAATTTCTCTAGATCAATGCCATATTCTGTGGCCTCGCTAAAGTCATATGTTGGTTCTAGGATCTTTTTTGATAAATCCCATAAAATTTTCTATGTATACATTTTTTTTTAAGATTTTATTTATTTGAGAGAGTGCAGGAGCAGAGGGAGAGGGAGAAGCGATGTGGGGGCTCAATCCCAGGATGCTGGGATCATGACCTGAGCTGAAGTCAGATGCTTAACCGACTGAGCCACCCAGGCGCCCCTCTGTGTATACATTTATATTGCCATTTTTCCTTTTGTATGTTTTTTATTTTTGCTTTATTACACTAGCCATTACTTTGAGCACAAGGTTGAATAGAATAGAGTAGCCTTTTTGTCTTGTTCCAAAATGATAGGGAAAACAATCAGTCCTTCACCTTTAAATATGTTAGCTGTAGCTTTTATCAGATTGAGAGACCCCTTATTATTCCTACTTTGCTGAAAGTTTTTATTATAAATGGGTGTTGAATTTTGTATTTTTTCTGCATTTTAATCACAGGATTTTTCTTCTTTAATCTCTTAATGTGATGTATTACCTTAATTGATTTCATTAATTTTGTTAAATTGATTTAAATAATTGATTTTCAAATGTTGAAACAACCTTGTATTCACTTGTGAGATAAATCCCACTTTGTCATATATACTATCCGACTATATATTTCCAGATTTGATTTCTAATATTTTGTCATAATTTCTGCATTCAATTTCTAGTATTTTGTTAAAATTCTGCATATACATATATGTTAATGCATGATAATGGACTGTGACATCAAGGCTATGTTCACTTCATAAAGTTGAGTAGCAGTTCCAACTCCTTTTTCTAAACAACTTTTTGTAAAACTGGCAATATTTCTTTCTTAAATATAAGTTAAAGTCTTCCAGTTAATAATTCCAGTGCATCTGGAATTATAGGAAAATTTTAAATTATAAATTTAACTTATTTAAATTCAACACAGCTGTAGTGTTGTTTTTTCCTTTCATGGCATATAGTATTTTCTTACTAATTTTTAATGTCCACAGCATCTTTAGTGATGGCCCCTTCTACGTTTCTGATATTGGTAATTTGTAATTTCTATTTTCTTTTGTAATTTTTATCAGTACAGGGTGGCTCAGTTGGTTAAGCATCTGACTCTTGATTTTGGCTCAAGTCATGATCTCAGGGTCATAGGATCGAGCCCTGTGTCAGGATCCACACTCAGTGGAGAGTTCACTTGAGATTTCTCTCCCCTCCCTCTCCCTTTGCCCCTCCCCCAGCTCTCTCTCTCTCAGATAAGTAAATCTCTAAAACAAACAAAAAAAATAAATACAATCTTTATCACTATAGCTGGGGGCAACTGTTCTCAACTAGGATTCCACAAAAGAATTAAGCCCTAATGCTCTAAAGTATCTATTATATAAAATGAAATAAACTTTTCTTTTGATCTAAAATAGTATTGGCTATGTAACTTACTTAGAAGAATAGAAAAAATGGTCAATATTCTTTAAGTCTAATTCTCTTGCAGAACCCCAGTTGAGAAAGATAAATTCTCAATTTTAGTCATCTTTTCTGATAATCAATTTTTGTTTCCCCACTGATTTGTTCTATTATCTGCTTATTTTCTGTTTCATTAATTTCTATTATTTCCTTCCTTCTGTGCACTTTGGGTATAATTTCCTTTGCTTTTTCTATCTTCCTAAGGTGCAAATATGGACGGTTGATTTAAAACCATTCTCCTGGGGCACCCGGGTGGCCCAGTCGGTTACGCGTCTGCCTTTGGCTTGGGTCATGATTCCAGGACCCCTGCTCAGTGGGGAGTCTGCTTCTCCTTCTCCCTCACCCTCTGCGGCTTCCCCTGCTTGTGCTCTTTCTCTAATAAAAAAGAAAAAAAAACACACAACAACCATTCTTCCTTTTAAGATTTGCCATTATAAATTTCCATCTAAACAATGTTTTACCGGCACCCCACAAATTTTGGTACTTTGTTTTTATTACCATTTAGTAAAATAGTTCTTAATAACCTTTGTAATTCTTTTTATTTGGTGAATATGTTATTTAGAAGTGTTTCTTATTCCAAATATTTGAGAATTATGTCAATATTTTGTTATTGATTTCTAATTTAATTCTTTATGGACAGAAAGTATGCTTAAAGGTTTCAATAATGTTAAATTTATAAACACACTCTGATGGTCCAGCAAATAGTCTCCCTTGATAAATATCCCATGTAGCCTTGAAAAGAAAGTGTCCTACAATTGTTGAATAGTGTGCTATAATTATCTTTTAGGTCAACTTGGCTGATAGCAGTGTTTAAATCTATATCTTTACAGCTTTTAGTCTATTTGTCAAACCAGTTACTGAGAGCAGAAGTGTTAAAATGTCCAACTCTGATAATGGATATATCTATCCTTGCTTTCAGTCCTATCACTTGATTTATATGTTTTGAGGCTCTGTTATAGATAAACTCACATTTAAGACTGTTTTGTCTTCTTAATGAATAATAATTAATTCATTATTTATATCATTATGAAATCTTCCTCTTTATCTCTGGTAAATACTCCTTTCCTTGAACTCTACTTTGCCTATCCTTGACACAATTACTGCATCTTTACTATGAAAAATGATTTTTTTCTCTTTTAACCCATCTATGTCTTCGTGTTTAAAGTGCATCTCACGTAACTTATTAGAATGGCTGAAATAAAAAATAGTGACAACATTAAATGCTGGCAAAGATGCAGAAAAACTGGATCACTCGTACACTGTTAGTGAGATTATAAGTGATAAAGCTACTCTGGAAAAGAATTTGACTGTTTCTTATAAAACTAAACATGCAACTCCCCTAGAACCCAGCAGTTGTACCTTTGGGCATTTGTCCCAGAGAAATGAAAACTTATGTCCATACAAAAACCCTGTACAAAAATGTTCACAGATTTATTTGTAATAGCCAAAAGGGGGAGACAATCGGGAGGTCCTTCAATGAATGAACAGTGAAATAAACAGTGATACATCCACATCATGGAATACTACTCAGTAATAAAAGGAACAAATTATCAATACATGCAACTTGAATGTATCTCCAGGGAATTATATTGAGTGAAAAAAGCCAATCCCCAAAGATTGACAGCTGTATAATTTCATTTATTACATTCCTGCAATGACAAAATCATAGAGAATAGATTAGTGGTTGCTAGGGGTCAGGGATGGGGGCTGGGCGGTGGGTGTGGCCAAAAAAAAAAAACAACAAGTCTGCTAATTTCAAGCTCTGTGTTATTTCTGGGTCTGTTGCTATTGACTCACTTTTCTCCTGGTTAAGTGCCACATTTTCCTACTCCCTCACATGTCTTCAAAACATATTATGTATACTCAATTATGGATTCTATGCTGTTATATAAGTCTGAATTTTAAGCCTGTTGTGTTTTGCTTTGGCAGGCACTTAATTTATTGACAGGTCAGCTTTATCCTATCAAGGCTTGGTTTTAAGCTTTTTTATGATGACTCTAGAGTAGCCTCTCTTCTAGAGCTAGAGTAACCTTACTCTTAAGATATACATTTTCTGGCATCTCAATCGAATGTCTAGGGTGCTTATGAGGTCCCTCCATGTTGGATGGTTGTAACTCCATCTTCCTCTCTTGTGCAACCTCCAAGATTTTGTTCAGTTCAGTTATCCAATAGCTGTTCTCTGTCTAATCTTACTGAATCTTGATCTATCCATACACAGCTTTCTACTCACCCAAAACCTCCAGGGGAGCCTGATGCAGATTTCTGAAGCCATCTTATGTGTGCATCTGCCTGGTCCTCAGTAACCTGACCTGTAACTTCCTGCGACATCAGCAGCCCCCAAACTCTATTCTCGCCTGCCTCCACCCAGTGAAACCACTACCTTAAAAAGAAAGACACTTAAAAACAAAAAGTAGGCTCAACTTGTTTTTAATTGGGCTTCACTTACTTGTGCTGAAGTTTGAATGGTGGTCTCAGGTAGAAAGCTGTAGTGAAATATGGTGTTTTCCTGATCTCAAGCATCACAGCCCCGTGCTATGTGTTGTCCAACGTGTGAAAACAGTTTATTCATATACTTTGTCCAGCTTTACAGCTCTTCATAGCAGAAAGGTTCAGTCCCATGACCATTTTCCACAAAGCCTGCTACTGCATCTACACTTAAACACGATGCTTTATTTCATTCTCATAATAACTCCATGAAATAAATACTCTTAAACCATTTCCTGGCTAAGGAGGAGGACCAAACTTAGATAAGTTAAACACTTTCTGTTATTCTTTAAGCCCCTCAAGGGTAAAAGCAAATTTTATTCACTCTGTTCTTCATCGCACTTTACCCGGTCCTTTGTACACAACAGATGCTCGATAAATAAACTAACATTTTGGTAGGTGCTATTTTCAACATTACACACATGAAAAACCTAAATCTCAAATTGGGGAAAGAGGAAGAAACAGAGCTTGGATTTGCAAACTACAGATCACAGGCCCCAAGTGACCCACATGTCTTTTTTAAATAAAGTTTTATTGGAACACAGCCATACTCATTCTTTTACAATTGTCTCTGGCTGCTTTCATGCTATGATGACTAACTTGAGTACTTAGGCCTGCAAAGCCTAAAATATTTACTATCTGGTCTTGGGCAGAAGTTTGCCAGCCCCTGATTTAGTGTATCTTATATGCCAGGCAATCTGCTCAGCACTGTTACATACTTTTCACCTCATTAAATTTCCCAGCCGTGTTGTGAAATAATAAATAATGCCACTATCCAGATGTGGACTCTCAGACCCAGAAAGGTAACTTGTCCCAGGTTTTATGGCTCATGAGTGGCAGAGCACACATTTGAATTCTGATTTGTCAGACTCTGACACCTATGCTTTTTTTTTTTTACTTCTAACAGTCAGAGAAACTTGACAAGAAATGGAAGATGCTAAACGGGAGGGCCCTTTTTGTGATTTGCATATCATCACATATGGGCAAGTGGGACTAAAGCTAAAGTAAGCTGAAGAGCTGGCTTTATATCCTATAATAAAAATAGTTAATAGCATTACTATAACAAGTGTTTTATATGTTAACCCCTATATTGATTAAGAATTATGCGCACGTGGGGTGTGTGATACATATGTTGTGTGTGTGTGTGTGTGTGTGTATATATGTATCACACAAATATATAGGTATACATATGTAAAAGATATACGTGTGTGCATATATATAATTTGATTTTAATTTTCATATTCTATGAGGATGTCATTTTAGGTACAGAAAGAAATGCTGAGTAGGTTTATATTACAACATGGTAACTAGTAAATCAAGTGTTCAACTTGGTTTTCCTAACTCACTAGTGCTCTGTGTATACCTGCTTTCCATTCTTTCTCAACTCTCTCCTAGGTTTTCATAACCTCAAACATCATCACAGAGCATGAGGAAGGAGAATGTCTTACAGGTCCTCTCTGGTCACACAACGTACCAAAGGCCCACTTGTCAACAGCACTTCTGGGCTTCCTTGGCAATCTTCCAGTCCTCATTCCCAGCCCTTTCAAGATGTGATGCGGTTTTTTTCCCTCTCTCTCTTTTTAAGTGCTTTAAGCTTTGAGCCATCATCATTTAATTTTAGATTATCTTCTGATTTCCTCCGTGGGCCGAGAATGAGAGTAGTCTGGGGAAAAATGGTAGTGACAATAAATGAGAAGGGAAGCATTTGTGAAAATCTTTTTCTTCTTTTCAAGAAGAGCTGTAATAGTGTTTTGTATCAACATGACTCCTGCCTTCAGCTGTAACAAAGTTAGAGAAAACGTTGGTGCTATAAATTGAGAGTTCAGGAGGTAACTCTATTGACCCAGTCTTTTCAATGGGATTGGTATTATAGGTTTCCTGCATAGAAACCAGTGCAGCAATATTTCTAAAGTAATTTCGTCTTTGCCAGTAGCCCTTTCCTCCCTCCTTATGCCTCTTCTCTTTCCCAAGGTGTTCCTAAGTTCTTCGATCTCCTGGTGTCTTCTGTTCATGCTCTCCTTCCAAACCTCCACAACTTCCTGTGGTGCCCAAGATCAAATCGCTCAGGGGGCAGAGGTAGGGACATAACTTACCATTTGCCAAATTGGGTTTTCTTATAACTGGTTCAAAAGAGCTTTCTCATAATAGACACACCAATAAATGTTATACAGACACAGGGAATGTCAAATCTACAGGACAACGAAGAGTCTGATGAAATAGAAGATGCCATGTCTGTAGACCGTTTTCTTAGAGTTTTGTTCATGGGAAGATAAAGGGATGCAGGTCACAGTTACCCTCATGGGTGCTCCCAGTAGGTTGTTATTTTTAGAGATGTTCCAAAGATAAGAAAGAACAGAAAGTATGTAAAACCTGAATGCAAATGTGACATCTATAGCCAGCCAGAAAACTCGGGGTGCTTTGGGATTGTGCAGTCATTTCTCCAATAACAGACACCACACTACATTCTATCCCAAAGGGAGCATGATGGGGACTGACAGCCGAGGGGAAACCAAGGAGTCGAAAAATCACAGCAAAGGAGAAGCGAACCACTAAGTGGGACAACAATCCCCCAGGGGCTAGGAAGCTGGCCACCAGTGCAACTATATCTTCACCAAAAGTTTTTAATTGAGTCAACTGAGAATTTTCTTTTTTCCTTGTGGGGATACATCCTTGATTTTCTAATAGCAGTTAACAAGAACAATTGGGTTCATTTTAGAACCAACAGCTGGAACACACCAGTTCCGTAAAGTGAGAGCTAACTGTCCTTCCAACTTAAGTCATCATGTAGAAGCTTCCACAACGGATAGGATTATGCCTATCCTGAATCAGCTCACTCTCTTCCAGCATGCCCATTTCCATAAATGCCATCTTCCCTGTCATGCAAACCTTAACTTTGCTCCCCCTTTGTCCTTCATTTCCCAAAATCCAGTCCATCGGTGGATGCTGGCCTTACTGACAGCATCGGTAGCTGATCAGGGTTACCTAGAGAAGCAGCAGGTGTCAACGGTGATTCCGACGTCATCAGTTGGAATCACCACCATTTCTCTGCTCCCTGCCTGAAACCCCCGTGAAAGAGGTAGGGAAAAAAGATTAAATGAGTACACCATGCTCCTCTTCACTGCAGGTACCCGCCTTAGGTTGTTGGGTCTGATCTGGACAAAGGGAAAGAAATAAGATTGACATGGGCTGGGCTTTGTCCTGACTAAAAAGGCCTAAAAAGCAATGGAATCCTCTTAAAATGTTAACAGAGGACAAGAATGGAGTAAATTGGCAGAGCGTGTTTAATACGGTGACTGAAAAACAAGAAGGCCTTCCCAGCCTTGTACTCCACTGACTTCGGACTTATAAACAGATTACACTGTTTTTGTAACTTAATTTACATAGCCAAGACCCAGGCCGAGGCTAGTGAAGAAAACATATTTTTTGGAATAACAGAGGTCCAGCTTCAAATCTCTGTCACTTAATACCTGGGTGAAATGGATTACTGCACATCTCTCGAGTCGGTTTTTGCATCCAGCAAATGACTACAGCATCCACCTTCTGCACAATCATCCCATGTGGCTGACTCGGGGTAATGCACAGCCAGTGACTAGCACAATACTGGACACAATAAGCCCTCAACAAATCATTCTATTGTTACCACATTTGATTACCGGTAATGTCTGTTTCTTTCATTTCCATCAATTCAAATGCTATGGCTCCTCTTCAGGTTCCACCTCGTTATGAATCCATCCCTAACTATATTTGAGAGTTTCGTTCAAGTATTTGAAAGTGACTGTCAGGAGGAAAAAAAAAAAAAAAAAAAGTGGACATTCTGGATAGCCCTCACAGGGCAATTTTACACAGAAATAAAAAGAAACAGATTTTAAGTTCAGTATCTGAAATAGGTTTCCAACAATTTAAGCTAATTGGTAACAGATTAGACACCATGAACTCAATGTCCACAAATAGGGATACTGCTGAATGCTGCCACGTAACAGCATATATAAACTTTGGTAGCTGATCGATGGATGGAGGTTTAAACCCCAAGTCCACCGCTTCCTGGCAGCGAGAACCATGGCCAAGTTGTGTAACGTCTCTGAGTCTGTTCCTTCAGTGTGAAAACGGGTCTTAATAAAACCTATGGTGTCGGGGTTGTTCTGAAGATTAAGTGTTCTAAGAATCTCCACCACCAAAACAAAACACTGTCGTGGCCTCCCTGGGGGCCAAGGTGACAAAGACAAGGACTGAGAGCTGTTGGACTCATACAGTCTTAGGAAGGTGGGGAGGCATCACGGTGCCTACCAGGACCACAGAAGATGGTAAGACAATGGCCAAAGACCAGACCAGAAAACGTTATTTTTGACACAACCTCTTAAAGACAAACATCTCTTCTTACACATGCGAAGATTTCATGATATCCTCGAATAGTAGCCCCCACTACAATAGTATCCCACATCCGATGGCTGGAGAAGAGGGGCGCTTTTCAGAAAGAAGGAGACGACATTATGTAAACGGGAATTTGCTTCCTTTCCAGATGTTCTAGATGTTATGAAAAGTTCCGGGAAGATTCGGGTACTGTGTACCAGTTATTTGGAATAACAGTGCTCTCTGCAACTTCTCTTATCAATATGTCAAAGTGATAACCAATTTTACCAAAACCCTACATATTTTTTCCACCTTTACTGAGATATAATTGACACCCAGCATTGTGTAAGTTTGAGGTGTACGATGTGTTGATTTGATACGCTTCTATACTGCAAAATAATTACCACCATGGTGCTCGCTAACACCTCCATCATGTCACCTAATTATCATTTCGTTTTTGCGGTGAGAACATTTAAGATCTACTATTTTAGCAATTTTCAAGTAAATAATAGAGTATTATTACCTATAATCACTATGCTGTACATTAGATCCCAGAACTTATTCATCTTATGACTGGAAGTTTGTACTTTTCGACCAACATCTCCCCTTTTCCCCCACCCCAGCCCCTGGTAACTACTATTCTAGTGTCTGTTTCTATGAGTTCAGCTTTTCTTAGGTTCCACATGTAAGTGATATCACACAGTATTTGTCTTTACCTCTCTGATTTATTTCACTTAGCATAATGTCTTCAGGGTCTCACACGTTCTTACAAATGGCAGAATGTACTTCTTTCTCATGGCTAAATAATATTCCATATATTGGGCTATTTCCCTATTTTGGCTCCATGAATAATGCTGCAGTGAACTTGGGGTGCAGGTATCTCTTCTAAATTCTGTTTTCATTTCCGTTGGATGTATACCCAGAGGTGGAATTCCCGGGTCATGTGGTATGTCTATTTTTAATTTCTTGAGAAATGTCTCTACTGTTTTCCACAGTGGCCGCACCAATTTACATCCCCGCCAACAGTGCACAATGCCTTGTTTCTCCACATTTCCCCCCAGTATTTGTTATCTCTTCTCTAACTGATCACAGATAACAGCCATTTTAACAGGTATGAAGGGATTGATTCCTTGTTGGTTATGGTCTATGGTATTTTGCAAAAGCAGCCCAAGCAGCTTAAGCCAGTCCTCCTGGGACTCCTCAGTAAGATGATTTACATTTCTGCTGTGAACTCCTATGATGGTGTGACAGTCCTCAGCGTAAGGGAGTCCCTTACCTTGGTAGTGGCCTGGTCACTAATGGAAAAACCAAGCTAAATTTTTCTTTCTGTAGTTGTGCTTTTATGAATTATTTAACTGGGCTTTGCCCCTCCCTTTATTTAATTGCACTCACAGAGAAGTACGGACTGTTGGCATTAAGAACCCTCTAGAAGACAAAGCAGTTGATTATTCTCATCATCAAAGTAGGCTCTCATATTGGTGCGGTAAAAAGCACTGCACAGAAATAGCTTGTTGGCAGAATTACACTCTCAAGGGCGAGTATCTTCAAGCCATCCTTGACTCTCTGGAGCAGAAAGGCAACCGCATACAATGTTGAGGAGTGGGGAAAATGTCGAACTGAAGGCAGAAGGAGCTCATGTGAAATTGTGAGTGGCCTTCCATGATGCCCGTCAAAGGGAAGATTCACAACGATTCGCTTTCCTTTCCAGTGACGGTGGGCTACCCCCACGTAAGCCCTGTCCTCCTGCTTATGAACTGACGGTTTGAATGAACACTGCCTTTCTACCTACTTGCCTTTGCACGTAGGGTTCCTCTGTCAGGAAGGCCTCCTCCGCACCTTGTTCTTCTGGGAAATTCCTCCGGGGCCTTCCATACCTAAACAATAATGCTAGCAAGCACTTATGTAGTGCCTACTGTGTACCCGGTGGTGTAGAGGGTTGAGGGTGGGGTAGTGGGAGGAGCTGCTTCAGATGCAAGCAGTAAGGAGTTGCACTGTCGATAGAGATTTTAAAAACAATAATAAAGCCAAAAAATGAGTCTGCTTTCTCTGACTACCATATGTTGGCAATTCTAAACAATGTCAGTAACAAAACACTCCTTATCTGCTGGGGAAGACTTTTCCCGCTAAGTTCCCCTTCCTCCTTAGCGCATGCTGTGTCCAGCACCTTCCTAAGCATTTATATATATTAACTTAGTATAACTGAACCCCATTTGACAGCAGAGAGAACTGAAGCACAGAGAGATTGTGTGACTAACCTCAAGGCATCTAGCTTGGTCATACTGCCTAGCACATAAGTGACGTGCTCAAGGTTTCAATCCAGACAGTATTACACCAGTTCACCCACCTCACCACCAAACATACGCCTCTCGAAATATCTAGCACGCATATAAATACACCTCTAGGATGGCACCCCGGATCCACCTAGGATCTCACAGCTCCCTACATGTGTTCCTCAGTGTCTGTTTATATTTTGTATTACAGCACTCCCTGGGCTGCAGCGCAGCAGCCCCCAGACCCCTGAGCCTAGTACAATGGCCAGCTCATAATAGATGCCACATGAATGAATGGATGAAAGCGCCTTTGGTACCAGAGCTAGAAGGATTTGTGTATATTACATGTATATTATGACAGACTGGTGGAAAGCTCTGGATTTTGATTTGGAATTCAAGAACAGCCTTCAGTTCCAACTCTGTTACTAATTATCTCTGAGAGCTAGAATCAGGCATTTAATAGATCTAGATAATTGTTTCCTAGTCTGTAAAATAAAGGATGGAATATCATACCAGTGATATTCAATAGATGTTCAATTTCCTTTCTTCAAACTAAATGCAAATGGGTTTCTTTTTTCTTTCCCATTGCTAACAAGCATTTTTGTAGAAAAAAACTTTTAAGTATAATATACTATAGAAAGCACACAAATTAGAAGTATACAGCTTAATAAATTAGCACAAGGGAAACCACCTAGATCAAGAAACAGAACATTACCAGCCCCCTGGTATTCTCTCGCATAAGTCAAACGTGAAGCTCCCCTGACTTCTAACATTACAGATCAACTTTCTAATACGTGAAAAAAAGTTTGTATAAATTCTTTTGTGTAAGTCTCCTTTCCCTCAACATTCTGTTCGTGAGTTTCATCCACGCTGTTGTGTGTAACTACAGTGTATTCATTTTCCTTGCCATACAGTATTCCACTGTGTAAACACTGTACAATCTACTTAACCATTCTACTCATGAATATTTTGGATAAATACAAAGAAAGCTATACCTAGCAAATCACAATAAAACTGCTGAGAAGATCAAAGATATCTATTGAAAATTATCCATTTAGGGCGCCTGGGTGGCTCAGTCAGTTAAGCATCTGCCTTGGGCTCGGGTCATGATCCCAGGGTCCTGGGATGGAGTCCTCTATCGGGCTCCCTGCTCGGCGGGGAGCCTGCTTTTCCCCCTGTCTCTCTCTCACTCTGTCTTTCATGAATGAGTAAACAAAATCTTTAAAAGAAAACAAAAAATATCGGGTGCCTGGGTGGCTCAGTGGTTAGGCGTCTGCCTTCGGCTCAGGTCATGGTCCCAGGGTCCTGGGATCGAGCCCCACATCGGGCTCCCTGCTCGGCGGGAAGCCTGCTTCTCCCTCTCCCACTCCCCCTGCTTGTGTTCCTGCTCTCGCTGTGTCTCTCTGTCAGATAAATAAATAAAATCTTTATTAAAAAAAAAAAAAGAAAAGAAAAAATATCCATTTATTTATTTTTCCAAGGAATGCTTATTTTCTTCCCCCTTTCTGGGAACTATTTCTTTTTCCTGACTCTAGCTTATTAACACCCAGATACAATTTCTGAGGAATGTTGAAGGTGGCAAGTTTTATCAGAGTCTGGAACAGTGCTTTATGAATGGCACAGTGCTCTGGACGCCTGCTCGGCATGTTCTTCAGTGTGGTCCTTTCCTCCACTCCAAAAACTCCTCTCCCTTGACTCTCTGTATCCCTGGAGACTTGGTCCCAGAGAATTGCTAGTGAGAGATATAAACCTGTATTCTCACTTCAAGTACATGTGCCTGGCACATAGAAGGAACTCAACAAATAATTATTTTGTGATTGCTACTCAAATTCAGCACTCACCACTTAGCTCCAAGTTCTCTCCTCATTTTTGGGTGATAACATGTCTACCAATAGCTACTTCAAAATCTCTTAATTCTTCTGAGATCTGCATTCTTACTTGATAAATGAGTCCCCATTCTATTTTTAATGAGCAGCTCCAAAGATTCCCTTCTTTATCCTAACACCTTCATTTATTTTTTTAAGGATTTATTTATTTTAGCGGGGGAAGGGCAGAAAGAGAGAATCCCAAGCAGGCTCCCCGCTGAGCGCGGAGCCCAATGCAGGGCTCGATCCCACGACCCTGAGATCATGACCTGAGCCGAAATCAAGAGTCGGACACTTAACCTACTGAGACACCCAGGTGCCCCTCTAACACTGTCATTTAAAAAAAATTTACTTCAATCTTCATTTTTACTAACCCTCTTGTCCTTTCCAGCTCAAAGGAATCTGTGTTCTCCTTTTTTCTCTAAAGCTAGATCCCATCTGAGAGATACGGTTGTTATATTTATTTCCTCTCTCTGGCATCTTCAAACTTCCCCTCCCTATAGACTTCAACCCAACCTGTGTGTTTCTCCTTCACCTTGAAAGAAAATCTCAGTATGATCTTGGTGTTGGCTCTAGCTACCACCTTATTACTCCTCCTTTACCGACATATTTCTTTTTTTTTTTTTTTAAGATTTTATTTATTTATTTGACAGAGAGAGACACAGCGAGAGAGGGAACACAAGCAGGGGGAGTGGGAGAGGGAGAAGCAGGCTTCCCACGGAGCAGGGAGCCCGATGCGGGACTCGATCCCAGGACCCTGGGACCATGACCTGAGCCAAAAGAAGCTCCAGGATATACCGAACACCTGTCTTGAAACCTTGAAATGGCCTCTACGCACTTCCAAGGTAAGTCATTCTACCTTCTTGCTTGACCTCTGCTTCCACCCCTGGCTTTTCTTCTTCTTCCTGTCCCCCAACCCTGAATTCTGAGCATTTCTGAAAATTCATTCTGGGTGCTGAGTTCTTTCTTCTGCTACAAATGTTCTGTCTCCCTCTTGGATAATGTCCAAGCAAATGATACCCCAATCTCTACCTTCCACCTTGTTCTCTCGCTCCAGTCCCTGCGGTGCTGTCTTTGATTCCTGCTGAATGCTCCTCCTTGGCTGTTCCATTTTCTTCCCGCAAACGAACCCTTGCCAAACTGAGCTCCTCCTTTTCCTTCAACCCACCCTGGGCTCAGCATGCTAAGTCCCTCACCTTCATCAATAACACCAACATTTCCCCACTTAGGCAGGCTTGAAAACTCCATCATCACCAACATTCCTACCTTTCATTACACATAGTAATCAGTCACTATGACTCGGGGAGATTGTTCTCTGAAAAGACTCGAGCAGCCATGCCTTTTTCTTTTTTCTATTCCCACACTCATCCATGATTTATATTAGCTGATGCCATTACAAAGCTCAAGGAAAACGTGGCATCTTCCTTTTCTCGTGTTTTCCCTTCTTGATGGGCCTATAAATTTTTCTCTCTCTGAAAGGTATTTTTAGCTCTAAGCTATTTTCAGAACCAATATTACTGATCAACATGAATTCTAGGAATGAGCAAGTCTTCCACGGCTAACTCTCCCAGATCTGCTCATGTCTCTCAGGCTCTTAATAAACCTCACTTAAGAGATTCTCCCAAAGGCGGAGAATATTCTAAAATCAAAGTTTTACAAAGTCATTAGAAAATACCTTCAACCACGTGACAACAGCCACCACCATTCTCACCTAGAAAAGCAGAGATGTTCCCACACAGTCTTATCCTGGTAGTCAGAAAAGCAGACTCCTTATTTCTCTATAACGGAAGAAGTGCAGAAGCTGTGTCTGCCACTCTGTAAATGGTGCCTCATCTAGCTCCAAACACACACATTTCTTATGGTTCTGGAGACTGGTGAGGTCCTCTTGCATGCACTACCTTCTTGCAGGGTCGTCGCGTGGCAGACAGGCAGCTCTGGCGTCCTCCCCCTTTTAAGGGTACAATTTGATTGTGAGGGCTCTACACTCATGGCCTCATCTACACTTGATTCCCTCCCCAAAGCCCCACCTCCAAGTACCATCACATGGGGATTAGGGCTTCAGCATATGGATTTTGGGGAGACACAATCACTTAGACCACAGCAAGGATGCCCAAACCCAACTCCTTATCTCCTCAGCTCTCTCCCACCCTGTCTGCACATCCAAGTCTGCCTCCTCCTGCGTCTCTGATTTCCTCTACTTCAGGGAACAGTGTGACCACCCACCAGGGCCCAAGCCACACACCCACAAGTCCATGTACATGTCACCCTCTTGCCTGAGCTCAGCCACCACTAGGGCCTTGAAACCATAAATCTGTCATTTGCATCCACTGCTCTCCAACACGCTGCTACTGCCCCACATCAGTTGGCAGTAGCCTCCTTCCACATCCCTCTGTGTCCATGCTTGCTCCAGGCTCATCGTGCTCCACAAAACCTCCAGAGGAACCTTCCGAACTGGCAAAAACCATTCATGACACTTCCCCAATAAAATCTACCCTGCTTTCATGCCATTTCTTTCTCTACTGCAATTCCTTCCATGCCCAAGTCCAAGTTCATGTTCTCGCCGCATAGAATCACTGCAGGTCACCAAATGTCCCATATCTCCTCCTACCTCTGTGGGTTAGGCTCATGCCTTCTCCTCTGTTTGAAATTCATCCATCAGTTTGTCAATCAAGATATCTCCAACTGACCCTAAAAAACCCAGTTCAAATGCTGCTGCCTTTCAGGCACCTTCCCTGACCTCTGCAGGCCAATCTAGACATTCTATCTTCCACACTTTTATGGCATCACACACAGCTCCATAAATCAGTGTTCTAGCCACTGCATAATGGTTTGGTTGCAGGAATATCCTCTAGCACCTAGAATGGATAGTGTACATCATGACAATAATAATGATAATATAATAATGATAACATTATAATATATATTATGTTATATATATATATTATATTAACATTGTATGTATTATGTTGATAATATATCATTAAAGTTTTTTTTTTTTTTTAAGATTTTATTTATTTAACAGAGAGCATACAGGAGGGGAGAGGAAGAAGCAGGCTCCCCAATGAGCAGGGTGAGCCTGATGCGGGGCTCGATCCCAGGACCCCGGGATCATGACCTGAGCCGAAGGCAGACGCTTAACGGACTGAGCCACCCAGGCGCCCCTATCATTAAAGTTTTTTCTCTTGTTTCTAAAAACTATTATTAATGTTAAATCTTTGATAGAATTCAGGTCCTTTTGCTAAGCCATTTATTAGTATGAACCATGTAAAGTTGCTATTTTGTCGGTCCAAATGGTCATATATTAATGATTTCATGTAGCTCGACCTAAAACATTCACCTTTCTCATTTCATCTTCACAACACCCGTAAGAGGTAGATATGTTATATGTTTATTATCCTCATTGTATGGGTAAGAAAACTGAGGCTCAGAGGTTTTAAGTAACTTTGCCCAAAGTCATAGGAACAAGAAAGTGAAGGAGCCAAGACTCCAATCCAGAACTGCCTGCCTCTCAGTGCTCTTGCCCATGACGATATCCTGACTCCCAAAACTGTTTAATTGTGTAATCAACTGATGAAGCAGTGACATGGGGGCCCCAGAGATATGATGATGGTTGGCTACATAAAGATGTCTGTGTTCAGCAAATCCAGAGTGGACAAATTCTGATGTTCCTGTGGCAGTTGAAAGAGGTTTCTCTGCAGGAAGCCAAGGATGGTAAATACTGAAATGAGTTAATAAGGAAGGTTATAGAATCTCCTTCAATAGAAGGATTTCTTCCCCCAATGGAGGATAGGTTCTCACCTGTCTGAGATGGTTTCAATATAATCCTTTGTGAAGGTCAATAAATTGGGCACACAAAGTCCTTTTCAGGCTCCTTATGACACTCAGACACACCGGCTTAATGTGGCTCATCACGTGGCCTGAGAAAGGGAGGGTGCTGATCCCGCAGTCTCTCTGTCTTTAACTCCCTCAGCCCTCTGACTCGGCCTTCTTTGGGACATATGTAGTGACTTTTTGTGTGTCATTCTGCTTCCCTCAAGAGAAAAATGCGTCAAAAGCATGAAATGTGAGTGGCTTATTTTGGTATCTTCAAACATTTAAGATTTTTTATTAAATGGAACTTCTTTCCTCTTCTGAAAGGATCCTGTAGTATCAACTGAAGAGAAGTCCCTGAGTTTTGTCTAAAATCTATGAAAACTCAGCAACTCAAACCATGAGAACAAAGTTTTCTTAAGCATGCTTTTGGCCCAATTATTATCAGATATAACATAATTGTTTCTCTTTCCATCTGCATCATTTTAAAATATGGTCATTCGGATGTTAATTCTCTCCAGGTAAAAAGTCTGGAAGATGAGCCAGCATTTCAGTCAATAAGAAAGAGATCTAACTTGATCACAAATAGAAAATAACACATCCACACATCTAAGCAAGTGTTCAGCAATTCTTAGTTAGAGTCACTACCACCTCAAAATAATGCTAATGGAAAAGTATTTTTCCATAATTGTCACTCCATGGAAGCATGACTTTCCACAATGATAATGAATAAGTGCAATAAAACATTGCTCTAGACCCCTATTCTCAATAAAAATAACAACTACTTGCACAGAACCTTAAAGTAAAAAAATCTACCAAATGATCTAGCTCATTTGATCCATATAACAATCCTTACCATTTATGTCACCACTTTAGAAGATATTTACAGGAAACTTGGATCAGAGAGATGAAGCAAATTGCTGTGAGTCACAAAGCCAGAAATAGCAGAGTCTAGACTAGAACCCAGGCGTTTTCCTGATTCCAAATCTCATGATCTCTCTACTGCATCTTTCTGTCCACATGGCCAATCTTTAAAAAAAAAAAAAAAAAAAAAAAAATAGCAGGTCTAACTCAGCAGTATAGAAAATCAAGAGCCAAAGAAAAAATGGCCAATTTGTGAAAAAAGGCACATTTTCTTAATTTTGGTAATTAAGCTTGAACATTAATTCCTCACACTTGTAAAAAATATCAATACTAACATTTATTGAGCATTGACATCTTGCTACTGTACTAAGTGCTTTATGTGGATTATCTCATCTCATCCTTATAAGGAGTCTAGAAGATTGGCCCTCTTCTGATTTTACTAATGTAGAAACTGCAGTTTAAGCTATGAAACCTTAGCTTTCCCAAGGTCACATGGTTGGGAAAGTTAAGTGGCAGAGCTATGGTCAGAACCCATATCAGCTGAACCCAGAACCTAGGCTCTTAACCACCATGCTAACCTGCTATGCTAATGGTTCTCAAAGCTTGGTCCCAGACAGGCAGCACGGGCATCCCTGGGAACTTGTTAGAAAAACAAATTCTCTGGCCATCCTAGACCTACTCTGGGAGTGGGATCCAGAAATCTGTGTTTTAACGAGCCCTGTAGATGCTCCTAAGGCACACTAAAATCTAAGAACCACTGTGCCAGACTGAAACAAGAGTAAATGGTAACCATTTACAAGGAGTCAGTCTGTGCTATCAGAGAACACAAAAAGGAAGTGAGAGAAGTTGAGGTTCAACAACTAATAAGGTTGTTGAAAATCAAAGTCTTCAGGGGACAGTAAAGCCAAAAAGGGAAGAAATAACCTTAGTGCACGCAGAAGCTGAAAACAGCAATGATGAGCAATTAATCAGGCAATATGTTACACTGTAATCAAGGATCAGAAAATTCTGGAAGGACTAAATGATAATGGAGCTTATTACTGTATGGTAAATGATCATTAATAAAATGTGGCTGTTAAAAGAACTAAAGAGATGAATAATCACATAAGGAAATGTCAGCTGTAGAAGATTAAGACTTGTGGTCTTAATCACTTGGAAAAATTACAGGTATGGACACAAAAGCAAAATAAAAGAATGAGATTAGCAGTGCTATTAGAACCTAGCACAAACTTGATAGCTCTCTTTATATAAAATCAAGATAGTTACAAAGGCACCATGCACTTTGACCTGGCTAACATTTCAACTGCTAAAGATAGTGAATTTATATAATTGTAGCAGCACATTGCATCAATCCCTATCTGTGGTAACAAGAAATTACTTTGTTGGAATTGCTGAAATGCAGAGATGACTTGACTTGGAAGTGATCTGGTTATACCTAGGATTTCATCTGGCTGATGACTTCTGATGATCTGTAACTTTCTTTAAGGATTAACTCTGCACATGAGTGCTTCCAAAGAGAGCACCAAGAGCAGCTTCTCAGGGCATGTCATTCCAGTATCCTTCATTATATCTCTTGAGAGGACCGCTTTTTCAAAGTGCAATGTGGAGGAACTGAAAAGTGGTATCAAGAACAAAAATACCCGCAAGTGAGTATAAAAAGAAAAAGGATTCCAACAAAGATACCAAAAGTCATCAGACAACAAAATTGTGGGTTATTCCTTTCACTGGATGGCTACTGATTCGAGGTCTCTCTCTCTTTTTAATCTCTATCAGTTGTTTAAGAGGAAGCAGCTGATCAAAGAGGATGCATTAATTGAAGTTGTCAAAGGAAGAAATATTAAAATCTTTTGACTGGACTTTATGAGAAGATGTCATAACTTCCATGGAGGAAAAGGTATGCTCTTATCTGACTTACTATTTTGTTGCAATTCTCCATCCTCATATCAAGAAAAATTAGCTAAAGTAGCTAAAATGTATTCACTGCTTACTATGTGCCAGTAATCATTCTAAACTTGACACACATATTTTCTCCTGTAATTTTCATAGCAACTCTGTGATGTATGTTTTATTGTTGCCCATTTGACATTCTACACATAAAGATGCAGGCAGAAAGTTAAAGTTATTCTCCAAAGACAGTCCCAAATAATTCAGCTCCTCCCTCTACATACAAGCTACAACTCCCATAAAGAAGTAGAATTTACATTCCCTCCCCCTTAACTCTATCCTGGGTCTAAGACTGATTTGCCCAATAAAATGCAAAGAAAGAAATATTATGAGCCTTCCAAGCCACGGATTAATAAGGACTGGCAGCTTCTACCCCTTGAAATCCAGCCACCATGTTGTGAGGAAGCCCAAGTAACCACATGGAGAGGCTCTTGTGGGAATAATCACAATAATCACCTCTGGTCAAACAGTTTCAGTTGAGCTCCCAGCAAACAGTCAGCACTGACTTGCCAGTTATGTGAGTGAGCCATCTTGGATGTATATTCTCCAGAGTGAGTCAAAACACTCCAGCTGATGGCACATGGAACAGAGATAAGCTGTCTCCACCAAGCCCTACTCAAATGGCAAATCATTGTTGTTGTAAGCTACTGAGTTTTGAGACAGCTTATTATACAGCAACAGATAACGGAAATACTGAACTACCCAAGGTTACACAGTGGGACAGTCCAATATCAGGTAGGCCATACCTTTCACTCAAATAAATTAAGAAGCTGCAAATTAGGATGTGCAAAGAAAGGTTTCCAAAGAGGGAGGGGTGAATGGATGATGTGCTTACATGGGCATGTTATTCAACAAATAGTCACTGAGAACCTGTGAAGTCTCAGGTACTGAGCCCAGGTGCTATAGATACAAAGGTGAATAGTCAAGAGTTCTGAGCTGAAGCTCCCTGCAAAGCCACTAAGACAAATTACAATACCAGACAGCATGATCAAACAGATGCAAAATAATAGATAGATACTTGGGATTACTTGGTGACGTGAGTTAATACCCTTGACTTTTACATCCAACCCAAGGCAAGGAATCACAGGGCAAGATTTGGAATGAGCTTGGAGTTGGGGTAGGAGTGCAAGTAAATTTGCATGATAGATCAACAACAACAATTTGTGTGTGTGTGTGTGTGTGTGTGTGTGTGTGTGTGTATGAAAGGAAGGCAAAATATCATAATGAGTATTGGAAGAAGGAAAATTTCAGTCATTCAAATTTGTCTTTGTGAGTGCACTCCCCCCACCCCCACAGGACTCCTTTGGCAAGGTCATGCAAATATTCTGACCAAACTGAATGTCAGAAAGTTCTTTAAAAATGGTTACAGGACCTCTAGCTCTAAGATGGAGTAACCCCATTTCTCCCTTTTACACAAGCAGAGGTCCTCTCTCTCACAGGTAAGAATTCATGAGCCTAACAGCACAAACAAGTTGAAAGACCCTGAAAGGTGGGAGGAAGAAGACAGACTGCCTAGGAATCTCAGGACGTGAGGAACCACATGGCACCCCCACTCCCCCATATATCCCAGATATATGCTGTCGAAGCCTCTAACTAGAAACCAGCAACATGCAAAGACAAAAAAAAACAAACAAACACAAAAACAAACAAAAACTCTAAGAAAAGCCTATTCTCCCTAGCCAAAAGACTAGGAAATGGGTAGCCTATCAGCAGAAAACCTTTTTGGCAATACTGCCTTACTTGAGGAAACTGGAAAAGAAAAACTGCATTCCTCCCACCCCCATGGTTTTAGGAGGGCTAAGTAGGGAGCTGATCTTCCGCCCTCACCCCACTCTCCTCCCCACATCAGTAACTGGGGACCCACAGATTCCCCTACCAGGACAGTCAGTGAGGTCCAGTGACCTGCACAGTCTCCCATCCCTACCACGTAGTGAATCTGGTACTGCACCAGTCCTTTTTCTGTAGAGCCCAGTGGGGAGCTGAACCTTTATGCCCACCTGGCTTCCATGAGGTGGTAAGAGAAAGTATGAGGTGGGGGGGAGGACGGGAGTAGTTAGTTGGCACTCAGCACTTATCCCCCCCTTCCCTTCCCTTGAAGTCAAGGCTGCCCAACATTTGCCCCACTCTGCAGCAAAAGCAGGTGAGTCAGCTTGCTGCTCCCACACCCTGCCCCCCCTGCCCCGGTGTCAGCAGGGTACAGTCTTACGCTACCACATAGAGGCAACGAAGGCAGTACAAGCTGATGCCCCATGTTCTCCATGAAGGTGTCAGCAGGACTAAATGGGGAGCTGAACTCCCACCCCACGCTCCTGCAAGGAAGCAGTCTGAGTCATCCTTCCACTTCTGGTATTGGCAGAGCCCATCAGGAAGCTAGACATATACACCCATTCAGCCCTCAAGCTACATCTCAACAGGGAGACTACCTACCGAAAAAAAAAAAAAAAGATTAAATAGGATCCAAAGTTTCATAAAATAATGTCCAGGGTACAATAAAAAACCATTCACCATACCAAGAACCAGGAAAATCACAACTTAAATGAGTAAAGACAATCGCCAGCCACCAACACCGAGAGTAATCGGGTATTAGAATTACCTGACAAGAATTTTAAAGCAGCCTTCATAAAAATGCTTCTACAAGCAATTACAAATTCTCTTGAGTCAAATGAAAACCTATAAACAATTATTAACAATGTTATCTCTTATGTTATTAACTTTATATAACCGGCAATTATGGCTGCATCACCTCTCCCTCCTCAAGGTACACAAGTTGTTTGCTCCGTAACAACCAGGGTATCACATCCACCAGAGTATTTATAGGGCTGGCCCTCATTTTCCAAAGAACCTAAGAAACTGTTAGGCAACTGAATCTTCTAAGGGATCCACAGCAGACACGATGCTGTTGGAAGAGGTCCCTGAAAGGACGTGACTGCCAGTTGACCTCAGAGCTGGACCCAGGCAACTGGAGGCTCCTCACCCCCTCCCCCCTGTCCTTGGAATATATGATCCACCTGCCACTCCCCCATTAGGAGCTGCTTCAAGGACTCAGCCTTAGAGAGTAAGGTACTGTTGAGGCCAGAAGGACTGACCACAGTTAAGGCCTAAGATTGTGGTGGGCAGGTGTAGAGATCTACTGATCTTGCGGCTGCTAAAGACAAGCAAGTTCCCTTGCTTATTAAAACTGCCACTTACCAATCTGGAGGGGCCCACCTTTTTCTTTAGTCTCTCCACACCCTCTGTGGACCAGAGCCAGTTACATTTTTCACCCAGGAAATTCCCGAGTTTGGGAACCAACAGATACACAACATATGACCAGTAGTTAATGTCACTGTTTCATGTTAGTTGCTTATGAATTTCCCATAAATTTCACTGGTTAACGTTTATCTCAGAACTTAAAATCCTCTAATAAAGAGGTTATAGAACATGGTAAGTGGGAGAAATACTGAGTATTTTTGGCTTGACAATGATTTTTGTTTAAAAATGACACTTGACACTAAAAAATGTATTCCCTTCTTTCTGAAGATAAAAATTTGTCAGACGTTTACTGTGGGATAAGACCTTGGGGAAGGAATGCTTCCAATGACCTTACTTCATTAAGGTTTTAGGCTTCCCGGGGCGCCTGGATGGCTCAGTCATTAAGCATCTGCCTTCGGCTCAGGTCATAGTCCCAGGGTCCTGGGATTGAGCCCCACATCGGGCTCCCTGCTCGGTGGGAAGCCTGCTTCTTCTCCCTCTCCCACTCCCCCTGCTTGTGTTCCCTCTCTCACTGTCTCTCTCTCTCTGTCAAATAAATAAATAAAATCTTAAAAAAAAAAAAAAGGTTTTAGGCTTCCCTGGTATGAAGCAAGAGGTGCCCCCCAAAGTCTATTTTTGCCTTATTTCTGCCATAAAGCCTGAAATTACATGACCAGAGTCTTTACATTAAGCACTTTTCAATCTTTTCTAGAAGTGAAAATACTGTCTGCAGAAACGCATCTCAGTGATGAATGCACTGTTAGGTCTCAGAAGATCTAAGTTTGATCTGACTCCACTGCTGACTACCCAGTGTGACTCTGGGCAAGTCTTTTAAAAAACTTCTCCAACCCCATTTTATAATGGTAGTAAAATGTGGATAACCCACATGTGTGGTCCACTTGGCAGAGTTAACAAGAAAAATAAAATAATGCATATGTGGATACTTTATTCAATGGAATGAGCTATACAAATACAGGTGATTACCATTAGCAGGTAAGTTTTTGTAGAATTTTGTAAAAATAGTTCTCATGTGAAAATAAACTGTTCAATAACAAAACATACAAACAGGATTTCAGAGCCTGCCAGAGGGTTAGTAGGTGTATCAAAAGGAGTCAGAGGACCATGAGAGAAAAATGCCAGCAGGGACATTTTGCTACACCTCCACCTGCCCCTGTAGAGGTGTTTAGTTGGAATGAATGGTCCTTGCAACATGCCCAGTGTAGCGTATGCTCAGGGCTGAGCGGTGGCCTGGAGCTAAATACGCTGTTTATGCACATGATACACAGATCTAAGGAGGTGGGCAACCTCCAAAAGGGCTCAAAAATTAGATACCCTCTTCAGGTAACACATTCCGGGAGTGTGTTAACCACTTTCCCCCCACAATCCATTTTTCTTAAAAAGTTGTTCTCTGTGCTACAACCCCAATACCTGACAAGCTGTAGAAGTATAAAGAAAAAGTGCTGGAAAGAATATCCAAAGGGGTGGATTCCAGTTTGATTCCATTACTAACTTGCTGTGTGACCAACCTTGAGCAACCTCTTTAGAACACTGAACTAATATTATACGTATTTACTATCTGTGGTTGGGAGACTTTTTCGGATTCACTCTTTCGTTGGCATCTGCTTTTATACAAAAAAGCAAAAAATAAAAATACTGGTCTTAGGAACCATTTCCTGATGCAGAGTTTCATTTTCTTGCAGCCAAACTACATGTAACACCACTCAGAGTAGTGACTCGCACTATAGTTTCACAAGTGTGTATATGTGTGGATTCTGATAATTTTGTACTCTGTAGGGGAGGAAGAGAAACACAACTCAAGTTGAGAAAAAAAATTATTCTCATAAATGTTTCTTTATAACTGTTTTTAAAGACCTTTGTTAAGGGTAAATTTTGAGATGGCGCTAGGTGGTAACGTGTGCCGGAAAACAATGGTGAAATCTAAGGTTTCACAGTCAGAAAGACCCCACAGGAATCCTTGTTTCTGCTACCCACTGGCTAAGTGACTTTTTTTACAATTGTAAATTGGGACAATCTAGCTTGCAGATTGGATTTTCTATGGTAATTAAAAATAATGCAAATAAAGTCCTTGCGCATATAAGGAAGTCAATAAATGGTGCCTTTATATTCTGATGATAGTTGCGATTACTGGGGGCAGAGAGTAGGCAGAGGAGATCATCCTTTGCTACTATAGCAGCATAGCCATCCTCAGCTCTGTAGAGCCTTCCAAGAGGGACTGGAAGCCTGGCATTCATTTCGAGAGTTCCAATCCATGTCCTCTGGCTTCTTGGCAATAAACCATAGCATATCCTCTAAGATGCCAAATTGTCTCCAGTAAGCTTCTCATGAATGCTGTTTCCCCGTGAGGAGTAAAAAAGGCCCACCTTCTAATTTCTGTGACCTAAGATAATGATCACAGCTTTCATCATCATCATCATCACTTATTCACTTACTGGGTCCTCTCTATATAGGCCAAACACTGTACTAAGTCCTTTACACATATTATCTTATTCAATCTTTTCACCAGTTTTGTGAGGTAGGTATTATTACTCCATTAAAAGACAAGAATCTCAAGGCTCAAAGAGGTTAATAACTGAAGGAGCCAAGATTCAAACCCACTTGCTTATTCACTACTCTACTCTGCCTTACATGATGCACTAAAATACTTAGCCTTGTTAATACTTAACCCAGACTCCCCAGCTGCTAGGAATTTATGATAATTGTATAATTAGAATTTCAAATTTAGGGCAGTGACTGAGAATTATTATACTTCATTATGTGACCTTACAAAAGTATTTACTATAATAAACTTGTCTGCACTATCTTTTGGAGAAGTCTACAGTCTTCTTAAGCAGAGTCATACATACTTAAACAGAAAAGAAATATGAGTAAGACTGCATCCTTGACAAACAAGAAGGTGCTCAAATAATTGCAAATGTTATCATTGCAAATATAGGTAAATACTAGGTGACAGACACAATTTAAGCATTTTCCATATATTATTTAATCTAATCTTCACAATTCTACGAAGTAGGTACTATTAAAATCCCAATTATACAGATGAAACAAAAACAGAAGTATCAATAAGTAATTTTTTTTTCTATAACTAATTTTTGAGAGAGCGCTGAATCCTAACCACTAGACCACCAGGCAAGTTTCTATAACTAATTTTTGAAAGAGTTGATTAAACATCCAGGACACGAAAAAGTCGAAAGACTTTTTCTGAGTTAAGAACACAGAACAAATGCAAATCCAAGAATCATTCTTCATTTTTAATTCAAAACAGTAACAACAATGAGAACAACATAGGAGTCCTGCCTTGATTAAGGGATGCTCCAGGTCAATTTACAAATAAATTGAGTTTGTATATCCCAGATCTGTTGAACTTCACACCCCTGAGCCAAATTCAGAGACCCCTTTCATTTCACTAATACCTAGTCCTCAGAGGTCCAAGGCAATACAGAGACTGCAACCGCATGCATATATCAACATTTGGCCTTAGACCCAGCCCACGAGTTTCTGTACTCAGGGAGTTGTCCTATAAAGACCCGATACTTAGGTTTCACGATACATTTAATTAGTCCTTGGTTCTTATTTTTCTCATAAAACTCAACAAATGGGTTGTGATGCATTCATTTATGGAATGGACATCTTCCTCTAAGGAATTAGTGAGACACATTAAGTTATCTGACTAGTCCATAGTTAACTTTCCTCTTCTCTTTAAGTAAATCAGTACCTACTTGTGCTGCTTTTAATGGGATTCAGTGAGTAGAAACCTGGCCTTCCTTTATAATAGGGAGTCAGTAGCGTCAAATATCCCAAAAGTGATCTTGAATCTGTGAGATATACTGTCTGCCTTTTAGAATTCTTAACTGGAACACTTTATTCCAATAAAATGGGACACAGCCTGACTGGTGCTCAAGATTAGCATCTGAAAATGAAATTACACAGATTTTTTAAAAATTGGCTAATTGCCCTTCTCTGTTTTCCTAAAAATTGTGCTAGCTTTAATATACCTGTTTCACAAATATAAATACCAAATGCTTACTAAAAGCCAGGCTCTGTGCTGTGCGCTGGGGATACAAAGATGATTAAGACATACCCACTGAACTGAACAAGACAGGGCACCAAAGCCACTCAGCAGACTGCCATGTAGAAATTCTGGATCCTGTGTCATAACTTATCACTCACATTCTGTCCTCGCCTTTCTAATAGCCGGCAAGAATCTCCCTTTCCTGAGCCCTGACGTCCCCTCTCCTATTCTTCCACTGCTGAACCAGAACAAAGGTCACTTGGAATGGAGGCAAAACTCTCCGCTGTAACCAAAGGCTCAAAGATCAAAGTTGGCAGCCACACTGACATTCAGGATTAAGAGACTTCCTCTTTAAGATCAAAATTCCAGATGATCCAAATATAGGCAAATGAGCCCCAGCAGAACACTCAGCTTTCTGTGCTGAATCCAGGAAAGAAGCAGAAATCACCATAGAAGCAACTCAGTTTCACTCTTTCCAACCCCGTGGGCTCGATGCTAATTGCCTACCCCAACAGTGAGATCGCATTTCAAAATATGGTCAAACACAAAACAGCCAAGTCAATCAAGCATTAAGTATTCAAGCACAATTATCCCAACACATGCCCAAGTACCAGCAGTGAAGCAGCTTAATTTGGGAGCAGCTCCGTAATCATCTCTCTGGGCAGCTGAGATTTTAACCTCTCCCCCCCTCAGGCTTCCCGTTCTGGGCGCTAGGCTGGCTCCCTCGTGTGAGAGATCACAATGGGAGCGCCACCTCCCCACCCCAGTTGCGGGGCCTCATTTAAATGCATCCTGCAGGTGGGGGAGGGGAGGGGGCAGAAGGTCTGCAGAAGTCCCCATTGTTGGGGGGAGACATGTGGGAGCAGATGGTGAGGCTGGTCACTCAGTCTGGCTGTCAGACACGCTCTGCCAAGTTCCCTGGGGACCCCGGGCCTTTCTTTCCACCCTCAGCGCAGGTCCTGTGTGTTCTCCAAGCAAGAGGAAGGGGTCTCTTTCTTTACCGCCCCTCAGCCTTCCAGGAGGCTGAGTTGTCTCATCTACCCCCATTCCTTCTTCTGCTTTCTCTGCTTTTTTGGACCAGCTAGTTCTGAGCCTCCAAGGGCCCACTCGATGCAGAGAAAAGCAAGCGATTTCCTTTGTCTCTAATTGATGCCGCACGCTCATCCAGCAGCTTCTGACTGGCATGCTCGCTCAGTTATTTAACAAATTACTCCACAGTCCTCATTAGGACTATTGACATTACAGCTAACCAGCCCCTACAGTTAGGGGCGAGGGGGTAACTGACTTTCACAGTCCTTGTTCCTCTTTTCCCATACTGCAGTCCTGCAACGGGGTGAGGAGACAGACCCTTCCTTGGTACTCTGGGTTAGCCTTATGCTCACCTTTTGTAATAGGTCAGGATCTAAAATCAGTAAGTAAGTAAGTAAATAAATAAAGCCTGGATTACAGATGTGCCTATTTGCATCCATAAGGGACAAACACAGAGTCAGCTTTTCTACATATAACTCTGTCTCTAAAGCATTAGCTGTTGAACATAAATCTTGGCCTCAAAACCTGCTCCCTTTTAAGATTCCACACAGCTTATGCCAAGGCAGCTACTGCTTGCAGTTTTCAGTTAAGATTTCCTCCAGCTCAGGATGTTGTTAAATTTGTTTTCGTTTTTAAGCCGTACTGGCAGGCCAGTGCTCGCTAATGGCACCTCTGTGAGCTGGGTGAAGTCCACACCAGCTCAGAGAGACTGGTGTCCAGGGCTGGGTGGCAAAGTTAAAGTCATTTATTCTCCCTCATCTGCCTGAGATTAAGCTTTTCCTCCCTAGGGCTATTCTCTAGACATAAATGCTTTCACGTTTCCATTTTTCACTCATCGATAGCATTTCAGGTTCACGTTTATCTCCCATTCTGTGCAAAATTGTGAAAGCCTTCTGAAGGCAAAGATTGTAGCATTCATATTTATCAGTTCAGGACTCAATAGTATTCTCTGGGACATCAGAGCAGCTCAATAAATGTTGAGTACATGAATGAATAAAAAATTAAAATATGGTAGAAATTAACAAAAGGGAATATAATGAAATCTGAAAGAAGACTGTCTAATCTAAATGCCAAGCCTTCCCTCCACACCCCAGCTATTCCAGATATTCCAGGACGCTATGTAAGAACCCACATTTTACTTGAAAGTAAAATGGCTATGAGGAATTAGAAAGAAAACCTGAAATCACGAAATACTCATGATCCAAAACATCAAAGAACTCTAACTGTCCAAGTGCTAATGTCCCCTGGAGACAGACCCATCGACTGGAAATTTGCACAAATAGTTTTAAAAGAAATACAATGGACACACCCATGGGACAGAAGCCTAGCCTCGCCTCTAGACCTTACCCAGTCCCCCTGGGTGATCAGTCTCCTGTGTTACGGGGTCTGCATGCAGAAGCAGAAGTTAGGGGTTCATTAGGTTCAGTGCTGCCTTAATGCCCAGGATACGAAATATGACACAAACAGAAGAAGGTGGGGGCCGTCTCCCCGCTGAAGCGCACTTCTACCGGCCCTGGAGGATTTACACTTTTGGAGCATCAGGAGATGGAATCCTTGGTACCAACATCCAACTTCTCCCGTGGGTACCTATAGCAGCAAGATACCATTAAGTGGCTTCCCAGCACGTAAGGAAAGGAAGAAATGAATGCATCCCATTGTGGGAGAGAACACCATGCAAATACCCCTAAGGAAAGTAACAACAACAACAAAAAAAGATTGCAAATTTTAGGCATATATACCCTATTTTAGCAGAAAGAGGTAAAAGCTAGGGCATACTGATTATGTACATTTAAACACGTATTTTTCTTTTCATTGCCTGTAGACATAAGCACCAGAAAACCCATCTTGCGCATATGACAATATACCCTCTAATCTGAAATCATAAAACACTCTGCTTAGGAATGGGTACCTCTTCAGTTTGTGTTCTATCATTTTCCTAAGAAAAGCTCCCCCAATTCATTCAGTCTGCTATTTTGTACCTTAAAAAACAAAGTTACTGTCTGAACAAGAATCAAAGAGACTATAAAATAGGGTAGGAAAATGCATTATAGGTACACTGTGCTTATTCCTTCCCGTACCCATTACAGATACTGGTAATCATCAAGGCCTTAATTGTAGCCTTAGAATCCTAAGAAAGCACAATAGACGGGCAGCCTCCACCAAGCAACCTGTGCTGGCCTTTGGGGTTACTCTTATTTGTCACCTGGACTTAAAAGATAAGAATCATATATTGTAAACATTGAAGTATAGGAAAAGAGCCTCACTATTCAAGAGGCACTCAGAAGACCACCTGATGCAACCTTTACTATTAAAAAGGTCTCGCTTCCCATTGCTGATTTCCAGAAGCAGCCATGGAAGACAGCCTGTGGGACTGGGGGAGGGGTCACCTGAGGAAGAGCTTGGACGCCTGCCTTACTATGTGTCTCTGTGGTACTGGCAAGGATTCGCTGCACTGGGGAAACTGAAGAGGCCTAGGACAATTTCCAGGCCACAGGACAGGAATAAAAAGTCCATTCTCCTTGGTCATCTCTTCCTAGAAGTGGTAAGGGAAAGCACTGGATCTTACTTCCTTTGTCCTGGGACATGACCTTCATCACACATGAAGGCTTTCAGTCAATATGCTAATACAGGAAAAAAAAAGTGCATTCCAGGAACTAACATAAAAATACCACAATATAAAGAATGCCACTGGCCAGAACCACCTGCTCAGCCTCTTCTTCACACTGCCTAAAATATGAAATTTGAAGAGCAAGTTGCTTATTTCGTGGTTTTGTTTTAGCTATCAATTCAGCATAATGTGTTTTGCATATATGTTTACCTCATTTGATCTCCACAAACGCCCAATGAATTATCCCCATTTTTAAACGAGTGCACTAAGACCCAAGGAGATTCAAGTGCCCACAGTCACAGTGCTGGAAGTGGCCAATACAGGATGCGGATCAAATCTGTCACAACAGAGACTCAGAGCAGTGACTACCCACTAGCATGAAAGCTTTTCGACATTTTTAAAACTGGGAGAGCCGTAAAAGTGATCCAACAGTGGAACACTGGCCCTAAATATGGAATAAAACAGGACTTGACTACAACTTGATGGAATGTGTTAACAGGTCAAGAGTGTGTTGATCAGGAGAGTGGGGTTGTTAGCCACAGAGCACAGACGAAGGAGGTAAATGCCAACATCAGTGCCCATTGTGGATGCTGATCCACCAGAGACCTTGGTCCATTCAGCAGGATTCACTGATGGTGGAGACGGACCCAGCTGGCTCTCTGAGCCTACCTACATCCATTAAACATTCAAGCGACAGAACTAATCCCTCAAGTCTGCTTCCATCTATTTTAAAATTTATTTTGTTTGAACTTCTATGCTGCTTTTTCTCTGAAACAGCTAAGGTGACGATATTTTTATACGATCAAGTGCACGTTGAGTGAACGTGGAGGCAGCCGTGGATGTCTGTTACATCAGGGTGTAAGTCCCACAATTCACCCAGATCCTGGGCAAGAGCATATTCTTAGGAAAAAGTTTGATTTGCCCATGCTTCTTCTATTTAACTCAGAGTCTCAAAAGAACTGTTAAAGTGATACCAGCCAAGTTTGACTTGAAAGCTGATAGTTAAAAGGAAAAATAAAGGAAGGCAAGTGGAACTATTTCCCAAGCGCTGGTAACACTGAAAATGTAAACAGGTTCAAGGGGGGTCTGATAAGTCCAAGGATGTCAAATCTGAGCAGATGAATGTCTTCCCCAGTCCTTCGAGGTTTATGTGATAGAGAGAGACTGTCTTTCACAAAGATGGTGCTGTCAAAGAAGATTATTAGGCTGGTCGAAGGATGGATCTGACCCATCGGATGATATCCTGTGGGATTGCAGAGGTCATCAGCGTCAAAATGGCTGATAAGACCAACCCCACACCCCAGTATCTAAACTTCCAACCTCTGAGTGTTCCAAATAGGCAGGGTTTGAATATAGGCGTTCAGAAGCTTGGACAATCATTGGAACAGTTGGCAAAGAACTGATAAGCATCGCTGAAGATCTCTGCCTGCAGCAGTGAAAACAGGTGGTTCCCAAGAAGCTACTGCAAAAGTCAAGAACCTCCAGGAAGCCCCGCTGCTTCGATCAGCTGGTGACACTCAATCAAAGACTCAGAAATAGTCACACTATCTCCACTGGCTGCAGCACAAAGCAGGTAACTCACAGGAGCTTGCCAGAAGCTTCTCTAAGGCTTGAGTCAGCCACCTGTCCATGTATCTGCATAAACTGCCTACCTACATGACCTCTTTTTCTCCCCATCTCCTAAATCTCACTTCTCATTGGCAGACTCCAACTTGGAACCACATGGGGAAGGGGATCCGGGAAAATACGGTTCCTAGCTTCTCCTCCACAAGACCTCAGGGGTGCATGGAGGTGATTTCAAGCTGACAACTCAGCACAACACAGCGGAGGCCACGTTTGCTGAATACATGAGTAAATGAACATGGACTTCTACCCCTGGATGCTGTGAAGTAGCCACATGTTCACATAGCCTTGTACAAACTGGCAAAAACATCCTAAAGTTCTGGTGGCTGAGAGGCAGAATCTGATCTGGGGACTTCCTAAGAGACAGACCTCAGCTGATCGCTAAAACAGAATGGTTCTCAAAGTTATGGAAGAGGAGAACCCGGGATAAAGAATGCTCTTTGCAAAACGCCCTGCTCTGCCAACCACCTTAAAATATCACCGTAGTGAGAGCTCCATCAGATGAAGCACGCACAATTTTACTAGGAGAAAGATTCTATATGTGGAACCGGGAGCCCACATGTCCACAAAGAAACAAGCTGTCAAACCAGGCATGATCAACTGTTTCAGAATTTTCCCATTAATATTCATTCGCTGTTTGTTCATTTCCTTGGTCATCTGCTACTGCTTGCTACCAGACAAGCGGTCGCGGGCATCAACGTTTAAGAATGAATTTTGGAAGAAGATTTTAAGGAAATTATTTTCTCTAAAATGGTAATTTTTCCCCTGTAGATTTTGAGAGAGCTGCCACTATTCTGGATTAATGCCAGGCCACCTCAGCCCCATGTGCCACTGGGCAGTTGGCTGCAATGCAATGGATCTGGATCAACCACTTGAAAGAGTATGAAAGTAGAGGCATAACAAGATTTTAAGAAGTAAGCAAAATGGGGGCACCTGGGTGGCTCAGTCGTTGGGCATCTGCCTTCAGCTCGGGTCGTGATCCCAGGGTCCTGGAATCGAGCCCCGCATCGGGCTCTCTGCTCGGCGGGAGGCCTGCTTCTCCCTCTCCCACTCCCCCTGCTTGTGTTCCCTCTCTCACTCTCTCTCTCTCTGTCAAATAAATAAATAAAACTTTAAAAAAAAAAAAAAAGAAGTAAGCAAAATGGTAATAACTTGCCACCCAGTTACCCCAATAACCTGTCCCTACTAGAAACAGCATTTAAAGGTGGAAATCTTTTAAGGATTTTTCCAAACCTGAGATTCCATAAACTGTACATCTCTAGAATTCCTGTGCCAGAAAGTTCGAATCCGTGCCTTGAAATCATGGAAATTTGCTGAACCAGTAGACAAATGTAAGCAATCCTATACTAGAAACCCAATGCAGGAAGCAGAAAGGGTCTTCTACCAGAAAAGCAGAAGACTACAGACAGAGCTGAGAGAGCCAGAAAGATGAAGAACATTTTCTATGAGCATGAACTGATATTTTTAGCAGTTCACGGGCATGGTCTGCAGTATAGACACTGAAATATCACCTCCCTCCTATCTATTGGTACTAAAGGAGAAATGAGGATTGGGACTTCGACTCTTCCCAGGTGAAGGTCAAAAATATTTATTTAAAAACTCGTGTGATGGCTTGTCTCGTTGTAACCAAAAGCAGATGATGGAAAAGGACATCATGCGCCCTTAGAAAGGAAATTCTCTGGAGGGCGGAGCTCTTGATTACGTGACCAGACCCAACAGCCGTGGCAAGTTCAGTGGACTTACAGGCAAGGTAAATGCTGTGTATCCTGGAATGGGAATCACCTTGGACCTGCCAACCTGGTTCCAGGGATGACTTCTCAAGACCCTTATAATAAAGACTAACCTCCTCACTGGGGCCTGCAAGATCCTACCACGACTGGACCTCCAGCCCCCCGTCCAGGCACCTGGTGCTTTCCTTCCCATGCATTAAGCTCCAGCCACGCTGGCTCAGGGCTGCACAAATACACTAAACTTATCCAGCTCAGCAGCTTTGCACCTGCTATAACCTCAGTTCTTCACCCACCCGGAGGCCTTTCATCACCACCCCATGTAAGAGAATTTCCGTCATTCCAACCCAGCCACGCTTTCCCGTTTCTCTGCTTTATTTTCTTCAAAGCACTTACTGACATCTGAAGTTAAAGAACGTACATACTTTTTTTAAAAGATTTATTTAGTTGGGAGGGGTGCAGAGGGAGAGGGAGAGAGAGAATCTTAAGCAGACTCCCTGCTGAGTGCAGAGCCCAATGTGGGGCTCAATATCATGACCCTGAGATCATGACCTGAGCGGAAACCAAGAGTCGAATGCTTACCCAACTGCGCCTCCCAGGTGCCCCAAGACTGTACATACTTTTAAAATCTGCCTCTACCACTAGAATATAAACTCCACCAAAACAGGACTCTTTTCTTTCTCAATTACAACATGAATAAGGTGAAAGAGTGTTATCACCAAGAGCGACAACTCTTGGAGCCACACATGCACCCTATTTGCTCATTTAGACTTTCACTCATTTGAAAAACATGTATTACCCACCTGCCCTGGGCCAGGTACTGTTCCAGGTGCTGAGGACAGAGCAATGAACAATATCCCTGAGTCCCTGGAACTCACATTCTAGCATGCAGAAAGAGCCAATAACCAAAGAGAACAATGTCAGGTATACCATGAAGAACATAAAACCAGGTATGAAAAAAAGATACTTAGGTTGGTATTTTATATGGGGTCTTCAGCAAAGGCTTCTCTAAGGAAGTGACATGTACGCAGAGACCTAGGAGAAATGAAGGTGCCACCATGTGATACTGGACCAGAATAGCTATTACTCCGTGCGGAATACATAGGAAGTCCCCAGGCCCTGAGGTGGGAGGATGCTTGGCAAAGTCAACAACAGCAAGGGGTTCAGGGTGGCTGAAAGAAAGTGTGTGAAGGGGTCAGAGGTTGGAAATGATGCGGGATGGTTGATAGGGCCACGTCCACAAAGAGAAGCTGTGGAGGCATACACTTAGGTCTCTGGGGACTGAAGCAAGGCCCTGGGAAAGCAGGAGCATGCGGCCTGGCACTTCCCGGCTTCTGGCATGAATCTCATTACTTGCCCAGATGTCCTCATTGATGGCAGACGGACTTAAGGGCTGCGTCAGATTGTCAATTCTCCTGGAAGGAGGCAACAAATAAGGAGAACTCCTTCCCACAAGCGTTGCGAGCCTGGGGGGGGTGGTGGTTCTGGGGAAAATCTGGGGAACAGGTGGAGGTAAGATCCTTTGTGACTCAGCGAATAAAGTGACCACGGCCTTATTGTGACCTTGTTGTAGGTAACTTCAGATTAGTGAGAACAGAATATTTGTGAAACAGATGTATGAAGAGGTCTCTATGTGTGCATGTGTGAACATGCTCTATTAAGCCTCACACATACTGTCTGACGTCTCAGTGGGGACAAAATGAGGAAACCACTCCAAAGCTTTCATTTTACATGGAGCAGGTAAGGCACAGAGAACTGAAGTCACTTGCCCAAGTGTGCATGGGTGTTTAAGAGTTGAGGTCTTGCTCTGCCTTTGTCTTCCCCTGTCTGAGGTCCTTTAGCACCGGCCCCTGATTACATATGCAATCCACACAGATTAGGGAGATGACATCCCCGTCCAAGCAAGAGACAGCTAATTGAGCACAAGGAAGAACTCTCTGAGTGTTGCCGAAGAGGACTGGCTGCCATGGTTGACGCCTCACTCCTGTTGCTCTATGTCACACTCTTCCTTCCTTCCACACATCGAGGCTAGTCGGGAGCGAGGCAAAGCAGGATGGAATATTTGCTTGAATTTTTCTCTCCCAAATTTAACCTTCAAAGCAGAGTTCAAGGGCACCTGGGTGGCTCAGTCGGTTAAGCATCTGACTCTTGATTTTGGCTCAGGTCATGATCTCGGGGTTGTGAGGTGGAGTTCCGTGTTGGGCTCCGTGCTCAGCAGGAAGTTGGCTTGTCCCTCGCCCTCTGCTCCTCCCCTTGCTTGCACATGTAGGCTCTCTCTCTCTCTCTAGCTCTAAAATAAATAAACAAAATCTTAAAAAAAAAAAAAAAAAGAGTTCAGCCAGAGCAGCCCAACTCATCTGACTGTGTGGCCGAGGGGTGCACTGTGCATGTGTCTGCGTTGTGCACACAGGCCTGTCAGCAACTGACTTGTCACTCGGCATCAGCCCGCCTTCTTGGATGATCTTCCTAAGACCAAGCCTGGAGGAGAGGATTGGCCTAAACAATATGATCACGTTCCTCTTCCTCTTCTCACACATTTACGTCAATTTCAATCTAGCCGTCGGCAAGGATATGCTTGAAACAGGGGTGATGCTACTCAAGAGTCACTAACATCCCTCCTCTTCTTCACACCCTTTAAACAGCATTAAGTTCCAATGTTCTTTTCTCTTCATTTCTCGCTCTCCGCATCGTATCTGCTCTCATGGAGCATTAGTCAGGGTTCTCCAGAGAAACAGAACCAACAGGATAGATACAGATATAGATAGGAGGAGATTTATTATAGGAAGTGTCTCATGCAATGACGGAGGCTGAGAAGCCCCACGTTCTGCCGTCTGCAAGCTGGAGACCCAGGAAGGCTGGTGGTGTGATTCAGAGTCTGAAGGTCTGAGAAGCAGATTGCTAATATGCTACTCCCAGTCTGAGGCTACTCCCAGTCTGAGGCTACTCCCAGTCTGAGGCTACAAGCCTAAGAACCTGGACAGGGGGACAGTGTGTGGTGGGGGTACAAGCAGCTGGTGTAAGTCCTGGAATGTGAAGGCCAGAAAACCAGGGGCTTCAATGCCTGAGGGCAGGAGAAAGTGGACATCCCAGGTCAGGAAGAAAGAGGGAGGAAGAGTGGGTGAGACAGAGAGAGAGACAGAGAGAGAGAATTTGCCCTTTCTCCACCTTCTTGTTCCATTCAGGCCCTCGACAGTTAGACGGTACCCACCCACATTGGCGAGGGTGATCTTTACTCATTCTACTGATTCAAATGTTAATCTCAACTGGAAACACCTCCACAAAGGAACCCAGAAATAATGCTTTCCCAGCAATGTGGGCATCTCCTTGCCCAGTCTGGCTGACACACAACATTACCCATCACACATGGTTCCTCTGATCACTTACTGAGCAACTGCAAACCCTAAGAGCAGCTCTGAACTCCCTCCTGACTTCCGAGCATAGAGCAGCATGCCTGTAGTCTTAAATGGAGTACATTCTGTCTGATCCCTTTCCAGCCCGACCCCCGCTCTCTCAAAGAAACTGTTCCTCTTCCTCCTATATTCAGTGAGGAAGCCGTGCTACCGTCCACACCACTACCCAAGCTGGGAGCGCTCCTCCCCTCCCCTCTCTTATTACAGAGCTCGCGGTGTCTTTTTCCTTCTCTGGCACATGTGCCCTTGCCCCTACCACCGCTGCCCTTGACCTTAGCTCATCTCCCGCCCAGACTTTCAACACGGAATCCTAATCACTCTCTCAACCACGTGACAAACCCACCTGCAAGAGGCTATAACTCACTGTTATTCAGTCTCTTCAGAAGAAGGAAGGACATTCCCAAACAGGAACCCAACAAGGTCTGAACGTGAACACTGGTCGTAGAATAGCGCCTGTCAGAGTTTCTGCCTTGAGGATGACGGTCAAGTACGTGAGTACTGGTGTGTGTGTTCAAAGAGGAAATCAACCTCATCCCTTTTAGAGGCACATGCTCCATAAAGGGAAGGAGCGTCAGTACACTCCAGATTCGAAGACCTCTGTGGGGGGACTCTCTCCACGTGACGCCTCTGAGCTTTGATCTCCTCATAAGTAAATTCAGATATCCATTCTGCCCTCTTGGCAGCACTGTCATCTTAAGTGTGTTATGTGTGCGGCACACATCTCTCTCTGCCTGACTCCGAGTAAATGACACGGGATTCCATTTCTTTTTGTTTGTTTGTTTTTAAAGATTTTATCTATTTGACAGAGAGAGACACAGCGAGAGAGGGAACACAAGCAGGGGGAGTTGGAGAGGGAGAAGCAGGCTTCCCAGTGGGCAGGGAGCCTGATGCGGGGCTCGATCCCAGGACCCTGGGATCAGGACCTGAGCCGAAGGCAGACACTTAACAACTGAGCCCCCCAGGCGCCCCGGGATTCCATTTCTTTTCCTTAGTACTGCCCACTTCTCCCTTACCCACACTTGTGCTGCACACTCAGCAACACCCGACCGGAGCAGGAGAGCCTGGACAATCTCGCCAACACGCTCAATCAAGGGCGTTTTTAAGGTAAGCAGCCTTTTCTTCGGAGTCCCGAGCCCGGGTGTCAGGCACGGGCCCCCACCGGCTGGCTGACATATGTGGCCTGCTGAAGACTAATTTCTTCTGACGTGTTGCCTTGAATGCACAGTCACAGAGCATGTGCTGAAGTGCTAAACACCCCCAAACTGTGCACTTTCCAATCTGTGAACGCTTTTTGGTGGGTCCTGGCTTTTTTTTTTTTTTTCTCAACCTGAGGCATTATCATGGAGAAGCACATGGACACTTCATTGAGGCAATCTGTCATCTTGCAAATGCTTAATCGCAGCCCCAGTACCTGTGTGTACCGCTCAGTGAGCTAGACGCCACCCAACAGCTGCTCTTCTGTGCAAGGGGTGGCTGCATTAATGAGCTCTCAGACAAAGAACTGACTGTGTGGCGTGTGGCGCAGGCCCTGCACGCAGGCCGGGGTAAAGCATGGAGTGAAAACCACACTCGAGAATCACAGGGCTTCATTTGCAGAAACTGGTCTGGGGCCCCAGTGAGCTAAGAGGATTCTTGCGACTTCAGCTCTCGGAAAGGTGGGACCATCCCTCGGCCGCCCTTAACGCTCATGACAGCCAGCTAGCGGTTATCTGGCACAATGGAGTTTATAGAGTGTTTTCACACTTTGAACCTTGCTAATGACCCAATAAAGGTATTATTTCACAGATGACAAAACTGAGTCCTTGAAAGATTCAACAACAATTGCAAGTTCACGTGGCTGATAAAAGGCAGGGCAGCACTCAGGTCGAGCTCCGCGTCATTCCCGGTGTCATGACTCTGAAGAATTAGCACCAAACTTACTCCAGGCTCCTCCATTTACACTGAGATGGCACTGCAACAGCGAAAGGGGAAGCCTGGGGGTCAGGGGGTGGGAAGGAGCTTCTCCATGAAGGTTTTAAGTCCCTTATCTGCCAGGAAGTAAAGGGAAAATGCCAGGGCATCAGATTTTCAAAAAATCCTACCCGTACACCATAAAGGAGGTCACTCCTGGGACTCGTCTGTGAGGACGCTGTAGGAACACTGAGCAACCTCATCAATACCCTCCGCTAGCAATACAGGAGAGTAACCACTCAAAATAACAAAGACTAGAGAAAAGATGCAGACATCAACCCCCAAATACTACTTCCTCTTCTACTACGAAGGCAACAATACAAATAAAGCAGAAAGAGCAAAATAATACTAGTAGTAAGTAGCAGTTCCTTAGCCTCTGACATCTAGAGAATGGGTTTTAATCTCCTGCTTTTCACCTTCTGGTTGCCAAGAAATAATGGACAAAAGGAGAGGTTCTAAAAAAACAAACAAAAAAACCCCACCTGGCCTCAGGTGTGAGTTCAGGCAAACCCTCTGACAGTTGTAAAATATCTGTGTATGTGCACACACACCCACATCTGTGTCATACGGATGGAGGGTGCGAGCAGAGAACGGTGGGCTGATTACGTGTCCTTTTCTGCCTCCTGACAGCTATGAAACCACAAGTGGGTAGATTATAGTTGAAGATAAAAATAGGCATTATGCTGCCGCCTTCCCTTCCCAGCTTTTTAGTTGCTCCAGCTTGAAAGCATATTGTAGCATTTTATTGTAGTCTGGGCTCTTGTGGCTTCTCTTGATTGTGATTCCTTTTTGGAAAACTAGAAACGTTCCCTCTCCATGGAGAAATGAAGTCAAGTGTGAGTGAGAGAAAGGCGACAGTGTGTGTGTGTGCGTCGTGCACGTCGTGCGCGTGTGTGGACGTGTGTGTGTGTGTGCGCGCGTGTGTGTGTGTGTGCGTGTCCCTCCCAGAGCCTCTGAGAGAAGAGAGGAGGCAGAGTGTGAATCTGAATAGAGCGGAAATTGGAAATTGACACAGCTGTTTTTGTTTAACTGTAACCGTTTTTAGAATTTCAGGATGCACTGCTTCCAAACGAGGCAGCCCACTCAACCTTGGGATTCAACATTAGGAGGCGGATAGGATTTGAAGCATTGGACGTATCATCTCAAGGTCTAGAAGATACCCCTTATCCCAGCCAGCACTGCCGGTCACTTGGTACTACACACATTCATCACCCTCCAAGTCTGGCAATTAAACCGGATTCTGCAAAGTACTTACACATCAGGTCTCATCCCAAACCCCTTCCACAAATCACCTCCATTCTTTCTCCTCAGTTTTTATCTTAGGGTCACTTCAAACACAGCCAACCACAGTGTTCAGTGTATCTCAATTCAGGCTCCCTGAACCACAGCACCCCCAAATCGCTGTGGGGGTGTTTTAAAACACACATTCCTGGGCGCCCCCCCACAGGTCTACTGGATTTGAATCTATCAGGAATATGAATTTTAACAAGCTCTCTGGTTTATTTCCACAAACACTAAACTTTCCAAATGCCTAGTAAAGTGGCAAAGAAAAAATGACTTTGGTGTTACACTTGCCTGGTCTTAATACAGGATCCACCACTCTGTACCCAGGAAGAAAGGAGAGACTCAGATGCTACGTATTCCCAACTTACTCATCCAAGCTGTATGACCTTGGTCAACTCATACTTTCTGTAGGTTCTGAACATTTATCTGAAAAATGAGGAGGAAATGGTACCTGATGTACAGGGTTGTTGTAAGAATCGAGAAAATGTACATATTAACGTAGGACAGTGGTTCTCACCTGGGGATGGGATGATTTTGCCCACCAACTGCCCTCAAATGGCAATGTCTAGGGACAGTTTTGGTTGTTATCTTTGGGGTGGGGGGGATGGGGTACTACTGTCATCTAGAATAGAAACCAGGGATCCTGCTAGATACCCTACAGGGCACAGAACAGATAATAAAGCACTGTCATCCCCAAATGTCAACAGCAGACATTTCAAGAAACCCAAGCAGAGAGCCCAGCACTCATGCCTAGCTTTGAATTCTGGGTGCCTCCAGTCTAGCTGTGTGATCTTGGGCAGGTTACTCAGTCATGGGAAGCTTTCATTCCTTCATCTGTAAAATACGGATAACAAATACCTGCCTCACAAGGGTTCAGTGAAGGAACCGATGAGACATGTCGGGTACACTTTCTCTTATTTCCTCACCTTCACCTGACTTCAAAGGGACTGATTTCCACATTCACAAGGAGCTAGGAAGCCTGAGGCTTCCTCACCTTTAATTTGTCAAGAGAGGTACTTTATGAGTTGGCGCAAGGCAGGGCACAGATGGCCCGTCATCTGAGCATGCATGCATGGCCAGGCCCTGTTACTGAGGTTAGGAATCACAGGGCCCCCTGCTGGGCCAAGGCTCCAGGACTGTCCCAGAGACAGACACAGGCTCAAACACTTGCCCTAAATGCACTATTAACCCCGTGGTGTTATTTTAAAGCAACGGAGAACCAGCTTATTGGGAAAGAATGGTCCCAAACCTAAAAATAAATCCAGCTAACAAGGTGAGGTTTCCAATCTGGAGAGAACAAAAACATTGCACCCTTTAACATTTAGGCTACTGGATCTAGAAGCTCTCCCCACCACCCAACACAACTGACTCAACTACTCAACTGCCTAGAGAAATGGAATAGAGCAGAGGTGTGCAATGATGTCAATTGTCTGTGTGTCCTCAGAATGCAGTGTCAAGGATATGCAAGCAAGACTTTGGCGGATGCTTCCGAACGTGCTGACGTTTCTGGGTGCCCCACCTCACATCAAGCTTGGCTCTATAAATGGGGTAGGAGAGGCCTAGGGTTTCACCCCTCTGGGAGGGACTTTAACATATAATGGTCCCACACACAGGACAGTGGCCGGATCTTTCTGTTAACTTGCATTCTAAGAGACGCATTGCCCCTTTGCATTTCTCTCTTAGTCTCAAGGCTCCTCGGGTTCATCCTCATTCCTCCCCACCCCCCCAGCATAACCGATTCTAACTGACCCTCAGGCAACCGAACACACTTTCTTTTGTCCACCTAATGGGCTCACCCCAAAGCGCAAAGTGACCACAGGCATGGTTCAGGCCCTCAGCGGTGGTAAAGGTGAAGAAAAAAAAAGACACCCCCCATCCCCCCCAAATTAAGAGCTGTTGTGCCCTAAGAAAAGATCCAACTCAGAGTCAGGTTTCTTACTCTTTGTTATTTGAACCCAGTCACACACGCTGCTCCCGCGAAGGGGTGGAAGGGAGCATGTGAAGGGCTCCGCTATGGGATTCGTGCTCCAGAAAGAGATGGAAACAAGCAAACAGCACACGACTGCTGCCACAGCGTGGAGCCTGTGATGAAGCCAGCGGGCAGGTGCCGCCCCACTCGCGCTCCCTCATCCTTATCACGCACAGCTGCATCAGCTTTTGCTTTTCAGTCCAGTCAAACAAACTGTAAATTCATCCCGCTCATCAGGAAGTCTCCCGTTAAGGAAACGAGACTCTGATCCCAGCAGAGTGCCAAGGCCAGAGAAGCTGCCGACCCCCGGCCGGCGCTCTGCTCAGGAGAAGCCTTCGCCATGCCAACGGTAGGTTGCTGCTGTCTTTCCCAGGTGAACGCAGTGCCGTGGCCTGTGGCCCGTGGCCCTGGCCATGGCCGCCCGGCGACCCTGCGCATCAAGGGCCCCCGCCTACGGTTCCTCGGTCGCTGTCACCTTTGACCAGAGGACCAAGAGTCCCCATCTGCTCTGAGCAGGGATGAAATGCAATCTTTATAATAGCGCTTGAGGTATGTAAGGAGTATCTTCATTTTAGTGAAGTTTAGTGGGACAAACTGAGTCGCAGAGAACAAAGAAGGGCCTCTTTCCCCAAGGAGGCCTCATCAGCCATAAAATTCACTTTACATTGAAATATGTGCAGGCGGTTTGGAAAGAATCTGATCTTGTTACTCCCTTGCTTGAAACCTTCCAAAAGCTTTCCCCTTGCCTGAGGCAATACCTCTCAACCCTAGCTGCACACTGGATTTACCTGGGGAAATGTGAGAAATGCCAGTGTCCTGGCCCCCGCCCAGACCAATTAAGCCAAAATGTATGGGGGTGGAATTCAGGATCCACACTGGAGGTTTTTGGAAAGCTGCTGAGCGATTCTCAAGTGCAGTCAAGATTAGGAACCACTGCCCTGAGGGATTAGTGTCAGGCTCCTTAACATCTCTTGCCAGGCCCTCGGCAGCCAGGCCCTGGCTTATCTTGTTAGCCTCATCTCCTACCGCCTGCCCCACTTTACCCTCAGTGCCTCATCCACCCTGAGCCAGCCTGGGCTTCTCCAGAGGATTACACACTCGGGCCTCAGCTTCCGTGCTCTGCCCTCTTCCTAGAACAGCCCTCCCTCTCTTCTTCACCTGCCTCATTTCTATTTTTTCTTTCAGACTGAGTAAGCACTGCCTCCTCTAGGAAAACTGCCCCAGACACGAGCCGGCGATCCTCCGAGGTACGCGGCATGAGCATACCTTACCACTCCAAAAGATCCCAACTGATCTTTACTTGACTCCTAATAACCTGAATGAGTGTCTTGCCCAGGTCAGACACTGTGCATCTCCTCGCTCTCAGTACACAGCAGTAGAGCACACACACATTTTGTTGGCTCAGAAGAACTGAAAGCAGAATCTCACATGGATAACTGCGCACTGATGTTCACAGCAGCATTATTCACAATAGCTGAAGGGGGGGCGGTGCCCAAGTGTCCACCATGAGAAGAACGGATAAACAGAATGGGATACAACCCTACAATGGAATATTATTCAGCCTTCAAGAGGAAGGAAGTTCTGACACATGCTACAACATGGATGAACCTTGAAACACTAATGTTAGGTGCAGTAAGCCAGACACAAAAGGACAAATACTATGTGATTCTACTTACATGAGGAGGTGAGAATAGGCAAATTCATACAGACAGAAAGTAGAAGAGAGGTCACCAGGGGCTGGAAGGGGACAGGGAATGGGGAATTATTGTTTACTGGGTGCAGTTTCTGTTTGGGATGACGAAAAAGTCCTAGAAATGAACAGTGATGATGGTTTGCACAGTATTGTTAATGCACTTAATGGTTATACTAAATTGTACACTTAAAGTGGTTTAAAATGGTAAACTTTTATGTTGTGTATATTTTACCACAATAAAAAAAAAGTTCATTGAACAAATAAATCACATTGCACTTAGAAGAGATCTAAAGCTATCCATGGCCTCTTAGACCCAATGTGATCTGGTCCCAGCTTTCCATTCTGATCTCGTCCCCTGCCCTTCTCCCATAATCATTCTTCTCTGACCATATCAGTCTCCTTTGTGTTCTGCAACTACACCAGACTTATTCCCTCCGCAAGTTCACTGCGATTGCTTTCCAATGCTTAAAATGATCTTCCCCACATCTTCTTGTGGCCCCTCCTTCCCTTGATTGTCAAGCCCACAGAACTGCTTTCCACGATCACTCCGTTTCAAATTGCTAACCCCACCCCACCACTCGAATCAGTCTATTAGTGAAGATAATGCTAGCTGGTGTAACACATAAACCCCAGGGGCTCCACGGTTTAGAACAGGTCTAAACTTTGGTTTAGATCAGAATCCTTTGGAGGACCTGTTACAACACAGACAGTCCAAGCTTCTGATTCAGTATGTCTGGGGTATGACCCAAGAATTTACATTTCTAACAAGATCTCAGGTGATGTTAACACTACTGGTTAAGGGAAGCACTGGGTTAAAAAAATTCAAGTTGATTTCTCACTCACCTAACGACGAATAAGGGCTGCGTCCAGCAGGGAAGCTCCCCTCCGTGTAGTGATTCAGGTACTCCATCCCATGGCTCCACTATTTTTAACAAAGGATGCCCAGGATTGCCCAAGGCGCTTTTTCCAAGCCAGCCAAAAGGGAAGAGCACAGAGGACCACAAGTGGGAGGTTTTTATGGGTCAGGCTCGGAAGGGGCACACATCACGTCTTCCCAGCTTTCAATGGTTAGAACACACACAGATGGTCACAGCCGGAGCGCAAGGGAGGTTGGAAAATACAGTCTGTCTTTGTGTCATGAGGAAGAGTAGATGGGATTGGTGATCCACCACATCCAGGAGACCCTTATGCCACTACGTTTGTCTTCACAGGTTTACCTCCACCTGAAATTACATCACGGGTTTATTTGCTTGCCTTTTCATTATCTTCCCACACTAGAGGGTAAGCTTCATGAGGGCAGGGACTCTGGCTTGTTCACCACTATCTTTAGCACCTGGTACAGTGCTTGGCACATGGAAGGCACCAATAATTATTTCTTAAATTACTACATGCACTTTTCATGGACTCTCCTTTCTGATGATCTTCTATTGCCTGTTCTTTCAGATGATCCTGACGCCATGTTCTTTTCCTTGCTTATGTCACTAGGCCCCTGCCATTATACCAGGCCCGTGTTCATGCTAACAGATAGGATCAGTTTTTCCAATAGCATTAGGAAAGTTGTGTTGCCTTCTCAACTACTCTGTCTGGGCGAGCCACTCATGCTATCTACCATCCCCAAGTCCCTTTCTAGTTTACCCCAGTGGCCTTCATTGTCAGGGAGAGAAAAGACCCAAAGGATGTTCTTTCTTAGCCACGCTGAGAACCCATGAGCTGGTCTAGCACAAAATACACTCTACATGGGGTTATGGTGACTGAGACAAACACAGAGCTGCCCTGTGGGATTTGGACTCGAGGAGTTTAGAAAGTCACCAGGGAGAAATAAAACAGCAAGTCTACAGAGAGAAGCAGACACACCACGACAGTAAAGTGGTGAACGTCAAGAAGGAGAGAACTGTCTTGGATCCCTACAGGCTTCCTATTTCAATTGAAGGATATCCCTAAAATAAACTCATTGTTTACGAGGGTCTCAGTGAGTCACTGTTCTTCATTTGGTTGGGAGCCTGACTAACCCAAGTCAGCACCTGCTGGCTAAATGGCCAAGAGCTCGGTGAGGCAGCTCACTGAGTAGTTGTCACATTCACAGGCGACTTAAAGAGTGAACCGCTCCACCCAGAGATGGCATCCGGGATGGTTAACTCCACACAAGTTCAGACCTTGTCATCGCACACGAAGAATCGCACAGCAGTTTCTCTACTCCCTTCCTCATCTCTTCTGCACCCGCCACCAGATTCATCTTTCACAAAGCACATTCATTCTGTCACTGTCCTCTTCTAAGTCCGCCACCATTCTCCATGATGACAGAACTGATACTACATTTGCATCTATGGGATGGGAATTCTCCTGTACGTACCTGGTCTTGCTCAATCAATCCTCAGAACAACAAAGTAGGTCCTACAATAAAGTAGGACCTGCCTCCTTTATTGCGCAGCTCTGGGGACTGGGTCATAAAAAGATTCAATAAATTGCCCACAAACCTAAAGCTATGAACCAGAAGAATTAAAGAAGAAATCCAGGTGCGCCTGTTTCTAAAGGCTCTCCTGTTTACACCATTCATTCATTCACTCATTTATTCATTCAGATATTCGTTGTCAACCATGTGCCAGGAATTGTGCTAGATGCTACGATTACAGCGGATAATTTCCCAGAAGATAATTGTAAAAGTACTACGATGCAATGCAGCATGATCAGTATCGGGCAGGGAATGTGCATGCTACAGAGGCAGACTGCAGGGGCACCAAGCCTTGCCTCACTGGTCAAGGAAGCCTTCTTCAAGGCAGGGTCATTTGAGTTGAGATCTGAAGTTGGGGAAGTTACTGAGGAAGTTAATCTGGTGGCCAGGGGGCTGCCCAGAGCCTTGTCTCTTACTCTGAATGTCCTGGACTGATGGATGGGCTATCAGGGAAGGAGGGGGAGAGGGTGGTGGGGATAAAGGGAGAAACCAAAAAAATACCCACTGATTGTCAATGATATTAACAAAATATATTTTGTGTTCTAACTCCTATCTTTGGGGCTTACAGCAGTTCCTGTGTAATGTGAAACTAAAATGTATTTCCTTACCCAGAAGCATCTCTTCCATCTTACACACACACACACACATGCTGTCTCATTGCTGGTCTGCTGGCAGTGCTAATTATGTTCTCCATAACACATTTCTGATTGCATAGAATTAAATAAGGCAGGTGTGGAGGTGACAGAACAGAAGAGAATATGCCTCATATGACAGACCGATCCATTTGGTGGGGGACAGGGTGAAAACAGCAAATGTTATATACGGAGATTAGAACAAAAAGCCCAACAGAGTCACACTTCTATAAAGATAAATAAAATCAAACTGAAGATAATTTTTGCAGTTTCTTCTATTATAAATGTAGTCTGAGCACACTGTCTTACAGTTTTTCAGTCTTTCAGCAGCTTTTTTTTTTAAGATTTTATTTATTGAGATAGAGAGAGAGAGAGAATGGTAGAGAGCATGAGAGGGAGGAAGGTCAGAGGGAGAAGCAGACTCCCCGCTGAGCAGGGAGCCCGATGCGGGACTCGATCCCGAGACTCCAGGATCATGAGCTGAGCCGAAGGCAGTCGCCTAACCAACTGAGCCACCCAGGCACCCTCAGCAGCTTCTGATTTACCTTCTAAGATGGCACCAAACTAAGAGAGAAAACTATTTTGATAGAATATTCAATTTTGCATTTACAATTTGAAGGGTGATTCACAATCACCACTTCTCCATTAGAGGGAAAGGAGAAGGCATAAACACCTTTACTCTGTAAGAGCTTTACCAAGTAGGGACAAAGATGAAAAATAAATTCCGTATAAAAAAGCAGAAAAAGAAAATCTGGGCACATATGCCAGACTATCAGCCCAAACAGAAGTAGCTAAACTTCATAAACTATTAAAGAGCTGTGAGCATGGGCTATCCCCAAACCCAAAAGCCTGACTTGTAGTTCTGGAGATGCCTCCCTTAGAAGCAAAAGCCTTTCGTAACTATAGCCCTATCGCTGTACACCGTAACGGGGTATTCACCAAACCACATATCGTTTCTTCTGGGGGCCACCTTCCCAGCCTCCGTGAGATCAGGTTTAGCCCTGAGACTGAGTTTTGGCCAGTGACCCATGAATGGAATTCCTAGGGAAGCTTGGGACCATGAACAACTAACCGCATGGACCACAGACATCCCCCTCCTCCAACACGCCTCTGCTCTGGTCTGCTTTAGACCAAAACGGGAGGGAGCGAGGGCATTAAGGGACTGAGCTGTGGGTGTGGTTTTAAGGCAGCTGATCAAACCTAAGTAATACAATCCCAAGGCAAAAAGGAACCTGAGTCCTCCAGAGTAGGCTACAATGCTGCAGGCCATGAATGGGTTAACTGCAGATGTCCGAAATGGCTCCACTGGATACTCAGAGTCAAGAAACTTCATATTCAGTTATTGTCAAGTTTTTGAATGACCTTTCAGAGGCCAGGGCATTTAAAAGGAATGAGGTTATAAAATAGGAAGATAACAGAAGGGAAGATGAATAAGGGTAGCCCAATGGGTACCTGAGATGCCCATCCAGAGCCTTGTGAGTTCCTGAGAGTTGAGATTATGTCTTTAGCTTAAATGCCTCATCCATGTACTGACATCTACAGATACAATCAAAGCCTCTCGAGCTGGCACCTCACTCTCCGTGATGCATTCCTGCCTTCCTCTTCAACCACTATTCATCCTCTGCTGACCCAACCTGCATGAGATGTGCCTCCTGAACAAGCCCCACCTCTGTGGGGCTTATGAACAATTGTCCCTCTGTAAGGTGTGCCCTTCGCCTACCTTATCTGCCTCCAAAATTCGTAATCATTTTTCCAGGTTAAGCTTAAAGACATCTCATTTATTCATAGCTTTTGCTGAAATCTGTTCTCCCTGGGAAGCATGCTTCTTAAGCTGGGTTCCCATAACCCTTTATGACCGTTAACCATATGTATCACAGCACTTAATCATTAAAGTCATAATCCTTGTTCTTCATTCTCATCCTTGGCTAGACTCACAGGTTCTTAATGACAATTGTGTGTGACTGGGTTCAATCCCCTTGGCCAGCTGAATATCCAGTGCAACACATACACGCACACACAGGTATCAAACAATAGGTGTATGATTGAGTTGAAAATAAGGAGTTCCCTGGGGTGTACAGCACAAATGTAACTGGAGACAGTTGAACACTAAAGATTTTCCATAAAACCAAGAAATATGCCATCAAAAGAAGCTCACTGCAGCCTTTGAATAAGATTTGCTATACAGAATGTCAGTCCATCTTAAGGCTGAATTACTCTGGTCCAAGAGTACAGTAGTAAAAGGAAAGTAAACTTGAAGAATCAAAGCTTTAGAAAGTGTAAATAGTGAAAATGACAATTTGAAAAAGGAAAATAAATCTGGATCAAAGGACTTTTTGACCCCAAAATGCCACTCCTTCCTGCCTTTATACTTTAAAAAGATTCATTTTTTTCCCCTGAAGCAAAACAGGCCTTTATCCCACCATTAAAGTGAAGATACTAGAATACTCTACATGTCCAACAATAGGGAAATGGTCAATTACACAGGATTAATTCCAAGAGAAGAACTTATAACAATAGCATGAGGGGGTGCCTGGGTGGCTCAGTCAGTTAAGCATCTGACTTCAGCTCAGGTCCTGATCTCAAGGTCCTGGGATTAAGCCCCGCATCAGGCTCCCTGCTCAGCGGGGAGTCTGCTTCTCCCTCTCCCTCTGCTGCTCCCTCTGCTCATGCTTTCTCTGTCATATAAACAAATTTTTTTTAAACTCTTAAAAAAAAATAGCATGGGAAAATGTTCACTAGAATGCTGACTGCAAAAAAACAAAGTAAGATACTATATATCTAAAGCATGATCTCAGCAATATATATAAAGTACATTTGTATATTTAGATGAAATAATGGAATGAAATGCAACAAAATGGTGTAATTGTGGTTTTATCAGAGTAGTCAAAGGCTCAGATGGTTTTATTTCCTTCTCTAGGTCTTTTTTTTTTTTTTTAAGATTTTATTTCTTTATCTGACAGAGAGAGAGAGCACAGGCAGAGGCAGAGGGAGAAGCAGGCTCTCTGCTAAGCAAGGAGCCCGATGTGGGACTCGATCCCAGGACCCTGGGATCATGACCTGAGCCGAAGGCTGACACTTAACCGACTGAGCCACCCAGGCACCCCCTTCTCTAGGTTTTTTAAAATATTTTCCAGGTCTTCTACAATGAACACAAATATGTTAATAATTAGAAAGTAATGTGAAAATACTCCCAGGTCAGACTGTCTGGATTTGAATCCTATTCCCACTTGGTAGCTGTGTGACCTCCAGATACGTCCTATACTTTCCTGTTGCCTCAGCTTACTCATCTATAAATGAAGACAGTGTGAGTTTCCTTTTAGGGTTTTTGTAAGATGATGACGAGATGATCCATTGAAAGCACTTGGAACAGTGGCCAGCATAGTAAACCTCTCTAAATATTACCCAATAATGTTGCATGTGGAGGAGCCCAGGCATGCCCTGGAACTTGGGCGGCACCAACGTAAGATGGAACGGGGACAGGCTCACATAATAAACTTTGCCTCCTACTACGTATTTTTACAAAAGTCCCCCAGTATCCACGGGATATACCCTCAAGAACCCCAGTGGAGGGCGCCTGGGTGGCTCAGTTGGTTAAGCGACTGCTTTCGGCTCAGGTCATGATCCCGGAGTCCTGGGATCGAGTCCCACATCGGGCTCCCGGCTCAGCGGGGAGCCTGCTTCTCCCTCTGACCCTTTCCCCTCTCATGTTTTTTCTCTCTCTCTAATAAATAAATAAAATCTTTAAAAAAAAAAAAAAAAAGAACCCCAGTGGATGCCTAAACGTTGAGGCTAGTACGGAATCTTATAATTCACCATGTTATTTTCTCTATGTACCTACCTATGATAAAGCCAAATTGATAAATTAGGCACAGTAAGAGAGCGACAACAAAAGCTAGTAAAAAAAAAAATACAACAGTTACAACAAAATACTGTAATAAAGGTGATGTGGATGCAGTCTCTCAAAATACCTTCTTGTCCTGCACTCACACTTCTTGTGATGTGAGATGATAAAACGCCTGTGTGGGGAATGACATGGGCACCATGACACAGCATTAGGCCACCGATCTTCTGGTGGTATCTCAGGAGGAGGATCATCTGCTTCCTGATCAGAGTTGACCCGGGGGCGGGGGGGGAGATGCTGAAACCACAGAGACCAGAATGGTGGATAGTGAAACCACAGATAAGGGGTACGCTACGGTACTCAAGACTGCCCAGGGATTCAAACCTGGTAAGTTACTGGGTCTCCATCAGGCAAACCTCCGTCTCTCCTCTACTAACATGGCTGCCAGGAGAATGATGGGAAGAGGAATAAACGAGCAATTTTCAACTTTATTCTCCATTGCTTTTGTCCACTTCCTCACCCCCTCCTCTCTTTCCTATGTACTTTGTCTTAACTGGCAATTTTGGGCTTAATTGGTAGAACACAGGGAAGCTGAAGTAAACAAAACTCAGTGGACTATAAAGAGGAAAAGGGGTGGGGGGAAGGAAGGCTTGAATGTCAGCCTCGACTCTATAATCAGAGGAGTGGGTTGGTGTGGTGCTATAACATACATGATCTCCTAGGTAAGTAGGCTGACATTTCATTTACTGCTCCGATTTTCTCAAGGCAGAGATAATTTACCTGTGTTATGATTAAATCCTGCTTTCAGGCTCTCGGCAACGCTTGCCCGCTGGAGTATCTCAAACTTGGGAAATCTGTCTGAATTTAGACAGAGTACCAAAGATAACTAGAGAGGCAAGGAAATCTCCTTTCCCCTCCGACAGTTGCAGAACTGGATCCAATCTATTAAAGTCAATCGGTTGATTTGCACAAGTAGCCTAATTAGAGATATTCAGATAGCAGGCACAGGTTCCCTTGCCTTCCAGGTTTAAAAAGAAAAATCAATGTCCACACACGGGAAAAAAAATTGAGCACTTATTTTGAAGCCACAAATTACAGCAGTGCCATGCACAGAAAACCAGTAGACGGGCTCTAGGTCAATGCAAAAATACCACCTCGTGGGGAAGAATGATTGGAAGGGATGGGCAGAACATTCACCTGCAGGTCACAAGCTCAAAATGCAGCCCAGGCCTGCCTGTATGCTGTTTATAACCCACTGACAGTCCGTGAGAAAAGAGCTGGCTCGAAGACTACATTTTCCCCAGAAATCGCTGTCCTTTCCGCTGAAAGGCTGAAAATCAGTAGGATCCCCCAAATGAACTCACCTGCTCAGCTCCTAGAGGTGTATTCCAGCCGGCACAGCGGAGTCAAATTGCACATTGCATACAGTTCATTTCCACCGTTCCTGACCCAGCTCAGTGGCTGAGCACTCTGGGCAAGTTGAGGCTTGCAGATGGGAATGCAGCCCACAGCGCCTGCCTCACCTCCTGACTGTCGGTCACAGAATCGGAAAGAGGGAACAGAAAATGTAAAGGGGAGCCTGAATCTCCTCCTTCCAGGCTCCTGGGGCCCCAACTTCTCGGCAGCACTGAGTCTAGTGACTAAAAACAAGATCTAAAGGTGAAGGATTATCTAGTAATTTTCAGGCTTTGTTTCAACAGGAAACTAAACCATAGCCACATGCCAGGCCCTCTGTTAAACATTTAATTCAGAGCCTCTAAGCAATATAGCAGAAATAAAAAATCAAGAGAGTGAATGAGGGAATAGACTCCCTGATGCAAAGGAATCTACAGGCATTTTGCTTTTTTAGCTTGTGAGGCAATTTTTATCTCTGTCTCAGTCTAAAGAGTATTCTAGGCAACTGAGAGTTATGTGGTATCACCCTCATCATCATCACCACCGTGCCCGTCCCTGTTTTATACTGTTGACAACGGAGGCCACAAAGATAGAAGTGAAGTGCCCAAGACCACAGCTTGAAAGTGGCAGGGCCCATAAGTCAACATAGACGATCAAGGCAGTGCTTTCTGCTTTACAACCTGCTACCCCTTCCTATAGACCGGACATTCTCTTTCCCTAGCCAAGTTTACCCAAAAGCTAGATCAAAATGGAAAAAACAGACTATCGGGTACTGTTTAAAAAAAAAACAGAGGAAAAGAAAAAAAACAGCTTTTATGTTTCCCCCCCTTTTGGTACGATAACCTAAATCGCTCCAACTGGTCCATGCTATCTCTGGGAATGCCAAGTCCTCCTGCCGTAAGACCCAGTTTCCATGTTGGATTGAAAATAATTAGCAGCATTGCACAATATACAAAACAGAATCAGAACCCTGCAATCCTTTCCATGATGGCCTGTCCTTTTGAGAAAGACCAAGAAAAGGAAGCATTGAGAGAACTCGATAAAATGATGCTACCATTTGTGTTACTGGTCCTCAGCCTCTGGGAATTGAGACGCACCACAAGGGCTGTGTTACAGCATGCTCCATGACATTTCCCCTTCTAACTGCGCGGGAGCAGCATATTGCTCACCTCTTGAGGTGCACACACCCCTCCTGCATCTGCGTACTCGCTCTGCATTTCTAGGGCCGTCCATAAAAGCTAAAAAATCCTCAGAAGTCACAGGGAAGTTGTCTTTGACAGAGTGCCATTCCCTGACCCAAATCAGTGTTTGCCTTTGAATCAGTTTATGTTACCAGTTATTTAGCAGACTGATTGCTGCTATGGCAACTGCACATCCCTCCGCACAGACACCGGCGTAAGTCCTTGATACGATCCTGGCTTACTCTCTCTGGCTGCATTCAGTCCATGCCAACAATTAGAGAATATTGGGGAAATTAATTGCCTCCTGCACTGTAGGTCCTGGGACTGCATCGTGGCAAAAAGAACAAATGAAGCCTGGTGTGGAAAGCAAGGACCGCGCTTACTGCCCAGCAGCCTGAAAGGAGAGAACTACAGGGCTCCCAGCCGTGCTCTGGCCATACCGCTCACCTTTGGTTTCCACGGTTTCTGCCAAATATCAGTGCAGGGTGTGCCCAAAGACTGCAAATGCCATTTGGCAGTGATGTGCTGTCTTTCAGGAAAGCTTTTTGCTAGGCTAGAAAAAGAACCAGCTTTTCCTTGCATCACAAAAAGATGGACACAGATTCTGGGAGACCACCCCTTGGCTGCATGATCTTGGGCAAATCCCTTAAACTCTGAAACCTAGGTTTTCCCACCTACAACAAAGAATTAAGCACAGTACCTGCTCCACCTGGTTGTTGAGAAGACTGTAGGAAACCACAACCCTGGCACATAGGTAGAGCCCTGAGAACTCTCAGTTCCTTCCTTCCTTATCTTCCCTCTTCAGTTTTAATGCTTTACCCTTTCTGCCTGATTAGCAAGAGAGGTGATTAGGCTCATTAGGAGCTGGTTCTATGCTGTCCTCTGTTTCTGATCCATAAGCGTGAGCCTCAAATTCCACCCAGTGTGTCAAATCTGCTCTACGAGAAATAGATCAGTGCTTTTGTCTGGTTTCAACCCAGAAGTACAGGTTGGATCCTCCAAGGGAGTTTTCCTCTTTCTAGGTTTCTCCCCTTAACCACCGATCAACCGTTGTTAACATGCCATTGTTTATTATGAATGAAGCTGGCAAACTAGAATGGGAGTACAGCAATGGCACCCATCCCCAGAAGAGCCCCTCACTTCTCATATTCTGTGCGTGGCTGAGGCTATGATCTCTATCCGCTGAGGAACCTGTGTTATCAGTAGCCATGCTATTTCTGTATCCGGAGATGCTTGGAGCACTGACGGAAATGTTTCTAAACCATATGTTGTTTTCATGTTTTAACATTGTATATGTATATATAATTTGCATAAATACAAAAATAAATAGCTGTCCTGTATTTCTCTGAAGACTGTAAACTCCAAAGAAAGAGGTAGAAATCCTCCCGCATCTCGGTCTTAATGGTGCCTGGTACATAGCAAAAGAGTCAGCAATGTTGTCAGCCCAAACTGACTTTGGGATTTAACAGTTAATAATTTATGATGCAAATGTTCTCATTTTATGTACTTTTTACTCTCGATGGTGAGAAAGAGTGGCACGGTCAGGTGTGAGACCAGAAGTGCTACCACACCAGATAGCAATGCCACCTTCATGAGCTCACTCTGAAGATCCCAGGATTCTGGGTCAGGTGGCAGTAAAATAATTCATTGAAAGTAATGCTTTGTTCACAAGGTCTGACCAGAGGCACCTGGTGCCTCAAAAAGCAACACAGCTTTGAAGTCAGAGGGACCTGGGGCCTGGATTCTACATCTTTCTAAGCCTCAGTCTCGTTTTCTTTAAAGTTGGTAGCATTTGAGGAGAAAGGGGAACCCTCCTACACTGTTGGTGGGAATGCAAGCTGGTGCAACCACTCTGGAAAACAGTATGGAGGTTCCTCAAACAGTTGAAAATAGAGCTACCCTATGACCCAGCAATTGCACTACTGGGTATTTACCCCAAAGATACAAATGTAGGGATCTGAAGGGGTACGTGCACCCCGATGTTTATAGCAGCAGTGTCCACAATAGCCAAGCTGTGGAAAGAGCCTAGATGTCCATCAACAGATGAATGGATAAAGAAGATGTGGTTTTTATATATATAATATATATATTATACATATATATAACATATATACAATAGAATATTATGCAGCCATCAAAAAACCACGAAATCTTGCCATATACAATGATGTGGATGGAACTAGAGGGTATTATGCTAAGTGAAATAAGTCAATCAGAGAAAGACGAGTATCATATGATCTCACTGATACAAGGAATCTGAGAAACAAGACAGAGGA